>NC_069500.1:618512904-618868738 GCF_027579735.1 Bombina bombina | reverse complement strand
AGAGTTCATAATCTTTAAAAAAAAAAAGAAAAAAAAAAAAAAAAGAAAAAATTATATACTGTGTATATATATATATATATATATATATATATATATATAAATATTACAGATATATACATATATCAACAGCCCATTTCCCAAGCCATCATACCTGGAGTGAATAAGCTATTAAGCTCCCTTATTATAGCCCTAAATGAAGGCCGAAAATCGGGCTCATAGTCCATGCAGCTATTTATCAAATTTGCAAGCTCGATCCATTTTAGCGCAGGAAGCTGATGTCTGTCTTCATAAAATTGTAGCTTCTATAACAGTAAAAATAAAACATTAGTAAAGTTTATTATTAGACCAGACACGATTTTGCATCCTTTCTTTTTATTAGTTAAATGCAGCAATTTACAACTCAACATTAAAAACAAAAAATATAACATATGTGGTCTTAAAACCACGTAGTGAAAGGAGTCTGGAAAGACACAATCTTGAGTCCTATTGACTGGTTATTCAGAGTTTTGTGTTCCTTAGTGGAACATTGTTTTATTCATATAAAGTGTATATTTCACAACCTTTTGTCTTTCGAACTGATATTTGTTTAATTGTATTATTTTTATGACACTAGGTTATAAAATTGTATACATTTCTTTTATTGTACAGAAATGCAATGATTATTTAAAGGTTCAATTTTCATGTGGTTATGTGTGTGTGTGTGTGTGTACATATACACACTTAATTTCTCAGCCTATTCCATTTCACCAACCTAGATCAAAAGATAATAACCCCAGGAGAGTTATCACCTTTTTATTGGTACAGTTTAAAGGGACATGAAACCCAAAAATGATACCAAGAGAATAAAACAGATTAGATAATAGAAGTAAATTAGAACGTTGTTTAAATTTGTATTCTCTATCTGAATCATGAAATATTTTTTGGGGGTTTCATGTCCCTTTAAGTAACGTCTTCCTTGAAAGGAAAAAAATGGTAAATGTTGGCCTCTAATTAATGTAAGGGAACTAAAATCCTTTGGAAAACTTGGAAAATATGTCATCTTGTTTTGAAATAAAATTTAGATTATCTTAACTTTGTAATCGTATAATTAAAATTTTATTAAAAACACATTATGAATATTTTTCCCATACTATTTTTCAAGTATTCAGGAAAAAAGAAAAATATAATTTATGCTTACCTGATAAATTAATTTATTTCATGGTTGTAAGAGTCTACGATCCATTACTTACCTTCCCTACCACTAGGAGGAGGTAAAGATTCCTAAACCCCAAGAGCTCTATATAACCCCTCGCACCTCTATGGTAGTAAGTCTGATATATAGCAAAGAAAAAAGGTAGGAAAAGAAAGAAAGAGCAAACAATGTAGGAGGTTGAAAAAATTATGTGCCATAACATAAAAAACAGGGTTGGGGTCTCATGGACTATTACCACCATGAAAGAAATGAATGTATCATGTAAGCATACATTCTTTCATAAAGGTGGTAAGAGCCTACGATCCAATACTCCTGGTAACCAATACCAAAGCTGTGGAGAGTCCACGATTAATAAAAAGATAGGGTGGGAAAAGGAATAAGTAAAAAACATAATTTATGTAAGAACTTACCTGATAAATTAATTTCTTTCATATTAGCAAGAGTCCATGAGCTAGTGACGTATGGGATATACATTCCTACCAGGAGGGGCAAAGTTTCCCAAACCTCAAAATGCCTATAAATACACCCCTCACCACACCCACAATTCAGTTTAAGGAATAGCCAAGAAGTGGGGTAATAAAAAAGTGCGAAAGCATATAAAATAAGGAATTGGAATAATTGTGCTTTATACAAAAATCATAACCACCCCAAAAAAAGGGCGGGCCTCATGGACTCTTGCTAATATGAAAGAAATGAATTTATCAGGTAAGTTCTTACATAAATTATGTTTTCTTTCATGTAATTAGCAAGAGTCCATGAGCTAGTGACGTATGGGATAATGATTACCCAAGATGTGGATCTTTCCACGCAAGAGTCACTAGAGAGGGAGGGATAAAATAAAGACAGCCAATTCCTGCTGAAAATAATCCACACCCAAAATAAAGTTTAATGAAAAACATAAGCAGAAGATTCAAACTGAAACCGCTGCCTGAAGTACTTTTCTACCAAAAACTGCTTCAGAAGAAGAAAATACATCAAAATGGTAGAATTTAGTAAAAGTATGCAAAGAGGACCAAGTTGCTGCTTTGCAAATCTGATCAACCGAAGCCTCATTCCTAAACGCCCAGGAAGTAGAAACTGACCTAGTAGAATGAGCTGTAATCCTTTGAGGCGGAGTTTTACCCGACTCAACATAGGCAAGATGAATTAAAGATTTCAACCAAGATGCCAAAGAAATGGCAGAATCTTTCTGGCCTTTTCTAGAACCAGAAAAGATAACAAATAAACTAGAAGTCTTTCGGAAAGACTTAGTAGCTTCAACATAATATTTCAAAGCTCTAACAACATCCAAAGAATGCAATGATTTCTCCTTAGAATTCTTAGGATTAGGACATAATGAAGGAACCACAATTTCCCTACTAATCTTGTTAGAATTCACAACTTTAGGTAAAAATTCAAAAGAAGTTCGCAACACTGCCTTATCCTGATGAAAAATCAGAAAAGGAGACTCACAAGAAAGAGCAGATAATTCAGAAACTCTTCTGGCAGAAGAGATTGCCAAAAGGAACAAAACTTTCCAAGAAAGTAATTTAATGTCCAATGAATGCATAGGTTCAAACGGAGGAGCTTGAAGAGCCCCCAGAACCAAATTCAAACTCCAAGGAGGAGAAATTGACTTAATGACAGGTTTTATACGAACCAAAGCTTGTACAAAACAATGAATATCAGGAAGATTAGCAATCTTTCTGTGAAAAAGAACAGAAAGAGCAGAGATTTGTCCTTTCAAAGAACTTACGGATAAACCTTTATCTAAACCATCCTGAAGAAACTGTAAAATTCTCGGAATTCTAAAAGAATGCCAAGAAAAATGATGAGAAAGACACCAAGAAATATAAGTCTTCCAGACTCTATAATATATCTCTCTGGATACAGATTTACGAGCCTGTAACATAGTATTAATCACAGAGTCAGAGAAACCTCTTTGACCAAGAATCAAGCGTTCAATCTCCATACCTTTAAATTTAAGGATTTGAGATCCTGATGGAAAAAAGGACCTTGCGACAGAAGGTCTGGTCGTAGCGGAAGAGTCCACGGATGGCAAGAGGCCATCCGGACAAGATCCGCATACCAAAACCTGTGAGGCCATGCCGGAGCTACCAGCAGAACAAACGAGCATTCCTTCAGAATCTTGGAGATTACTCTTGGAAGAAGAACTAGAGGCGGAAAGATATAAGCAGGATGATACTTCCAAGGAAGTGATAATGCATCCACTGCTTCCGCCTGAGGATCCCGGGATCTGGACAGATACCTGGGAAGTTTCTTGTTTAGATGAGACGCCATCAGATCTATTTCTGGAAGCTCCCACATTTGAACAATCTGAAGAAATACCTCTGGGTGAAGAGACCATTCGCCCGGATGCAACGTTTGGCGACTGAGATAATCCGCTTCCCAATTGTCTATACCTGGGATATGAACCGCAGAGATTAGACAGGAGCTGGATTCCGCCCAAACCAGAATTCGAGATACTTCTTTCATAGCCAGAGGACTGTGAGTCCCTCCTTGATGATTGATGTATGCCACAGTAGTGACATTGTCTGTCTGAAAACAAATGAACGATTCTCTCTTCAGAAGAGGCCAAGACTGAAGAGCTCTGAAAATTGCACGGAGTTCCAAAATATTGATCGGTAATCTCACCTCCTGAGATTCCCAAACTCCTTGTGCCGTCAGAGATCCCCACACAGCTCCCCAACCTGTGAGACTTGCATCTGTTGAAATTACAGTCCAGGTCGGAAGCACAAAAGAAGCCCCCTGAATTAAACGATGGTGATCTGTCCACCACGTTAGAGAGTGTCGTACAATCGGTTTTAAAGATATTAATTGAGATATCTTTGTGTAATCCTTGCACCATTGATTCAGCATACAGAGCTGAAGAGGTCGCATGTGAAAACGAGCAAAGGGGATCGCGTCCGATGCAGCAGTCATAAGACCTAGAATTTCCATGCATAAGGCTACCGAAGGGAATGATTGTGACTGAAGGTTTCGACAAGCTGAAATCAATTTTAGACGTCTCTTGTCTGTTAAAGACAGAGTCATGGACACTGAATCTATCTGGAAACCCAGAAAGGTTACCCTTGTCTGAGGAATCAATGAACTTTTTGGTGAATTGATCCTCCAACCATGATCTTGAATAAACAACACAAGTCGATTCGTATGAGATTCTGCTAAATGTAAAGACTGAGCAAGTACCAAGATATCGTCCAAATAAGGAAATACCACAATACACTGTTCTCTGATTACAGACAGAAGGGCACCGAGAATCTTTGTAAAAAT
The DNA here is from genome assembly GCF_027579735.1 of Bombina bombina. Classification (NCBI taxonomy): domain Eukaryota; kingdom Metazoa; phylum Chordata; class Amphibia; order Anura; family Bombinatoridae; genus Bombina; species Bombina bombina. Next base: position 618,864,276 of record NC_069500.1, on the reverse strand, counting down.
TCTTGGAGCTGTAGCTAGGCCAAACGGCAGAGCCACAAACTGGTAATGCTTGTCCAAAAAAGAGAATCTCAGGAACTGATAATGATCTGGATGAATCGGAATATGCAGATATGCATCCTGTAAATCTATTGTGGACATAAAATGCCCTTGCTGAACAAAAGGCAAGATAGTCCTTACAGTTACCATTTTGAACGTTGGTATCCTTACAGAACGATTCAATATTTTTAGATCCAGAACTGGTCTGAAGGAATTCTCCTTCTTTGGTACAATGAAGAGATTTGAATAAAACCCCATCCCCTGTTCCAGAACTGGAACTGGCATAATTACTCCAGCCAACTCTAGATCTGAAACACAATTCAGAAATGCTTGAGCTTTCACTGGATTTACTGGGACACGGGAAAGAAAAAATCTCTTTGCAGGAGGTCTCATCTTGAAACCAATTCTGTACCCTTCTGAAACAATGTTCTGAATCCAAAGATTGTGAACAGAATTGATCCAAATTTCTTTGAAAAAACGTAACCTGCCCCCTACCAGCTGAGCTGGAATGAGGGCCGCACCTTCATGTGGATTTAGAAGCAGGCTTTGCCTTTCTAGAAGGCTTGGATTTATTCCAGACTGGAGATGGTTTCCAAACTGAAACTGCTCCTGAGGATGAAGGATCAGGCTTTTGTTCTTTGTTGAAACGAAAGGAACGAAAACGATTATTAGCCCTGTTTTTACCCTTAGATTTTTTATCCTGTTTTTAAAAAAGTTCCTTTCCCACCAGTAACAGATGAGATAATGGAATCCAACTGAGAACCAAATAATTTGTTACCCTGGAAAAAAATGGAAAGTAGAGTTGATTTAGAAGCCATATCAGCATTCCAAGTTTTAAGCCATAAAGCTCTTCTAGCTAAAATAGACATAAACCTGACATCAACTCTGATAATATCAAAAAATGGCATCACAGATAAAATTATTAGCATGCTGAAGAAGAATAATAATATTATGAGAATCATGATCTGTTACTTGTTGTGCTAAAGTCTCCAACCAAAAAGTTGAAGCTGCAGCAACATCAGCCAAAGATATAGCAGGTCTAAGAAGATTACCTGAACACAGATAAGCTTTTCTAAGAAAGGATTCAATTTTCCTATCTAAAGGATCTTTAAACGAAGTACCATCTGACGTAGGAATAGTAGTACGTTTAGCAAGGGTAGAAATAGCCCCATCGACTTTAGGGATTTTGTCCCAAAATTCTAATCTGTCAGACGGCACAGGATATAATTGCTTAAAACGTTTAGAAGGAGTAAATGAATTACCCAATTTATCCCATTCTCTGGAAATTACTTCAGAAATAGCATTAGGAACAGGAAAAACTTCTGGAATAACCACAGGAGATTTAAATACCTTATCTAAACGTTTAGAATTAGTATCAAGAGGACCAGAATCCTCTATTTCTAAAGCAATTAGGACTTCTTTAAGTAAAGAACGAAAAAATTCCATTTTAAATAAATATGAAGATTTATCAGCATCAATCTCTGAGACAGAATCCTCTGAACCAGAAGAGTCATCAGAATCAGAATGATGATGTTCATTTAAAAATTCATCTGTAGAGAGAGAAGTTTTAAAAGATTTTTTATGTTTACTAGAAGGAGAAATAACAGACATAGCCTTCTTGATGGATTCAGAAACAAAATCTCTTATGTTATCAGGAACATTCTGCACCTTAGATGTTGAGGGAACTGCAACAGGCAATGGTACATTACTAAAGGAAATATTATCTGCTTTAACAAGTTTGTCATGACAATTAATACAAACAACAGCCGGAGGAATAGCTACCAAAAGTTTACAGCAGATACACTTAGCTTTGGTAGTTCCAGCACTAGACAGCGATTTTCCTGAAGTATCTTCTGACTCAGATGCAACGTGAGACATCTTGCAATATGTAAGAGAAAAAACAACATATAAAGCAAAATTGATCAAATTCCTTAAATGACAGTTTCAGGAATGGGAAAAAATGCCAATAAACAAGCTTCTAGAAACCAGAAGCAAAGAAAAAATGAGACTGAAATAATGTGGAGACAAAAGCGACGCCCATATTTTTTGGCGCCAAATAATACGCCCACATTGTTTGGCGCCTAAATGCTTTTTGGCGCCAAAAATGACGCCACATCCGGAACGCCGACATTTTTGGCGCAAAAGGACGTCAAAAAAATGACGCAACTTCCGGCGACACGTATGACGCCGGAAACAGAAAAGATTTTTCGCGCCAAAAAAGTCCGCGCCAAGAATGACGCAATAAAATGAAGCATTTTCAGCCCCCGCGAGCCTAACAGCCCACAGGGAAAAAAAGTCAAATTTTTAAGGTAAGAAAAAATTATTGATTCAAATGCATTATCCCAAATATGAAACTGACTGTCTGAAAATAAGGAATGTTGAACATTCTGAGTCAAGGCAAATAAATGTTTAAATACATATATTTAGAACTTTATAAATAAAGTGCCCAACCATAGCTTAGAGTGTCACAGAAAATAAGATTTACTTACCCCAGGACACTCATCTACATGTTTGTAGAAAGCCAAACCAGTACTGAAACGAAAATCAGCAGAGGTAATGGTATATATATAAGAGTATATCGTCGATCTGAAAAGGGAGGTAAGAGATGAATCTCTACGACCGATAACAGAGAACCTATGAAATAGACCCCGTAGAAGGAGATCACTGCATTCAAATAGGCAATACTCTCCTCACATCCCTCTGACATTCACTGCACGCTGAGAGGAAAACCGGGCTCCAACTTGCTGCGGAGCGCATATCAACGTAGAATCTAGCACAAACTTACTTCACCACCTCCATAGGAGGCAAAGTTTGTAAAACTGAATTGTGGGTGTGGTGAGGGGTGTATTTATAGGCATTTTGAGGTTTGGGAAACTTTGCCCCTCCTGGTAGGAATGTATATCCCATACGTCACTAGCTCATGGACTCTTGCTAATTACATGAAAGAAACTAAATCCACACTCCTAAAAGGGAAAAGAATTTCCAACAGGCAAAATTAAACAGAAACAACAGCCTGGAGGACCTTTCTACCAAAAGCTGCCTCAGAAGAAGTGAATACATCAAAATTAAAAAATCTAGTAAAAGTATGCAAAGAAGAGCAAGTAGCTGCCTTGCAAATTTTAACAGCAGCATCTTCATTCTTGAAAGCCTAATAAGTAGACCTGCCTTCAGATAAGCTTCACTAATTAAAAGCTTTAACCAAGAAGTCAAAGAAACAGCAGAAGCTTTCTGACCTTGTTTAGAACCAAAAAAGTGAACAAACTTGAAGTATGTCTGAAATCCTTGGTAACATTGACGTAGAAACTTACAATTTGACGGTAGATGAGAACCAAAAGGCCCATCAAGTCTACCCATAATACATGTTACTGTTTTCTTAGGATAGCTTTATGCGTGTCTCAAGCATTTTTTAAATTATTTTACAGTCCCTGTGTTACAACCTCTTTTGGAAGTTTATTCCACGAATCCACCTTTTTCATGAATCTGCTACCCTCCAATTTAAGATTGTGACCACTTGTTTTGGTTTTTAATTTTTGTAGAACATGCTTCCACTTTAAATCCCTTCATATATTTAAAGGTTTCTATCATGTAATTTATTTTCCTTCTCTTCTCTAAACTATATATATATTTAGATCAAATAGTCTTGCTTTGTATGTTTTATATTTCAGACCATGTTTATTTTATATCATTCTGGAGACGTGGCCTACGGAACTGTACACAATATTCCAGATGAGGCCTTAAAAGCAATCTGTAAAGTGGCATACAAATCTCTGCTGTTTCTGCTACTAATACCTCTCCCAATGCAACCAAGCATTCAACTAGCCTTACTAGTTGCACTACTGTATTGTCTACCAAATTTTAACTCCTCTGAAATAATAATTCCCAAGTCCCGTTCCTCTTTAGTTACAGTCAGTAATGTACCATTGAGACTATAAATGGACTTTGTGTTTTTGGATCCTATATGCATAATTTTGCTCTTGGTAATATTACATGTTAGATCCCATTTATTTGCCCAGTCCTTCAGTTTTTTTTTTTTAAATTTAACTGCTCATTTGATCCACTCCTCCTGGAACATCAACTCTGTTACAAATTTTTGCATCATCAGCAAACAAGCAAACCTTCTCCTGGAACCCACTTCCAATATCACTAATGAACATGTTAAATAAAACAGGCCCAAGAACTGACCCTCGGGGAACACCACCAATAAATGACCCCTCATTTGAATGTACTCCATTAATTGAAACCCTCTGCCTTCTATCCTTAAAGGGGCAGTAACCCTAAAAATAATGTTATATAATTCTGCACATAGTGCAGAATTATATAATAGTATCATGGTGCAAACATTATCCATTAAAGTATTGCTGCAATATTTTATTATCATTTACCTTTTTACAGACCGGGTCTGTTTTTTTCTAAGCGCATCTGGGCACGCTGTCTATTCACAGCAGGCCCGATCGCGCCATTAAGCTAAATGTAGCTCGCTCCCACTACAAACACTTGAAAATCTTCTTCTCTGGAACCGCTTATGTTACAGTTGTGAAACTTGCTGTGTGTATTGTTGTACTGACTTAGCATAAAGTTTGTTAAAGGACCAGTCAACACATTAGATTTGCATAATCAACAAATGCAAGATAACAAGACAATGCACTTAGTCTGAACTTCAAATGAGTAGTAGATTTTTTTATAACAAATTTCAAAGTTATGTATATTTCCACTCCCCTTGTACCATGTGATAGCAATCAGCCAATCACAAATGCATATATGTGTAGTCTGTGAATTCTTGCACATGCTCAGTAGGATCTGGTGACTCAAAAATTGTAAATATAAAAGACTGTGCACATTTTTTTTTTAATGGAAGTAAATTGGAAAGTTGTTTAAAATTACATGCTGTAGATGCCCTAGGAAGGAGGAAGCTGGTGGGAGGAGTACAAGTGCAAGGACATGCAACACTTGTTCTCTGGCTCCCTGTAAGAGCTACTGGCAGGAAACCCTGTGCTTCAAACCCTGGTCCTAGGGTGGCTCTTTCTAAGTAGTTACCACATACTTCCAGCACTCCAATAGTGGTATTCCATCTCACTAAGCTGCTATTAGCAGCAATTCAAGGGACTGACCAAAAAATCTGCTCCTTATCCCCCCCTGTATCTTACCTGCTCCCCCCCTTCCCACCGGTGCTGCGTGAAGGGGAGAGCAGCAGTGGCTTGAGTCACATGCTGAAGCATTATTCAGTGAAGCAAGGGGAGAGGAATTTTTGAGACCTGACTTTACCTATTACGGCGCTGCCTAGGCAAGTTCTGCTCCGGTGATTGGTGTTGCTCCCTGGTCGCTCCTGCGGAACATCATTGTATTAGGCTCTGAGACTGGGGAGCCTCCACGTGACCGAGAGGACGCGGGTCCTCCCCGGTTTGACGGGAGCTGCGTGGAGTCCTATTGACGCTGCTGCTGGCGGCCCTTTGCTGAGAGTGGATCCTTGCTGTGCAGGACCGTCGTTATCTGCCGGAATCAGAAGAGGCTTGATCTTGTCTCGCTCCCACCCCACCGATGCTGCGTGGGGGAGCCCCTGGGGGCTTCAAATTGAAGATGACCCTCCAGCAGGGAAATCGGCTTCCAGGAACTAGAGGTTCCTGTGAACTGGGGACAGGTACTAATTCGGAATCCAGGCTCCTTGGGTAACCTCTTATATATTTTTTTCAGTAGCCGGACTGATTTAGGCTTCCATTTCTTACTATATAAGTGACTATGAACTTATTGCTGGCTCATAAGCTGGGGAATACTAAAGGATCTATGTGAAGTTTAAAATAAACTCTCTTAAGACACCGGTTTCCCCATAAATGAACATAAATGACTAAGTGAGCTTGAAGGAAAAAATTGTTTATGCTTAATAATATATGATTTATAAGTGTCTTAGTGAATCTTAACTAAGTTCAGTAACAGTTTGGCCAGTGGCTGTTCTTTTTCTTTGATTGTATGGGTTTTTTTTCCTTTTTTTTTTTTGTTTTTTTTCTTATCCTATGTGTGTGAGACTGATACATACTTTTTAAAGCAACAGTTGCTGAATATAAAAAGAGAAATTGTATTTTTGCTATACTAGGAGATGCTTGTTATTAATATTAGATCTTTAACTACTAATTTCCTAGGTGTATAGAACTCAATGAATAATAGGCAAAAATGATATATCAGAATCCTATTTTTGTTATATCTGGTTAATTGATTAAGTTTTTTGTTACATAGTGAGACAGAAATACAGGTGTATAAACTGATTTAATTATACGAGATCCTTTTTAAACATAGTGGCAAAGGGAATAGTATTGCATGCACACCTAATGGAATAAAATCAAAATTATATTGCCTTATTGACTACGCCCTAGTTAAAGTGAAAAATATACTAAAAAGGGCTGAAAATTAACATTAGGCCGTCGTATAAATATATTCTTGTCTTCTTTATTTATTACATTTAAATACACTTTCTCTGTATGCTTCTGATCTTAATTAGTTTTGATTCATAATAGAAAGTGCTGGGGCAGTATATATTTTGAGTATTAATTATACCTAAGCTCAAAATCTTAATTTTGCACTTTGGTGTTAAAATTAAAGAGCACATTATATATTGGCCAGGTTGAAATATTGCCTAAGGGAATTTATAAATTAAAAAAAAAAAAAAAAAACTTTTTTTTTTTTCCTTTTATTTTTTAAAAGGCAGGGTGGAGGGAGAGGAAAAGAAAGAAAGAGAAATTCACCAGGAATTCCTAATTAATTAAAAGTGCTTACAAAGACTAGGTCTAACAGAAATTGAGCAGATAACAGCTTAGTACTGTGATTATCAGGATTGACTGAAGCAGTTCTCTGCTCTATAGAGGTAAATTGTTAATAGTATTTCATACAAGTTTCTTATAAATATTCCGAAAATTTACTAAATTGGGTACTCTTAAGTGAATATATTGCATAGCCTAACTAGATCTCTGCAGGATTTTGGAAGGACATAGAAAGAAAGAAGGGAAAAAGGGCAATTCTGCTACCACCACATATTCAAAAAAATAAGAGTAAGGAAGGGAAAGAAAGGGAAACAAGGGAAAAGAAAAAGATAATAATATATCTTGATTTAGAAATATCCCCCAATTAACATGAAAATTCCATAACTGAGATGTTCTGAAATACACGGATTGATTCCTAATCCCCCCTTCTTTTTTTTTGTTTGTTTCCTCCCTTGCTTTCCTTTCCTCTTTAATTCTTCATTGCAATTCTTCACGCAATACAACACAGCACTATACTCACTGTCATTATTCACGTAGATATTCTCCTCCCCCTCACTCACTCTCCCCTCTTTTTCCTTTTTTTTTTTTTTTCTTCTTCTCCCTCACTTACACATGGGGATTGGAAAATTCCTTTCCTTCCCCCTTTATTAAACCCTATCACTTAAATCCACGACACAGATACAGAATTTTACACAATCTATGGATAAGTATATCACTGCACAAGCCAGAGAACTTCTCCCTCAGCCATGGCAATAAAACAAAGAGAGAGGAAAAATAAGAACATGCAAGATATGGTAGCAGAATCTCGCTCAATTAGTCCACTAAATGTAAATGAACAATTAGATATACAGACATTAGTTACCAAAATTTCAGAAGCCCTCTCCCCTAAGTTTGAGCAGTTGAAAGAAGAAATTAAGCATGATATCAATTCCTTAACTAAAGAAGTACAACAGTTCTCTAAAAGAATCTCTGAGGCAGAGCAGAGAATCTCTGACTTAGAAGATACCACCCTGAACCAGAACTCTAGTCTAGACGAAATAAACGCTAAAGTACTGAAAATGCAATTAAAAATAGAAGATCTAGAAAAACCGGGCAAGAAGAAATAATATTAGAATAATAGGTATTCCTGAAAATAAACAGTATGAGGATTTAAATAAATTAATTACAGAAACTATTCCACAACTTTTGCAGATGCCCCAACCATATCCACGTATAATAGTTGAAAGAGCTCACAGGTTAGGATGGTATAATTCGGAAAGAGGTAAAGATCGACCTAGTCCCATTATAGCTAAACTACTCAATTACCAAGATAAACTTACCCTGCTCCAACACTTTAGACAAAAGCAACCCATTACGCTGGGCAGCACCAAAATTATGCTTTTCCAGGACTTTTCAGCGGAAACTACAGCTAAAAGGCGAGAATTAGCACCAATCTGTACACGCTTGATAAACCAGGGATATCAAGCTACTCTAATATATCCAACTAAACTTAAAATAACAATAAACAACGAAGTGCAATTTTTTGAGACAGCTAAAGAAGCTGAGAAATATATAAAACAAATTGCTCCCCAAGCACAAGGTAAAAGCTGAAAACAAACTGTTCCCTAAGTATAAGGTAAAAACTGAAATAGTAACTAAAATTATAAGTAAAACATTAACGCGAACAATTGTTATATAAGATGTATAATGAATATCCAGGGTAGATACCGTGATAAGAGATACCTTGGTTATTAGGTTATCTTATAGGGGTCTAGCTTGCAGGAAACCAATTATGACAGTGTTGGGGGGGATTGGGGGGGGGCCCGGAGGGGAGGGAGTCGAGAGGGGTGTATGTGTTTTTTTTTTGTTTTGTTTTGTTTTGTTTTTTTTTGTTTTTCTCCCTCCCTTGTTGGTCTTGTTTTTATTTTTTGGGTATTATGCCTGTTTTAATTAAAAATGACAGTAAATGACTGTAAAATGATTTCTTGGAATATTGGTGGCCTTACGTCCCCAATAAAAAGGAATACAATTATCTCACATCTTAAAAAGCTGAAGGTAGATATTGCTCTTCTTCAAGAAACCCATATAAAATTAGAAGAAGTTCATAAATTAAAAAAATCGTGGGTGAAAGAAGTTATAGCTACTCCCAGCACTAGGAAGGAAAACAGGGGTTAGCAATTTTAATAGGTAAAAAAATAAAGGCAAACAACTACGGTTATTGAATCTGATCCAGAGGGAAGGTTTTTAATTGTAAAAATAAAACATGGTAATTCTGTGTATACACTTTGTAATTGTATGCTCCAAATATTATAGATTATGCTTTTTGGGAGACTTTACAAAATAAGATTCTTTCCAAGATAGAAGGGATGTTAATTATTGGAGGAGACTTTAATATGTCACCTAATTATGCCTTAGACAAACTTAAGACACAATCTTAAAAAACTGAAAACAAAAAAGATAATTTAGAAGCCAAAATTTTTAATAAATTATTTAATAATCTAAGAATAAAAGATATATGGAGATCCCAAAACCCAGAGAGTAGAAACTTTACCTGTCTATCAAAGGCTCACAAATCTCTTACGAGAATTGACTTATTCTTAGTAGACTGAGAAATTATTGAACTTACAAATTAAGGCCAGTATCTTGCCAATTACTATCTCGGATCATGCCCCAATAAACACTTGAAAATATATTCACAAAATGCTAATTTTGGAAATAATCGATTTTTTTTCCCTCAACATCTTGCTTCAGACCCAGAATTTAAAACGATAGTAAACTTAAAATTTGAAGAATATGCTCATTTTAATAGGGAATATGAAGATCGCCCAATGCTATTCTGGGAAACTGCAAAGGCAGTTATGAGGGGAGAGATACTGGCTTATAATATTAACAGAACTAAGTTGTACAAAAAAAGAGAAGAAATCATTATGAAATCCTTATCAAATGCTTACAATAATTATATAGTCAATAAAACAGCTCGAACCTGGAAATATATACGCACAAGCAAAAAAGATAGAGATTCTCTTCTATTACATAAAGCCACACAACAGGAATTAGACTTTCAATCACAATTATATAAATACGGGAATAAGGCAGGAAAATTACTTTCCAGATTAGTTAAACAAGACAAAGGGAATACTCCAATTGAATTAATTCAGAATAATGATAAATTAGTCTCAGAGTCAGAAGAGATCTTAAACATAATGGTAAAATATTATCAAGATCCTTTACTCTTCAAACCCGTCAAATAATTCTGAAAGAGAAGAACTTTTGGAAAAAAATTTCATACTTAAAAATTTCAGAAGAAATTAATGAATTAATCAACCTTCCCATTACAGAACTAGAAATTAAGAAGGGTATAGAGGAACTTGGCCTATCAACAAAGCGTCAGGGCCCAGATGCCTTGCCTGGCGAATTTTACAAACTATTGTCGACAGCTATAGTTCCATACTTAACAAAACTATTTAATGATTTGTATAAAGAGGGCAGCCCACCACCAGCCAGTTTTTCAGCTTCTTATACAACTCTTATCTTAAAACCTGGCAAAGATAAATCTCAAAAAGAATCATATAGACCTATTGCTCTACTAAATGTAGATTATAAACTGTTGACATCCATACTAGCACAGAGATTACAAGCTCCTCTTTCACACATAATACACAAAAGTCAAGCAGGATTTCTGACAAATAGAAATTCTTCAGCTAAAATCCGCGAATTATTTCTTACTATTGACTATGTTAAAATAGAGCCGACCCAAGCCCAAGGTGGTGAATCTCAGTCGATGCAATAATCTCAGTCGATGCCGAAAAGGCATTTGACTCGATTCATCATGACCATTTACTACATACACTATCTCAATTCGGGTTCAAAGGACAATTTCCTAAATTTATTGATATAAGAAAGCACACACAAAGCTGTTAGTTAATACAAGGCAATCAATAGATATACATCTTGCGAAGGGCACAAGGCAAGGCTGCCCTCTTTCCCCATTGCTTTTCAATATGGCAATTGAACCACTAGCAATCTTAATTAGGCAGGACATTGAAGGAATTAAAATAAGGAAAAAGGAATTGAAAATCTCATTATATGCGGATGACATCCTAATATATATGAGTAATATCCAGAGAAATATCCCCAAATTATTGTCTATTATATCACAGTTTAGCTCATTCTCGGGATATAGGATAAATACTAATAAGTCTGAGCTGTATTGGTTAACTCACCTGAAACAACCTATAGAAAATATTCCGCTTAAGATTGCAACTGATTCATTTAAATACCTAGGTATTATAATTTCCTCAAATCCAGAACAGTGGTATTCTCTCAACATTTCTCCAATCTTAGAAACTACTAGAAATACATTGAAGAATTGGCAGAACCTTCCCATCTCTCTTTCTGGCCGAATTGCTTTATACAAAATGATACTATTGCCAAAAATCCTTTACATATGTCAGAATATACCGATCCTATTAAAGCAAAAAGATTTAAGACTCTTAAACATATCACTTAGAAAATTTATATGGCATGGCAAGAAACCTAGAATTGCTCTTGAAAAATTGTCCCTTCCTATAAAATATGGAGGATGTGCCTTACCTGATCTATGTTTATATAATCTTGTCTTTTTAGCCGGTATAGTAACAGATTGGATTCATTGTAAAGATTACGTAACAGACAATGACTTAGAGAGGAGTATAACCTTCCCCTATCTCCCTACAGCGTTAATTCATAATAAAATCACTGATATACGAAGAGAGATTAAGAAATTTCACTCTATTATTGTTCCAATAAAAGCGTGGCTAAAGATCTGCAACCTATTAAAAGTTAATGAAAAAATCTCAAATTACTTACCCCTAATGGGTAACCCGCAGTTTGAATTAGGATTACAAATATCACCCCTCCAAAGATGGCAGACAAAAGGACTCGAAAGGGTAGCACAATTAATAGATACAACAGGGAACTGCATTAAATCATTTAATGATCTTAGGAGTGAATTTAATATCCCACAAAAAGATTTTTTTATCTACCTTCAGTTAAGACATTATACTTGGAAGTTAACTAGTACATCAGGCTGGAATTGGTCGTTAGGATCATTAGAGAAATGGTTATTGCTGGTTAAAAAAGGCCAGATGTCTATCTCTCCTTGCTATCAATTACTCAATGCAAATAAAGGACCAACTAATATAACAAAAATAGAACAGAAATGGGATTCAATTATAGACCCACTTCGACTAGATGAGGGATTCTCCCAAGTATCCATATCAATCGTTAAACAGACAACACTTTCCTCTACATGGAGGGAGTCGCACCTGAAACTACTATATATGACATATATTACCCCGGAAAAGGGATATAGATGGGGGAATATTAAATTTAATAAATGTTCAAAATGCTCACTTGTTGCAGCTAATCTTAAGCATATGCTATGGGAATGCCCAAAGGTTAGAGCAATGTGGAAGAAGGTGGAATTTTGGTTTAATAGGAGAATAGGTATTACCCATGTTGCGCTCTCATATATAAAAATAATATTTCTTAGAACAGAAGAAGGACCTTCTTTAGATAAAGAATTTATTGTTAATATTACTATATTAGCAGCAAGATATTTACTGTTTAAAATGGAAGGAAACTTCAACCCCTAGCATATCAGAAATTATAAATTGCATAAAAAAGCAATGCATCTTAGAACAGTATGACTCAAAACTATTTGAACCACAAGATATCAATAGATTTTTCCAAAAATGGGCCAGCATTTATAAAGACCCCTTCCAAAAGAAGAAATAGATCATTTAATTTATCCATTTAGGAACTCAGATATAGTTCTCCTAGGAATTTGGTAAAGACACTGAAAATGAAGATGTGAAGAGAAAGTAACAACTAAACTATCCTCTCTCTTCCAAGAATCATTTTTTCTTTTTTCTTTTTTTTTTTTATTTTTCTCCCTCTCGTCCCCTTCCCCCGTGCCCCTCCCTGGGTTGCCCATCCCCCCCCCCTCCTTCCGGTTTATACTAATCATAATTAATTTTCCGAGCGCCCGCAAGGGAGTAGCTGAATTGCAAATGTAACCAAATAATAGTTAAGTAACAGATTACGGAACTATATAGGTAAAATTACTCAGAATATAACAACGGGCCAAGATAAGATAGTTGAAATAGAGGACCCACAAGGGTCAAAAGGTTATTTATTTAGTTTAAATTCTTGTAAATGGTATTATCAGAATTAGTCTACAGATTGTTCTTAGATATAGGGCCCTTATTAGATCCAATTTATAACCCCTTCTCAGAAATCAATAACATTGTCGCTCCTAATATTAGGAGAGCTCCACAACAGTAGAGGGATAATAGGAGAGGGCAGTGGGGAAGAATCATAATTATCAAGCAGTATATTATCGGTGGGGCTGGTGGGAGCAGGAGCTCAGGGGAGAGGGGTTATCTATTTTTTTTTTATTTATATATGTTCTGGTTCATTATGGTTATAGAGGTAGCTAGTTATGAAAGTCAAATGTAAATATAGAATAAGACATTACACTGATCAAGTTATGTTCAGAAATTGTTTATTTTCAAATTTGGAGCTGTGTCTCCAAGACAATGACAGAACAAACTGGAGCTGCGTCTCTACAATTTATGTCTATTTTGCTAATTATTTTCTTTTCTGTATGTATTGACTGAAAATGTGAAAAATAAATATTTAAAAAAAAAAAATTACATGCTGTATCTGAATCATGAACATTTAATTTAACCTGAGTGTCCCTTTAAAGAGAAGTGATTTAGTCACATGATCTGCCATTTTGAAATGTGCGAAAATCTTTAAACATCTTCTTCTCTGAAACCGCTAAGTGCATTGAAGCGCAATTTTGCACATGTGCTCTTTGCAAGGTCATCTACCAAAATTGTTCAAACTGCAAATTTTCCATAATCAACATGGCTGCTATGAGCCATTCACCTTTTTATTGTTGTTTAATTGCGTATATTTGCACTTTATGCATTATATTTACACTATTTAACTATAACAGTGTAGTAGCCACATGATTACACATAGCCATGACCCATAAAGGCAATATTGTAGTCAAAATTCGCACTGCGCAGTCGCCTTCGTGAAATAAAACATTTGCAAATTTTCACGAAACTTCTGCAAATTGTAGAGGTCTATAGTGAGCATTAGTATGTGCAATTTGAAAGCCATACATTGCAAAGCTTAGCGGCCATTTTGTTTCGTATGCGCTGTTTTTAAAAACTACAAAAAACTTTTTCTCCGAAACCGCTTATGGGACAGACTTGAAATTTTGTTTATAGTTATCTTATGACTAACATTCATATTTGTTCAAGAGAAGTTGATATGTCATGTGGTTTGGCAGCCATTTTGAATTGTTCAAAAATGCTTAACGATATTTTTTAATCAATAATAAAACTAAAATGATTTATTTTTGCCATGCTTATTGACATCTATGATGAGAACTATTGTGCATAATGTGGAGACTGTATATCATATGATCTGGCAGCCATTTTGTTTTTCACGAAAATTTCGAAAATCTATTTTCTCTGCAACCGCTTATGTTAGAACTGTGAAACTTGCCATATAACCTTATATTGTGACTCAGAGTCACAGCTGTTCATGTTGAAGGAATTAGTCACAAGCTGTGGCAGCCATATTGGTTTACGGGAAAATTTCAAAAATGTGTTTTCTTTGCAACCGCTTTTGTTAAAACTGTGAAATTTGCTGTATAACCATATATTGTGACCTAGAGTTACATCTGTTCATGTTGAAAGTATTGGTCATATAGTGTGGCAGCATGTTGAGGAGGATTTTTTGCTCCTTATTCTGACAAAAGGAACAAATTAGAAGTCTTAAATTTACCCTTAGAGTTCTTATCTTGGGGAATTAAAATCTCCATTACCACCAGTAATAGTGGAAATAATAGAATCTAAATCTGCCCCAAAAATGTCTTTCATTGAAAAGAAATATTCAAGAGTATAGGGCTAAGAAACTGCACCAGCAGACCATGATTTTAAACATAAGGCTCACCTAGAAAGGACAGACAAGGACATGCTTTTAGCATTAATATTATTGATATGCAAGATAGCATCTCCAATAAAGGAATTTGCACATTTAAGCAAACCCAAAAGGTTTAGAAAATCTTCACTATCAGACTCCTCAGAAATTTGATCAGAAAGACTATCAAACCAAATTGAAGCAGCAGCAGAAACATCAGCAATCGCAATGGCCAGTCTACACAGATCTTCTATGAAAGTTTACAAGTTTCCTATCCAAAGGGTCTTTAAAAGAAGTGCTATCCCTCCAAAGGGATAGTACTACATTTAGCCAAAGTATAAAAGACACCATCTACCTTAGGGACAGTTTCCCAAAGCTCAATATTAGAAGCAGGAAGAGGATACATTCTTTTAAACCTTGTGAAAGGATTAAATAATTAATAATTCCACTGAAAAAATCTTAGCAGGTTTATTATAAGAATCTAAATGACTGGTAGACTTCCTTTCAGTAATATAAACTTCCTTAATTTCTAAAGTAAGCAAAACCTTCTTTAATAAATAACAAATGTCATCAATCTTAAACAAAAAGGAGGAAGAAGCAGGCTCTGAATCAGAGACAGGCCCCTGATCATAAGAAAAAACCTTACTCTCAGAAGCCTCATGGGACACAGGAATATTGCTATTAGTATAAGGCATATCTTTTACTGACCTTTTACGTTTAACTTAAAGGCGAAGTAACTGTCAACATTTTAGACACTGTAGCTTTAATAAATTCCCTAATGCCAGGAGCATTAAGGCAGGACTCACATAAGTATGAAGGTGAGGAAACCTCAGCCTGTTTACAATAAACACACTTACTACAGGTAGAAAGGTATTCATAAATATCAGCTTCCAAAGGAGGAAAAGGGACAGATTCAGAAGATTCCATAGTGAACAAAACCAGAAAAACAAAAGAGCGCTAAGGGAATGGGTATGCAATACCCCCTCCTGGGATTACAGCTATTGCTGGATTCGCCCAAACCAATACCAATTTAAAAATGTAAAAAATGTGCAAAACGAGAGCACACGTGCACCCCCACACACGCACCCATGCACCCTCATGCACGCACCGATGCATGCATCCATGAGCACACATGCGGCCAGGAAAACAAAAAAAGTACTAAGTTTCTTTAGCATAAAAATGTATATGTTTAAAAAAAAAACAATTTTTTAAATAACTAATACCCAGGAGGTTAACACAAAATAGAGCCCCTTATATATGGGGTGCAAACTAATCTAATCCCAGGCTATATATAATTACTATGTAAAAATGCCAGGTATAGGTCTTAAAAAAAAGTGTTAAAATTAAATAAACACTTACCTTAAACACCCTTCTACTATACAAAATAGCAGAAAAAAACAATCCTGTACTGAAAACATATCAGCAGAGGATATACTATATGAGTAAACTGTAGACCCAATAGGAGGGGGCAAAAGACAAGTCCCTGCGACACCCTTGGGAGGATACTGACTTAAATTTTCATGGGAAAGAAAAAAATATGCCAAACACCAAGCTCCTTAAACTTCGATCTTGACAAACTGTGTACTCTGAGGGTAAATGAGCCACAACTCAGTCTGAGAACCCCTCTTAAGGAAATGATATGATCTACACATCACCATTCTTCACATTCATCCAGCGGAGGCGTAGATAAGAATAATTACCATAGAGGTGAAAGTTGTTATATAGAGCTCTAGGGGCTTGGGAATCTTTGCCTCATCCTAGTGGTAGGGAAGGTAATTCCCAGGAGTAATAGATCGTGGACTCTTACCACACTTATAAAAGAAAAGTGAATAAGAAAAAAAAAAGTGCAAAATATTCTGCCACGTGGCAGCTGGTCCTGAGTAAATTCTACAGATAAATAGAAAAAAAGGATATTATCAAATAAACACCTTATCTTGTATTTCACCCCTGTAAAAGTAAAACATATATAATTTATCTGGATAAATACCTGTACTTCATCAAAGGTTTTTTTTTTTCAATATAGTTTTAAACCCATGAGTATATTTCTTATATAAAAATAAATCTTGTATTCATAAAATTGAGCCTGAGCCTAGCTGTATCATAAGTAAACAAAGTGGGAAAAAAACCAACTTACTCTTTGAGAATCTAGAGCATTAAGGGGTTTATCTCCACCGCTGAGTATTTCCCATAAGGTGGTGCCAAAGCTCCATTTATCTGATGCTGTCGTGAGATGCTTTGAATTCTCAATACACTCAGGTGGAACCCAAGGAATTCGCTCTATGAGAACTTGTGTAAAAAATAATAAAAATGTAAGAATTGTAGGAAATCCATTTATATAAACATAGTCACTTTAAAAAAAGAAATAACTTTTCTATGCTAAGTTGATAAACTATCCCATAGCAATAATCTGACCAACATGAAATACTTTGCTAGATCACTTAATTTGACGTGTAAAAACGGTAAAATAAATTTTGTAAAACTGTCTTACTATACCTAACATTCATTTATCCTTCTTTCAATATTTAGAATATAATGCCAATAATTCATTTGAATGGGTTCAAATTTCATGCTTATTTGGTGTAGAATTTTAAGTTTTTGGCTTGTCCTTTCTATAACATCACTTCCGTCAAGGAAAAATATTTGCCTTGAGATTTTTAGATTGAATGTTTCATTTTTAGTTTTGATTATTTGTGTTTATGCTTATGTGAGTGTGTGCTTGTTTGTATTTGTGCATGTGTGTGGTTATTTGTGTTTGTGTGAGTGTGCGCTTATTTGTGTTTGTGTGCTTCTTTGTGTTGTGCTTGTGTGTGTGCTTATTAGTGTTTGTGCTTGTGTGTGTATGTGCTTATTTGTGCTTGTGTGTGTGTGTGTGTGTGCTTATTTGTGCTTGTGCGTGTGTGTGCTTATTTGTGTTTGTGCTTGTGTGTGTGTGTGTGCTTATTTGTGCTTGTGTGTGTGCTTATTTGTGTTTGTGCTTATTTGTGTTTGTGTGTGTGTGTGTGCTTATTTGTGTGTGTGTGGGCGTATTTGTGTTTGTGCTTCACCAAAGGGGAGGACAATTGTGTAAGACCTTGAAAACCACGGTTCTATAGCAACACAACAGAAATGTCTAGTAATTACAAGGTGTTTACTGTCCTTAGATCAATGTTTTACCACACAGGGGGGATAAATGAACTGGATGAATTGAGAGTTTGCTTCTTGTGTTATAAGTTTAAAAGAGAAATATTTTATTATACAATGATATAATTTGATACTAAATTACTATTGAGAGGATCTTACCAAAATGTAATCTGTGTGCAGTCAATTAGGGCAGTAAAAGAGTATAATTCATTTTTGAACAGTGTGGACAATATTCCTGACAAAATACATTATAGATAATCAATTTGAACCATGAAGATATTGTCAACTTTGATGACTTTTCCTACTCTCAAACCTGAATAAGGAAAAAATCTGACATTGTCTGCCACAATAAATGATTGCTGATAAAAACAAAAAAAAACAAAAAGATTGCCGATATATCTTAGTTTTCTTATAGTATGTATCTTATGTAATAAAGACTATCACAATATCGATACTTGTTAAAATATTTCTGTATTTAAGCATTACAAAAGGTATGATTCTTTAAAACTACTTCTATCTTACAGAAAATAAAAACAAAGTTGTTTACAGGGAATTCACTTCTTGCTGAAGATAAGTCAAACTATAAATATTGTTTTTCATAATTTCATTGGATGGGATTTGGAAAGACTATTATAGGTTTTCAACATTGTTTATAGACTGTTTCCTGGGTGAAAAAGCTGGATAAATTGTCAGCCTACAAGTTATCTATTTCTACTAGGTGATTGACAAAGCCCAACTGAAAATCACATCAATGCTGGATGTAAAATAGCGTTGCACAATTCTTTGACTAAAGTATCTTAATGGGATAATGAACCTATTTTTTTTCTTTTGTAATTCAGATAGAACATGAAGCAACATTTTAAGCAACTTTTCAATTTACTCCTATTTTTTCTCCTATTTTTTTTGTTCTGTTGGTATCTTTATTTGTAAAAGCAGGAATGTAAGCTTATTAACATTTTTGTTTCTGCACCCTGGTTAGCGCTTGCTGATTGGTGGCCATCTACACTATTTTTTTTAATTTTTGCCCCACTTATCCTCTGGCATCCACCCCAAGTGAACCTTGGGAAATGGCTTCACCCCCCTCCCCATGAACCCCCTGGCGGAGGCATAAAAGATAGTGAATTACAGTGCATCGTATATATGTTTGATGCAGTGACTTGATCAGTCTGAGGGGATTTATGGTCTTACATCGGGATTTACCCACAGCAGCTTGGGTAATGCTAGGATTACCAAGGTAATGCTAGGATTACCCAATATCTGACATTACCCACAACATATATATTACATGCAGATGTATACTAGTAACATAAATGGATTAGATTAAGCAAATTGTGTGTGTAGTCTATTAATACAAAAACTGAAGAAGGGCAGAACATCACAAGAGTAGGGCGTTCACAGATTATTAACATTCACTGTATAAAAGAGAACTACATGTTTGTTAAATAATTAATGCCCCCAGAAACTGTAAGTCAAGGTTCCAAATTAAAATACGGAATACTCTTGCTTATGAGCTTCACACAGCCATTATTTAGCAAATACAGCTCTATTCTATTACCAAGCCCGGCACAGTAAAGGTAATTTTCAGCTATAAATACACAACAAATACATTCACATGTTTATAACGTTGGCAAAAATAAAAAAAGTAATTTTTAAAATTATTAGTTTTACATGATTCTTACTTTCTTTAGGCAAGACGGTAATACCGATTCCGGGGTCGCTGACCTTGATAAAAGCAGGGTTTCCAGACTTCCGGTCTTCCTCTCTGATAAGTAGGATGTTTTTAGAGCACACATTCCCATGTGCAATGTTGCGTTCTTCCTGTATCAGGAAAAGCAAATAATGGTTGAAAGCAAACAGATTAAGAGTATTGTGAAAATCAATTTCTAAATTAAACTCACCAAAATTAAGCATTAATTTCAAAATCGTCTAGTTTGTACAATAAAAATAGATATAAAACAACAAAAGTACTAATTAAAGAAAACAAACAAATACTCTCCTGTTCGAGCTATAGTTAATAATGCCAAAATGTGAAACCAAAGAATATTACATATATTTAGGAAAACATAATTTATGCTTACCAAATAAATTCCTTTCCTTCCTGGCAGGGAGAGTCCACGATTTCATTCCTTACAGTTGGGAAATATAACACCTTGCCACCAGGAGGAAGCAAAGACACCCCAGCCCAAAGGCTTAAATATCCCTCCCATTTCCCCTATCCCCCCAGTCCATTCTACCGAGGGAACAAGGAAAAGTATGCGAAACATCAGGGTATAAAGGTGCCAGAAGAAATAATATAAAAAGGGAGCCGCCCAACAAAAATAAATTACGAGTGGACTCTCCCTGCCAGGAAGGAAAGGAATTTATCTGGTAAGCATAATTTATGTTTTCCTTCCATAAGGCAGGGAGAGTCCGCGACTTCATTCCTTACTGTTGGGAAAACTATACTCAAGCTCCAGAGGACACTGAATGAATAACGGGAGGTAACAAAAAAAAGAGGCAGACCCTATTCTGAGGGCACCACAGCCTGCAAAACTTTTCTCCCGAAAGCTGCTTCAGCCGAAGCAAACACATTAAACTTGTAAAATTTAGAAACAGTGTGTAAGGAGGACCAGGTAGCCGCCTTACAAATCTGATCCATAGAGGCTTCGTTCTTAAAAGCCCAGGAGGAAGCCATTGCTCTAGTGGAATGAGCCATTATCCTCTCAGGAGGCCGTTGCCCCGCTGTCTCATAAGCTAAGCGGATGACACTCCTCAACCAAAAAGATAGGGACGTCATAGTAGCCTTCTGCCCCTTATGCTTCCCCGTATAGATGACAAAGAGGAAGATTGTCTGAATTCCTTAGTAGCCTGAAGATAGAACTTCAAGGCACGAACCACATCTAGATTTTGAAGCAAGCGTTCCTTCGCTGAAGGATTAATGTTACGATCCGACACCACCTTAGGGAGGAACCCTAATTTAGTACGATAAGGGAAGTCACATTGCAAAGCAGAAATCTCAGAAACTCTGCGTGCAGAGGCAATAGCCAGCAAAAAAAAGAACCTTCCAAGATAACAATTTAATGTCAACTATATGCATAGGCTCAAATGGAGCCTGCTGCAAAACACTAAGAACAAGATTTAGGCTCCAAGGCGGAGCCCCAGATCTAAACACAGGTCTGATCCTAGTCAGAGCCTTAACAAAGGACTGCACATCCGGAAGCTCAGCCAATCTCTTGTGCAGTAACACCGACAGGGCCGATATCTGTCCCTTCAGGGAACTAGCAGATAGACCCTTCTCCAGTCCATCCTGGAGAAAAGATACAATTCTGGCAACCTTAACCTTATGCTGGAGAAGCCACACTCATCACACCAGTACAAGTAGGTCCTCCACACTTTATGGTAGATACGACGAGTAACTGGCTTACAAGCTTGAACCAGAGTGTCGATAACACTCTCAGAGAACCCTCTTTTGGCTAAGACTAAAAATTCAATCTCCATGCAGTCAGCCTCAGAGAATCTAGATTTTGATGAATGAAGGGACCCTGTATCTGCAGATCTCTGCGACAATGTAACCTCCACTGAGGAGATGAGGACATCCCCACCAGATCCGCAAACCACGTCCTTCGCGACCACAAAGGAGCAATCAGAATCACTGATGCTCGCTCCTGCTTGATGCGAGCCACCACACAAGGGAGAAGCGGTAATGGAGGTAAAAGATATGAGTCTGAACCTCCATGGTACTGATAGGGCATCTATTAATTCCGCCGGGAGGATCCCTCGACCTTGACCCGTACCTGGATAGCTTGTAACGTCTCGTTCCCCCCTAATGGTTTACATAGACAACCAAGGTTATATTGTCTGATTGGAATCTGATAAACTGGGACAAACCCAGAAGGGGCCAAGCCTTTAAGGTATTGAAGATTGCCCGGAGTTCCAATATATTGATCGGAAGGGAGGACTCCTCCTGAGTCCACAGCCCTTGTGCCTTCTTGGCACCCCAAACGGCTCCCCAGCTGGAAAGGCTTGCGTCCATAATCGCAATCTCCCAGGACGATCTCAAGAAGCACATGCCTTGGGACAGATGATCTGGACAGAGCCACCAAGAAAGCAAGTCTCTCGACAAGTTGTCCAGCACAATCTGTTTGAGACAGATCTGAATGGTCGCCATTCCATTGTCTCAGAATGCATAGTTGTAAGGGTCTGAGATGGAACCTGGCAAAAGGAATGATGTCCATACAGGACACCATGCGTCCGATCACCTCTATACACTGAGCCACTGAGGGTCTCAAGGAGGCCTGGAGGGCAAGACATGTAGTAGTTAGCTTGCAACGTCTCTGATCTGTGAGGAATATTCTCATGGACATGGAGTCTATTATTGTCCCTAGGAAATTCACCTTTGTACTTGGAGTAAGAGAACTCTTTTCCAAGTTTATCTTCCATCCATATGATCAAAGGAGACTGAGAAGGGACTCTGAATGTTCTTCCGTTAGACAAAAAGATGGTGCCTGCATAAAGATATCGCCCAGGTAAGGCGCTACTGCAATACCTTGTGTTCTGGCAACGGCTAGAAAAGCCCCCAAAACCTTTCGAAAATATCCTTGCAGCAGTAGCTAGGCCAAACGGAAGAGCTATGAACTGGAAGTGCTGGTCCAGAAAGGCAAACCTCAGGAACTGAAAATGTTCCCTGTGTATCGGAACATGAAGGTATGCATCCTTCAGGTCTATGGTGGTCATAAACTGTCCTTCCTGAACCAGAAGGATTGACCGTATTGTCTCCATCTTGAAAGATGGAAGACTCAGAAACTTGTTTAGGCACTTTAAGTCCAGAATTAGATGAAAAGTTCCTTCTTCTCCTCCTTTGGAACCACAAATTTTTTTGAATATCCGCAAACCTCTTTCTGCTGTAGGTACCGGGACAATTACTCCTAGAGAGGAGAGATCCTGTACTCAACCTAAGAAGGCAGCCCTCTTTTCTGGCCTTGTAGACAGACTGGAGAGTAGGAATCTGCCCCTGGGCAGATGAGACTTGAATCCTATTCTGTATCCTTGAGATACAACCTCCAGAACCTAAGGATCCTGTACATCCTGGAACCAAGCGTCTGAAAAAAGAGACAGTCTGCTCCCTACTCAATATGATCCCGGATCGGGGGCAGCCCTTTCATGCTGATTTGTTCTCGGCAGGCTTCTTAGTCTGTTTGGACTTATTCCAGGACTGAGCCGGCCTCCAAGTACTCTTGGGCTGCTCGGACTTGGATGAGGATTGCCGCCGTCATGCTTTGTCAGAACAAAAGGAACGAAAATTAGACAATTGCCGTTCCTTAGGCCTATTTTTCCTATCCTGCGGTAGGAAGGCACCTTTCCCTCCGGTAACCGTAGAAATCCAGCCCTGGATTGAATAAAATCTTCCCCTTGAAAGGAAGAGAAAGGAGTCTGGATTTAGAAGTCATATCCGCAGACCAAGACTTCAACCAGAGAGCCCGGCGGGCTAGGACCGCAAAGCCCGAAGCCTTTGCATTCAGGCACATAATCTGCATTGCGTCACAGATGAAGGAGTTAGCAATTCTCAGACCCTTAAAGTGCCATAAAACAGGTTGAGATCTGTACATATCCTAAAAGGGCTAATTAATTTAAAATAGTTTGCATAAAAATTTTTTTTTTAAAATTGGTGGCAAGTATTTTAAAATAAATTTAAAAAATAAGCAAAATGAATTACATAGTTAAACTGCCTGGAGCAGCTAACTCCACCCCTCTTATCTGTGTTTAGACACAGGCATTGTATTTTAACCGAGTTCACAGCTTTTAGGCATGCTCCAGCAGATAATCCCTATTCACTTTTGCATTTTACCAAAAGAACAATAAACATAGATACAGCGATAAAAGAAATTGTGTGGGGTGAGTTAGAGCTTTACAATTCAGAAACTAAAAAGAAAGGGTTAATGGTGAGGCACTGCAGTATAAATTTGTAGGTAAAGTAATTAAAGTACATATTATAATAATTTGTCTCTATCCCAACTTGTTTTATGCTCCTTTAATTCTCTCCTGAATATCCTTGAGGGTAGTCTCTACCTCAATAAGCTCCGACAGAGTGTTGCACCAGTAGGTAGCTGCACTAGCAATTGCGGCTACAGCTGCCGCCGGTTGAAAACCCCTGCATAAATTATGCTTTCTAGATCATTTCCTTTCCATCTGTATGAGGAGAGTCCACGGCTTCATTCCTTACTTGTGGGAATACAGAACCTGGCCACCAGGAGGAGGCAAAGACACCCCAGCCAAAGGCTTAAAGGGACAGTCAACACCAGAATTTTTGTTGTTTTAAAAGATAGATAATCCCTTTATTACCCATTCCCCAGTTTTGCACAACCAACACAGTTATAATAATGCACGTTTTACCTCTGTAATTACCTTGTATCTAAGCATATGCAAACTGCCCCCTTATTTCAGTTCTTTTGACAGATTTACATTTTAGCCAATCAGTGCTCACTCCTCTGTGACTTCACGTGCATGAGCTCAATGTTATCTATATAAAACACATGAACTAACGCCCTCTAGTGGTCAAAATGCATATGAACTGCTTAGGTTTAGATTTCAACTAAGAATACCAAGAGAACAAAGCAAAATTGGTGTTAAAAGTAAATTGGAAAGTGTGTTTAAAATTACATGCACTATTTGAATCATGAAAGTTTTTTTTGGACTTGACTGTCCCTTTAAATACCTCCCCCACTCCCCTCATCCCCCAGTCATTTTGCCAAGGGAACAAGGAACAGTAGGAGAAATATCAGGGTATAAATGGCGCCAGAAGAACAAAACAAAAGTTAGGTCCGCCCAAGGAGAAAACGGGCGGGGGCCGTGGACTCTCCTCAAACAGATGGAAAGAAAATTATCTGGTAAGCATAATTTATGTTTTCCATCTTAATATGAGGCGAGTCCACGGCTTCATTCCTTACTTGTGGGAAACATATACCCAAGCTCTAGAGGACACTGAATGAAAACGGGAGGGTAAAAAGAGAGGGGGACCATATTCTGAGGGCACTACAGCCTGCAAAACCTTTCTCCCAAAAGCTGCTTCAGCCGAAGCAAAAACGTCAAATTTGTAAAACTTTGAAAAAGTATGTAAGGAGGACCAGGTAGCCGCCCTACAAATCTGCTCCATAGAGGCCTCATTCTTGAAGGCCCAAGAGGAAGCCACAGCTCTAGTTGAATGAATTGATAGGGAAGTGGAAGAAGCCGTCTGCCCTCTACGCTTCCCAGAATAGACAACAAACAACGCTGAAGTCTGTCTAAAATCTTTCGTAGCCTGAAGATAGAATTTAAAACCCCGAACCACATCCAAGTTATGAAGTAATCATTCCTTCGAAGAAGAAGGATTAGGACACAAGGAAGGAACCACAATCTCCTGATTGATTTTGCAATCAGACACAACCTTAGGGAGAAATCCCAACCCAGTGGGAAGAACAGCCTTATCAGCATGAAAAACTAGGTAAGGAGAGCTCACATTGCAAGACCGCCATCTCAGAGACTCGTGCTGAAGAAATAGCCAGTAGGAAAAAGAACCTTCCAAGAAAGAACCTTCCAAGACCGTAATTTAATGTCCACAAAATGCATGGGCTCAAACTGACCCCTCTGCAAAACCTTAAGAACTAGATTTAAACTCCAAGGAGGAGCAGAATGTCTAAACACAGGCCTGATTCTAGACAGAGTCTGAACAAAAGACTGAATATCAGGAAGCTCAGCGAGCCTCTTGTGTAATAACACTGAAAGAGCCAAAATCTGTCCCTTTAAGGAACTAAAAAAAGGGAGAAAAGAAAGAATCCTGGACACCCTGACCTTATGCCAGGGGAATCCACGTTCTTCACACCAGAATAAATAGGTCCTCCACACCTTATGATATATGCAATGGGTGACCAGCTTTCTGGCTTAAATGAGAGTATCAATCACGCTCTCAGAAAACCCTCTCTTGGCTAAGACTAAGCATTCAATCTCCACGCAGTCAGCCTCAGAGTATCTAGACTTTGATGAACAAAAGGACCCTGTTCCAGCAGATCCCTGCAACAAGGTAACCTCCATGGAGGAGATGACATCCCCACCAGGTCCGCAAACCACAGCCTTCACGGCCATGATGGAGCAATTATAATAGTCGAGGCTTGCTCCTGCTTGATGTGGGCCACTACCCGAGGTAGAAGTGGTAATGGCGGAAAAATGTAAACTAGGTTGAACCCCCAGGGCACTGCTAAGACATCTATCAGCTCCGTCTGGGGATCCCTGGACCGCAATCCGTATCTCTGTAGCTTGGTATTGAGCCTGAACGCCATGAGATCTATCTCCAGAGTCCCCCATCTGTTGCAAAACTCCGCAAACACCTCGGGATGGAGAGACCATTCCCCCAAATGAAACGATTGTCTGCTGAGGAAGTCCACTTCCCAGTTGGCCACACACAGAATGTGGATTGCTAACAGCGAGCTGTTGTGAACCTCCGTCCAGTCCAGGATCCAAGATACTTCCCTCATGGCTAGGGAGCTTCTCGTTCCCCGCTGATGGTTAATTTAAGCAACGGAGGTAATGTTGTCCGATTGAAATTTGATAAACTGGGATGAACCCAGAAGAGGCCAAGCCCTCAGAGCGTTGAAGATCGCTCAAAGTTCCAGAATGTTGATCGGGATATTCCTCTCGAGTCCATCGGCCCTGTGCCTTCCTGGCACCTCAAACAGCTCTCCATCCTGATAGACTTGCGTCCATAGTCACAATCTCCCAGGTTGGTCTCAAGAAGGATGTCCCCTGGGACAGGCGATCTGGACAGAGCCACCAAGAGAGTGATTCTCTCGACCGGTTTTCCAGAGAAATCTGTTGGAATAAATCCGATTGTTCACCGTTCCATTGCCTTAGCATGCACAACTGAAGAGGTCTGAGATGGAACCTGGTGAATGGAATGATATCTATGCTTGACACCATGAGCCCAATCACCTCCATACACCAGGCCACAGATGGCCTTAAGGAGGTCTGGAGGGCAAGACAACTGGAAGTAATTTTGTAACGTCTCTGGTCTGTAAGGAATATCTTCCTGGATATGGAATCTATTATCGTGCCCAGGAATTCCACTCTGGTACTGGGAACCAGAGAACTCTTTCCTAAGTTTATCTTCCATCCATGAGGAGAAAAAGAAGAGCTCTCGAGTGGTCTTCTGCCAGCCGGCAGGACGGAGCCTGGACCAGAATGTCGTCAAAATAATGTGCTACTGCAAGACCTCTGGATCTCGCCATCGTGAGCAGAGCCCCCAGAACCTTTATAAAGACTATTGGAGCAGTAGCCAGACCAAAGGGAAGAGCTACAAACTGGAAGTGATGATCCAGAAAAGCAAATCTTAAGAACTTGAAGTGATCCTTGTGTATTGGCACATGAAGGTATGCATCCTTCAAGTCTATTGTGGTCATGAACTGTCCCTCTTGAACAAAGGGCAGAATAGACCTTATCGTCTCCATCTTGAACGATGTCACAGACAGAAACTTCTTTAAGCACTTTAGGTCTAGAATCGGGCGAAATGTACCCTCCTTCATTGGGACCACAAAAAGGTTTGAGTAGTATCCCAGACCTCTCTTTGCTAAAGTTACTGGTACAATCACTCCTTGGGAGGAGAGATCACTAACGCACTCTAGAAAGGCGTCTCATTTTTCTGGTCTTGAAGACAGGTTTAATAAGAGGAATCTGCCCCTGGGTAGATGAGATTTGAAACCTATACTGTAACCCTGGGCAATGACCTCCAAAACCCAAGGGTCTTGCACGTCTCCCAGCGAAGCTTCCACAGAGAGAGATAGACTGCCCCCAACACAATCCAGTGACGGATCGGGGGCCGCATCTTCATGCCGATTTTGTCTCGGCGGGCTTCTTGTTCTGCTTGGATTTGTTCCAAGATTGAGATGGTTTCCAAGTTCCCTTGGACTGATCAGGTTTCGCGGAGGGCTGCTGGTGTTGGGACCGTGACCGTGGATATGATAGAGTCCAGTCCTGGACCAAAAAGAACCTTCCCCTAAAATGGAAGGGAAAGTAATCTAGATTTTGAAGACCAAGACTTCAACCATAGAGCCCTACGGGCTAGAACAGAAAAGCCTGATGTCTTGGCATTCAAGCGGATAATCTGCATACAAATAAACAAATTAGCTACCCTCAAGACCTTAATTCTTTCCTGGATTTCATCGAGGGGAGTTTCCACCTCGATCATCTCCGACAGAGAGTGACACCAATAGGTAGCGGCTCCAGCCACCGCAGCAACCGCTGCTGCAGGCTTAAATAAAAATCCTGTGTGCTGAAACATTTTTCTTAACAGAGTTTCTAGCTTCTTATCCATGGGCTCCTTAAATGACGAACTATCCTCAAGCAGGATAGTGGTGCACTTAGCAAGCATGGAGATAGCTCCATCCACCTTAGGGACAGACCCCCACAACTCTAATTGGGAGTCCGGAACTGGGAACAATTTCTTAAAAGAAGAAGAGGAAAAAGAGAATCCAAATCTTTCCCATTCGTTCTTAATAATATTTGCCATCTTTACGGGAACCAGGAAAGTTTGTGGCACCACCCTGTCCTCAAAAACTCTATCAAGCTTAGAAATAGAAGGTTCCTCAGGTAACTTAGGTTCCGGAACATCTAATGTAGTCAACACTTCCTTTAACAGAAAGCGTAAGTGCTCTATCCTAAGTCTGGTTCCTCCGCAGCCGCCGATTCCGACCCAGAAAGAGCCTCCTCTGAAGTATCAAAGGTGTCTTCATCAGCGGATAATCTAGTATCAGATAAATCCAACAAGTTGGTAGATGACCCCTGGGAAGGATAGCAGTATTTAACCTTTTGCTTGCGCTTAGCAGGGCGAGGAAAAGCAATAAAGGCCGCAGACCACTGCCGCAACTGCTCAGAAAAGTCTGGCAGTAAGAGGGCCCTTCCCGAAGGAGGATTAGTAGTGCAATGGGGAGCTGCATGTGTAAAGGGAGATGATCGCAGGGAACGCACCTCGCTGGACAGAGACCCCTAAGATGTGGACAGCTTAGTAGTACTAAACCTCTTGTTCTTTTTGGATATAACTACTTTATTAAGTCATGCGGAACATAATTGAGCAAGCGGATATACCATAGCCTCCTCACAATAAAAACAGGTATTAGATTTGGTTAAAGAGGGAGTAGTCATCCATAGCTGAAGTTGTTGACTTTGTCATCACGTACTCTTTTATAAACTGTCCTCTTGAAGCAGCTGATATATGCCAGTTTGGTGAGCAGGGAAATACGCACATCGGTTTACTGTTACCAGATCCTGACTTTGGAGTGGGATTTAAAGAGTTGGCTAATAACAGCGTGAGGATAGCTTGCTGGGCAGCTATTAAGAGTCCAGATTGTACCTGTGGCACTTCTCAAGTGCTTTTTTTCTAGTAATACTCGTCTTGTGCGTGGGAATCCAAACACCACTGATTGTGCACTATTGTGGCGCCTTCTTCTGTTCTTTCCTTATATCTGTTGTCTCCCTTCTTAGACTTTAGAACAGTGCTTAGGCAAATAGAACAAAATTGAGCAGGCAGGCAAACCACGGCCTCCTCACGATATAAACAGGAATTATTAATCAGTACAGAAGGAGCGGAACCTTCTAATGTAGTATCAGAGTCCTCCATAGTTAAGATATAGTCACAGAAGGAGACAAAAAACACAATTTATGCTTACCTGATAAATTTATTTCTCTTGTGGTGTATCCAGTCCACGGATCATCCATTACTTGTGGGATATTCTCATTCCCAACAGGAAGTTGCAAGAGGACACCCACAGCAGAGCTGTAATATAGCTCCTCCCCTAACTGTCATAGCCAGTCATTCGACCGAAAACAAGCCGAGAAAGGAGGAACCATAGGGTGCAGTGGTTACTGTAGTTTAAATTTAAAAATTACCTGCCTTAAAATGACAGGGCGGGCCGTGGACTGGATACACCACAAGAGAAATAAATTTATCAGGTAAGCATAAATTGTGTTTTCTCTTGTAAGGTGTATCCAGTCCACGGATCATCCATTACTTGTGGGATACCAATACCAAAGCTAAAGTACACGGATGAAGGGAGGGACAAGGCAGGAACTTAAATGGAAGGAACCACTGCCCGTAAAACCTTTCTCCCAAATATAGCCTCCGAAGAAGCAAAAGTATCAAATTTGTAAAATTTTGAAAAAATATGAAGCGAAGACCAAGTCGTCGCCTTGCAAATCTGATCAAAAGAAGCCTCATTTTTAAAGGCCCAAGTGGAAGCCACAGCTCTAGTGGAATGAGCTGTAAT
This sequence comes from Bombina bombina, assembly GCF_027579735.1. Lineage (NCBI taxonomy): Eukaryota > Metazoa > Chordata > Amphibia > Anura > Bombinatoridae > Bombina > Bombina bombina. The sequence goes on along the minus strand of NC_069500.1, from coordinate 618,834,149 downwards.
CCTTTCAGGAGGTTGCTGTCCAGCAGTCTCATAGGCTAAGCGGATTAAGCTTCTTAGTCAAAAAGAAAAAGAGGTTGCCGAAGCCTTTTGACCTCTCCTCTGTAAAGAGTAGACAACAAACAAAGCAGATGTTTGACGAAAATCTTTAGTAGCTTGTAAGTAAAACTTTAAAGCATGGACCACGTCCAAATTGTGTAACACAAGGATGGAACAACAATCTCTTGATTGATATTCTTGTTAGATACCACCTTAGGTAAGAACCCAGGTTTGGTACGCAGGACTACCTTATCCGTATGAAAAATCAGATAAGGAGAATCACATTGTAAGGCAGATAGCTCAGAGACTCTACGAGCCGAGGAAATAGCTACCAAAAAAAGAACTTTCCAAGATAAAAGCTTGATATCTATGGAATGAAGAGGTTCAAACGGAACTCCTTGAAGAACCTTAAGAACCAAGTTTAAGCTCCATGGTGGAGCAACAGGTTTAAATACAGGCTTGATTCTAACTAAAGCCTGACAAAATGCCTGAACGTCTGGAACATCTGCCAGACGCTCAACTAGCTGACAATCCTTTTTCCAAACCTTCTTGGAGAAAAGATAATATCCTAGCAATCCTGACCTTACTCCATGAGTAACCCTTGGATTCACACCAATAAAGATATCTATGCCATACCTTATGGTAAATTTTCCTGGTGACAGGCTTTCGTGCCTGTCTTAAGGTATCAATAACTGACTCGGAGAAGCCACGCTTTGATAAAATCAAGCGTTCAATCTCCAAGCAGTCAGCCTCAGAGAAATTAGATTTGGATGGTTGAAAGGACCCTGAAGTAGAAGGTCCTGTTTCAGAGGCAGAGACCATGGTGGAAAGGATGACATGTCCACTAGATCTGCATACCAGGTCCTGCGTGGCCACGCAGGTGCTATCAGAATCACCGATGCTCTCTCCTGCTTGATCTTGGCAATCAGTCGAGGGAGCAGAGGAAACGGTGGAAACACATAAGCCAGGATGAAAGACCAGGGCGCTGCTAGAGCATCTATCAGTGTCGCTTTGGGATCCCTGGACCTGGATCCGTAACACGGAAGTTTGGCGTTCTGGCGAGACGCCATGAGATCCAGTTCTGGTTTGCCCCAACGATGAATCAGTTGTGCAAATGCCTCCGGATGGAGTTCCCACACTCCCGGATGAAAAATCCGCCTCCCAGTGCTCTACCTGGGATATGGATAGCTGATAGGTGGCAAGAGTGAATCTCTGCCCAGCGAATTATATTTGAAACTTCTAACATCTCTAGAGAACTTCTCGTTCCCCCTTGATGGTTGATGTAAGCTACAGTCGTGATGTTGTCCGACTGAAATCTGATGTACCTCAGAGTTGCTAACTGAGACCAAGCCTGAAGAGTCTTGAATATCGCTCTTAGTTCCAGAATATTTAATGGAAGGAGAGACTCCTCCTGAGTCCACCATCCCTGAGCCTTCAGGGAGTTCCAGACTGCACCCCAACCTAGAAGGCTGGCATCTGTCGTAACAATTGTCCAATCTGGCCTGCGAAAGGTCATACCTTTGGACAGATGGACCCGAGATATCAGAATTTGAAAAACAGTGAAAAAATGCAGTAAATCAAACGAAATTTTTAAAGTGTGTATAATAGGCTAACAGAGCATTGCACCCACTTGCAAATGGATGATTAACCCCTTAGTTCAAAAAACGGATCAAAAAAACGAAATAGACGTTTTTTTAACAGTCACAACCAACTGCCACAGCAAGCTGTGGCCCTACCTTCCCCAATAAACGACTTTGGAAAGCCTTTGGGCCCTTAAGAGATGTCCTATAGCATTCAGAGGGCCTTTGAGGGAAGCTGGATGTCACAGTTTGTAATTTTAACTGCACCAACTGTAACTTTTATACTACAACTTTTATACTACAAACTAGGCCCCAATAAAGTTTTATCACCAAAGCATAGATAAAAACGATTAAACATGCCAGCAAACGTTTTATATTGTAAATATCATAAGGGTATTACCCCTGGGAGTAAGCATGATACCAGTCGTTATTAAATCACTGTATTCAGGCTTAACTTACATTAATCCGGTATCAGCAGCATTTTCTAGTGTTTTCCATCTCTAGAAAAAATTATCACTGCACATACCTGATAGCAGAATAAACTGCACACCATTCTCTCGCTGAAGTTACCTCATCTGTGTAATCCCCTCAGACATATGTGAGAATAGCAATGGATCTTAGTTACAACCTGCTAAGATCATAGAAACCTCAGGCAGATTCTTCTTCTATTTACTGCCTGAGATAAAATAGCACAACTCCGGTACTATTTAAAAATAACAAACTTTTGATTGAAGAAAATAAACTAGCTATATTTAACCACTCTCTCCTGTTGAGAGTTGCAAGAGAATGACTGGCTATGACAGTTAGGGGAGGAGCTATATTACAGCTCTGCTGTGGGTGTCCTCTTGCAACTTCCTGTTGGGAATGAGAATATCCCAAAAGTAATGGATAATCCGTGGACTGGATACACCTTACAAGAGAAAGTAAACATTTTTATTAAAAAAATGTCACCTTTATAATCCCAATGGCTGGAGCACTCACCACCTCCTAGACCCAGACAGCTAACAGTGGAAACACTCTCCTTAGGAGTGATGTCTGCAGCAGGATCGTAGTAAATAAAAAGACTGCACCCGGTCACGTGGAGCGTAGGACAGGACATCCCCTGCTATGAAAAAGGCAATAAGCTATTATGAGCTGTGCAATACTCAAAAACGAAAGTGAAACCTAGCACACAGTCTATGAGCACAAAAACTGTCACATTAAAGCAGTTATAAATAACCCCTAGCTGTTCAAATAATCTCCTTGAAGGAGATATTAACCCTTGATCCAATCGAGGCATAAAGGAGCCACACTGTGACCCTGTATAGAAAAACTGTATATATAAAACGGTCTTGCCCTCTAGGATCCATGCTGTGGAACAGGCACAGCCTCTCAAGTGTTAAAGTTTTGCAGCAACGCTTCTGACATGGACTTGAGTGTGTAACAGCAAGCAGTGAAACTCGTCAACACTGATTGCTCAGGAGCTGTTAGGCGACAGTCTGGATGGGTTCGCAGAAAAACTTTCCCTGCATCTCCAGACTCTCACTGAGAGGTTGACATGATTACTTAAAACTCCAGTCCTTTCTTGAAGGGAACATACCCCTACTTCTCTGCAACCTCCTATAGTGACGAAAGGCAAAGAATGACTCAGGGATATGGGAAGTGGGAGGGATATTTAAGCCTTTGGCTGGGATGTCTTTGCCTCCTCCTGGTGGCCAGGTATTGTATTGCCCAACAGTAAGGAATGAAGTCGTTGACTCTCCCTGCCTTATGGAAGGAAACAATGACATGCTGTTTATTATGTACACAAAAAAAATACATTACATTCAGTATTGCAGCTTTCACAATTTATTATTTCTAAAAATGGGCATTATTGTTTAAATTCAAACAGTGCAAAATACATAAAACTTTGTTTTACAATATAGATAATCACTTTATTACCCATTCCACAGTTTTGCATAACGAACAGTTATAGTAATATACTTTTTACCTATGTGATTACCTTGGCTCTAAGCCTCTTCTAACAGCCCCCTGATCAAGACTATTTACTATCTATTGACTTGCATTTTAGCAAATTTGTGCTGTATTGTGCTGACTCTTAAAGGGACACTGAACCCAAATATTTCTTTTGTGATTCAGATAGTGCATGACATTTTAAGCAACTTTCTAATTTACTCCTATTTTGAAATTTTCTTCATTCTCTTGGTATCTTTATTTGAAATGCAAGAATGTAAGTTTTGATGCCGGCCCATTTTTGGTTTACAACCTGGGTTGTTCTTGCTGATTGGTGGATAAATTCATCCACCAATAAAAAAATGCTGTCCAGAGCTCTGAACCCCCCAAAAAGCTTAGATGTCTTCTTTTTCAAATAAAACGTCCTACCTATAGGATCCTTGAAAGAGTTACTATCCTCTCTAAGGGAATGGTTGTCCAAGCAAGAGTAGACATTTCTCTATCCATTTAAGAAACTGTTTACCACACATCCAATTTTTCAGAGTGAAGAGGGAACATGGCTTTTACTTTGGTGGAATGAATAAAGGGTATACCTGTGTATTCCATTTTTTTAGTCAATAGCTCAGTGTCTGAATAAAGCACCAGGAAGGAAGAGGCTATTTAGGAGTCAGTTTAAAGAATTTATCAATCTTTTTAACAGGTGGCTTGTCAGGGGTGGGAGAATCATCCACCTCCAAGCTCACTTAACACCTCCCGTAATAATGCATGAATATGCTCCAGCCTGAAATTAAATGACACATCTCCCACAAATGCTTTGGTAAGGGGGGGATCTGAATCTCTGAAAACTCTCTGTAGGGTATTTTGGTGAGTCACTCCACTCCTAAGGGTCCACTCCCTGATGAGTTTAAGGCCTGGGAAGTATTAACTTGAGCCGTATGCAGGCGTTTGCATTTAACACTCTGAATTAAGGGCAGCGCTGCAAGACCCTGTCTAGGATTAGCCCCAGATTTAGCATATGAAATACACAAGTGAGTAAGGGGACATACAGAAATACCATTACAGAGTAGACAATAGCAGGGTCAGTCAAAGGCCCAGAGATGTGAGCTGAATTTAATTGCTCCATTACAGTAGCAAAGGGAAAGACAAGTAAAGTCAATATAAGCCTGCTGTTATATATCTGATAAGATAAACTAAGCACAGATGCAGTATATAGGGTTCAGAGACAAAGTTAACCCAGTTGGGAAACAATTACAGCTACCTCAACAACAAAAAAACATTTCAGTTGCAAATATTTTTTTCAGTAGAATTACATTACACAAGATGTTTGCAGATAATAAGAACACAAAATTAGTGAAGCAAACAAGTTCTTGATAAAACTACTGTATCAAACTGTAACTTCTGCTGAACAACAAATATATTCACTATTGCACAGTGAGGTCAAATAAGGTTCTACAACACAGCAATAAAATAAACCCACAGAAAGAGGGGAAAGGCTTACCACAGTTTAGTAACAGCAGCTAATATGGTTTTATTTTGAATTTATGAGTATATACTTAACCACTGATAAAACTGCCAGTTAGCTTTTAAAAGGACATGAAATACTTAATATATTTTATAAGCATAGTATTGAGATTTTTCTACTGCTCCCTCTAGTTATGAGTGACACCAAGTTGAAACCTTGGTTTCAATGCATTCCAGTGCCGATGCTTTGGCACACAGGCTGCAACTCTCCTTCAGATATCTGCAGTGAAACTTACGTTCCAAAATCGAAATATATTTAGTGTTTAATGACCAATTAAGAATATTACTTACTGTTAACAGATAAAGATGCAGCAAGATCCAACTGAAATATTATTATACCAATACAAATTTGCAAACAAATTATAGTTCCAAAAGTAGCCTCAAGTGGAGCATACTTGCGAGACAGGAGGTTTATTGGATAAGATGAGTAATCTGGTTTCTAATGGCTTCAATTCAGAGATCAATATTATAAACTATTTGGATTGATAAATATCATACTTAATATGTTATTATGTGCATTATATGCTTACATACTATATATATGTTCATATCTTTTTTGTATATATAGATATTGAGGATAAGATTTATGAAAAATAATATTTTTTTTTAAAATTGTTTGGAGTTATAAATTGTATTTGTAAAGAGTAATCTGTGTTCCACTCTTTACCTGTATAATCACATTTTGAATTAAGGAGACTAAATGAAGTGTTATATGAAGGGTTAAAATTGTTCACACTATCAATGTAAGAAGGGGTGGTGTCTGTTTTGAACCAATAGAAATTGTGTGTATCACAAATGATGTAATGTATGGTCTATGATTACGGCACTGTTTTGCCAAAACACGTAAGACTGTTACTACACTGATGGAGTGGTGTTCATATGTTTACTGTCTTTTTGAGGAGTGGGGAACTCCTTTTGTTCCATTTATGCCCTCTTGTGCCTGACGGATACGCTTGAGCAATTGGGTATACATGGATATCGGCACCGGAGTATACCGTTCCTAGCGGAGCTGTGAGTAAGTGGATTGGATAGAGTCTCGATGGTCGGTGCTGACATCACCAGAAAGTGAAAGAGATCACAGGGGTGGTAGTCCCCGTAAGTGTGTCTCAGGTTTTCTGTTGATCGACCAGTGTAAGGGGAGGGAGTGGTCTCTGGGTAACTGAGTCTTCTGAGGCACGAGTCTGCGCTACATTGCCATCCACTACACGAATACCGCTATTCTCATAATATTGCTCAGGGATTTAATTGAAAACCTATACATGAAGGGGTGACTAAGTTTTGTTGTTTATTATTATCAATAAAAATTTGTAACATAATATGGGCACATGCATACATTCATTTACTTAATAACTGTTTAGTGTTGTTCTGAGCATTACCTCCTTGCAGTTGTTTCTGGGGGAAAAATGATTTGAAGCATGTTAAATATAGAATAATCTGCAGTTTTTTTATGTTAAACTGAAATAACTTCACAAGACAGATGGTATTTTTATAAAATGACTACTAAACTGTAGTAAATACAAAATAAGAACCTTACCTATAACACAAAACTAAACTACAGAAATATAAAAGTATTCTACTCACAAGATAATGCATAGCCCATGCCAGCTGTTTTGAAATTTCAAGTTTCCACATAATAGTTATTGAGTTTTTGTTTTTCTTCATGTATGTGTCCAGTGACCCAAATCGTGCGTATTCTTGGACAAGAATGCCTTAAAGGGATAGACAGTCAAAATTAAACTTGATGATTCATGATAGGGAATGACATTTTAATACAATTCAAGAAATTAACTTCTGTTATCTGCTTTATATTGTTCTCTTGGTATCATTTGTTCAAAAGCATATGTACAAATCCTCAGCAGCAATGCACTAGAGGGAGCTAGCTGGTGATTGGTGGCTACTCACATTTGTCGCATCATTGACTCACCAGTTAGCTCCTAGTAATGCATTGCTGCTTTGGAGCTAAGTATGTGTTTAATCCCTTTGCAGGGGTTACACACACACAGTTATGCAAACAGTTGGGCACACATATTTATGCAAAGTATAAACATAAATTAACAAAACAACATCTAGACATTAAAATGATCATTTGCCACAAATTTTCTTTGTCTCCCAGGCAGCAAGATCTGTATCATCCAGGCTTTTGGTTATTTGCTCTGTCTCTTCTGGTCACTGCTTACTTGCTCTCTACCTATCAGACGGTATCTTCTGGTCACTGCTTACTTGCTTTCTACCTATCAGACGGTGTCTTTTGGTCACTGCTTACTTGCTTTCTACCTATCAGAAGGTGTCTTCTGGTCACTGCTTACTTCCTTTCTACCTATCAGACGGTATCTTCTGGTCACTGCTTACTTGCTTTCTACCTATCAGACTGTGTCTTTTGGTCACTGCTTACTTGCTTTCTACCTATCAGACGGTATCTTCTGGTCACTGCCTACTTGCTTTCTACCTATAAGACGGTGTCTTCTGGTCACTGCTTACTTGCTTTCTACCTATCAGACGGTATCTTCTGGTTACTGCTTACTTGCTTTCTAACTATCAGACGGTGTCTTCTGGTCACTGCTTACTTGCTTTCTACCTATCAGACTGTGTCTTCTGGTCACTGCTTACTTGCTTTCTACCTATCAGAAGGTGTCTTCTGGTCACTGCTTACTTGCTTTCTACCTATCAGAATGTGTCTTCTGGTCACCGCTTACTTGCTTTCTACCTATCAGACGGTATCTTCTGGTCACTGCTTACTTGCTTTCTACCTATCAGACTGTGTCTTCTGGTCACTGCTTACTTGCTTTCTACCTATCAGACGGCGTCTTCTGGTCACTGCTTACTTGCTTTCTACCTATCAGACTGTGTCTTCTGGTCACTGCTTACTTGCTTTCTACCTATCAGAAGGTGTCTTCTGGTCAGTGGTTACTTGCTTTCTACCTATCAGACGGCGTCTTCTGGTCACTGTTTACTGTTTACTTGCTTTCTACCTATCAGAAGATGACTTCTGGTCACTGCTTACTTGCTTTCTACCTATCAGAAGGTGACTTCTGGTCACTGCTTACTTTCTTTTTACCTATCAAAAGGTGTCTTCTGGTCAGTGCTTACTTGCTTTCTACCTATCAGACGGTGTCTTCTGGTCACTGTTTACTTGCTTTCTACCTATCAGAAGGTGACTTCTGGTCACTGCTTACTTGCTTTCTACCTATCAGACTGTGTCTTCTGGTCACTGCTTACTTGCTTTCTACCTATCAAAAGGTGTCTTCTGGTCACTGCTTACTTGCTTTCTACCTATCAGACTGTGTCTTCTGGTCACTGCTTACTTGCTTTCTACCTATCAGACTGTGTCTTCTGGTCACTGCTTACTTGCTTTCTACCTATCAGAAGGTGTCTTCTGGTCAGTGGTTACTTGCTTTCTACCTATCAGACGGCGTCTTCTGGTCACTGTTTACTTGCTTTATACCTATCAGAAGATGACTTCTGGTCACTGCTTACTTTCTTTTTACCTATCAGAAGGTGTCTTCTGGTCAGTGCTTACTTGCTTTCTAACTATCAGACGGCGTCTTCTGGTCACTGTTTACTTGCTTTCTACCTATCAGACGGTGTCTTCTGGTCACTGCTTACTTGCTTTCTACCTATCAGACTGTGTCTTCTGGTCACTGCTTACTTGCTTTCTACCTATCAGAAGGTGTCTTCTGGTCACTGCTTACTTCCTTTCTACCTATCAGACGGTATCTTCTGGTCACTGCTTACTTGCTTTCTACCTATCAGACTGTGTCTTTTGGTCACTGCTTACTTGCTTTCTACCTATCAGACGGTATCTTCTGGTCACTGCTTACTTGCTTTCTACCTATCAGACGGTGTCTTCTGGTCACTGCTTACTTGCTTTCTACCTATCAGACGGTATCTTCTGGTTACTGCTTACTTGCTTTCTAACTACAGACGGTGTCTTCTGGTCACTGCTTACTTGCTTTCTACCTATCAGACTGTGTCTTCTGGTCACTGCTTACTTGCTTTCTACCTATCAGAAGGTGTCTTCTGGTCACTGCTTTCTTGCTTTCTACCAATCAGAATGTGTCTTCTGGTCACCGCTTACTTGCTTTCTACCTATCAGACGGTATCTTCTGGTCACTGCTTACTTGCTTTCTACCTATCAGACGGTGTCTTCTGGTCACTGTTTACTGTTTACTTGCTTTCTACCTATCAGAAGATGACTTCTGGTCACTGCTTACTTGCTTTCTACCTATCAGAAGGTGACTTCTGGTCACTGCTTACTTTCTTTTTACCTATCAGAAGGTGTCTTCTGGTCAGTGCTTACTTGCTTTCTACCTATCAGACGGTGTCTTCTGGTCAGTGTTTACTTGCTTTCTACCTATCAGACGGTGTCTTCTGGTCACTGCTTACTTGCTTTCTACCTATCAGACTGTGTCTTCTGGTCACTGCTTACATGCTTTCTACCTATCAAAAGGTGTCTTCTGGTCACTGCTTACTTGCTTTCTAACTATCAGACTGTGTCTTCTGGTCACTGCTTACTTGCTTTCTACCTATCAGACTGTGTCTTCTGGTCACTGCTTACTTGCTTTCTACCTATCAGAAGGTGTCTTCTGGTCAGTGGTTACTTGCTTTCTACCTATCAGACGGCGTCTTCTGGTCACTGTTTACTTGCTTTATACCTATCAGAAGATGACTTCTGGTCAGTGCTTACTTTCTTTTTACCTATCAGAAGGTGTCTTCTGGTCAGTGCTTACTTGCTTTCTAACTATCAGACGGTGTCTTCTGGTCACTGTTTACTTGCTTTCTACCTATCAGACGGTGTCTTCTGGTCACTGCTTACTTGCTTTCTACCTATCAGAAGGTGTCTTCTGGTCACTGCTTACTTCCTTTCTACCTATCAGACGGTATCTTCTGGTCACTGCTTACTTGCTTTCTACCTATCAGACTGTGTCTTTTGGTCACTGCTTACTTGCTTTCTACCTATCAGACGGTATCTTCTGGTCACTGCTTACTTGCTTTCTACCTATCAGACGGTGTCTTCTGGTCACTGCTTACTTGCTTTCTACCTATCAGACGGTATCTTCTGGTTACTGCTTACTTGCTTTCTAACTATCAGACGGTGTCTTCTGGTCACTGCTTACTTGCTTTCTACCTATCAGACTGTGTCTTCTGGTCACTGCTTACTTGCTTTCTACCTATCAGAAGGTGTCTTCTGGTCACTGCTTTCTTGCTTTCTACCAATCAGAATGTGTCTTCTGGTCACCGCTTACTTGCTTTCTACCTATCAGACGGTATCTTCTGGTCACTGCTTACTTGCTTTCTACCTATCAGACGGTGTCTTCTGGTCACTGCTAACTTGCTTTCTTCTTATCAGACGGCATCTTCTAGTCACTGCTTACTTGCTCTCTACCTATCAGACTGTGTCTTCTGGTCACTGCTTACTTGCTTTCTACCTATCAGACGGTGTCTTCTGGTCACTGCTTACTTGCTTTCTACCTATCAGAAGGTGTCTTCTTGGTCACTGCTTACTTGCTTTCTACCTATCAGACGGCGTCTTCTGGTCACTGCTTACTTGCTTTCTACCTATCAGATTGTGTCTTCTGGTCACTGCTTACTTGCTTTCTACCTATCAGACGACGTCTTCTGGTCACTGCTTACTTGCTTTCTACCTATCAGCAGGTGTCTTCTTGGTCACTGCTTACTTGCTTTCTACCTATCAGACTGTGTCTTCTGGTCACTGCTTACTTGCTTTCTACCTATCAGACGGTGTCTTCTGGTCACTGCTTACTTGCTTTCTACCTATCAGACGGCGTCTTCTGGTCACTGCTTACTTGCTTTCTACCTATCAGATTGTGTCTTCTGGTCACTGCTTACTTGCTTTCTACCTATCAGAAGGTGTCTTCTGGTCAGTGGTTACTTGCTTTCTACCTATCAGACGGCGTCTTCTGGTCACTGTTTACTGTTTACTTGCTTTCTACCTATCAGAAGATGACTTCTGGTCACTGCTTACTTGCTTTCTACCTATCAGAAGGTGACTTCTGGTCACTGCTTACTTGCTTTCTACCTATCAGAAGGTGACTTCTGGTCACTGCTTACTTTCTTTTTACCTATCAGAAGGTGTCTTCTGGTCAGTGCTTACTTGCTTTCTACCTATCAGACGGTGTCTTCTGGTCACTGTTTACTTGCTTTCTACCTATCAGACGGTGTCTTCTGGTCACTGCTTACTTGCTTTCTACCTATCAGACTGTGTCTTCTGGTCACTGCTTACTTGCTTTCTACCTATCAAAAGGTGTCTTCTGGTCACTGCTTACTTGCTTTCTACCTATCAGACTGTGTCTTCTGGTCACTGCTTACTTGCTTTCTACCTATCAGACTGTGTTTTCTGGTCACTGCTTACTTGCTTTCTACCTATCAGAAGGTGTCTTCTGGTCAGTGGTTACTTGCTTTCTACCTATCAGACAGCGTCTTCTGGTCACTGTTTACTTGCTTTATACCTATCAGAAGATGACTGCTGGTCACTGCTTACTTGCTTTCTACCTATCAGAAGGTGACTTCTGGTCACTGCTTACTTTCTTTTTACCTATCAGAAGGTGTCTTCTGGTCAGTGCTTACTTGCTTTCTAACTATCAGACGGTGTCTTCTGGTCACTGTTTACTTGCTTTCTACCTATCAGACGGTGTCTTCTGGTCACTGCTTACTTGCTTTCTACCTATCAGACTGTGTCTTCTGGTCACTGCTTACTTGTTTTCTACCTATCAGAAGGTGTCTTCTGGTCACTGCTTACTTGCTTTCTACCTATCAGACTGTGTATTCTGGTCACTGCTTACTTGCTTTCTACCTATCAGAAGGTGTCTTATGGTCAGTGCTTACTTGCTTTCTCTACCTATCAGAAGGTGACTTCTGGTCACTGCTTACTTGCTTTCTACCTATCAGACGGTGTCTTCTATTCACTGCTTACTTGCTTTCTACCTATCAGACGGTGTCTTCTATTCACTGCTTACTTGCTTTCTACCTATCAGACGGTGTCTTCTGGTCACTGCTTACTTGCTTTCTACCTATCAGACTGTGTCTTCTGGTCACTGCTTACTTGCGTTCTACCTATCAGAAGGTGTCTACTGGTCAATGCTTACTTGCTTTCTACCTATCAGAAGGTGTCTACTGGTCACTGCTTACTTGCTTTCTACCTATCAGAAGGTGACTTCTGGTCACTGCTTACTTGCTTTCTACCTATCAGAAGATGACTTCTGGTCACTGCTTACTTGCTTTCTACCTATCAGAAAGTGTCTTCTGGTCAGTGCTCACTTGCTTTCTACCTATCAGACGGTGTCTTCTGGTCACTGTTTACTTGCTTTCTACCTATCAGAAGGTGACTTCTGGTCACTGCTTACTTGCTTTCTACCTATCAGACTCTGTCTTCTGGTCACTGCTTACTTGCTTTCTACCAATCAGACGGTGTCTTCTGGTCACTGCTTACTTGCTTTCTACCTATCAGACGGTGTCTTCTGGTCACTGCTTACTTGCTTTCTACCTATCAGACTGTGTCTTCTGGTCACTGCTTACTTGCTTTCTACCTATCAGAAGGTGTCTTCTGGTCACTGCTTACTTGCTTTCTACCTATCAGACTGTGTCTTCTGATCACTGCTTACTTGCTTTCTACCTATCAGACTGTGTCTTCTGGTCACTGCTTACTTGCTTTCTACCTATCAGAAGGTGTCTTCTGGTCAGTGGTTACTTGCTTTCTACCTATCAGACGGCGTCTTCTGGTCACTGTTTACTTGCTTTCTACCTATCAGAAGATGACTTCTGGTCACTGCTTACTTGCTTTCTACCTATCAGAAGGTGACTTCTGGTCACTGCTTACTTTCTTTTTACCTATCAGAAGGTGTCTTCTGGTCAGTGCTTACTTGCTTTCTACCTATCAGACGGTGTCTTCTGGTCACTGTTTACTTGCTTTCTACCTATCAGATGGTGTCTTCTGGTCACTGTTTACTTGCTTTCTACCTATCAGACTGTGTCTTCTGGTCACTGCTTACTTGCTTTCTACCTATCAGAAGGTGTCTTCTGGTCACTGCTTACTTGCTTTCTACCTATCAGACTGTGTCTTCTGGTCACTGCTTACTTGTTTCTACCTATCAGACTGTGTCTTCTGGTCACTGCTTACTTGCTTTCTACCTATCAGAAGGTGTCTACTGGTCAATGCTTACTTGCTTTCTACCTATCAGAAGGTGTCTACTGGTCACTGCTTACTTGCTTTCTACCTATCAGAAGGTGACTTCTGGTCACTGCTTACTTGCTTTCTACCTATCAGAAGATGACTTCTGGTCACTGCTTACTTGCTTTCTACCTATCAGAAAGTGTCTTCTGGTCAGTGCTTACTTGCTTTCTACTTATCAGACGGTGTCTTCTGGTCACTGTTTACTTGCTTTCTTACCTATCAGACGGTGTCTTCTGGTCACTGCTTACTTGCTTTCTACCTATCAGACTGTGTCTTCTGGTCACTGCTTACTTGCTTTCTTACCTATCAGACGGTGTCTTCTGGTCACTGCTTACTTGCTTTCTACCTATCAGACTGTGTCTTCTGGTCACTGCTTACTTGCTTTCTACCTATCAGACGGTGTCTTCTGGTCACTGCTTACTTGCTTTCTACCAATCAGACGGTGTCTTCTGGTCACTGCTTACTTGCTTTCTACCTATCAGACTCTGTCTTCTGGTCACTGCTTACTTGCTTTCTACCAATCAGACGGTGTCTTCTGGTCACTGCTTACTTGCTTTCTACCTATCAGACTGTGTCTTCTGGTCACTGCTTACTTGCTTTCTACCTATCAGACTGTGTCTTCTGGTCACTGCTTACTTGCTTTCTAGCTATCAGACATTGTCTTCTGGTCACTGCTTACTTGCTTTTTACCTATCAGAAGGTGTCTTTTGGTCACTGCTTACTTGCTTTCTACCTATCAGACTGTGTCTTCTGGTCACTGCTTACTTGCTTTCTACCTATCAGACGGTGTCTTCTGGTCACTGCTTACTTGCTTTCTACCAATCAGACGGTGTCTTCTGGTCACTGCTTACTTGCTTTCTACCTATCAGACTGTGTCTTCTGGTCACTGCTTACTTGCTTTCTACCAATCAGACTGTGTCTTCTGGTCACTGCTTACTTGCTTTCTACCAATCAGACGGTGTCTTCTGGTCACTGCTTACTTGCTTTCTACCTATCAGACGGTGTCTTCTGGTCACTGTTTACTTGCTTTCTACCAATCAGACGGTGTCTTCTGGTCACTGCTTACTTGCTTTCTACCAATCAGACGGTGTCTTCTGGTCACTGCTTACTTGCTTTCTACCTATCAGACTGTGTCTTCTGGTCACTGCTTACTTGCTTTCTACCTATCAGACTGTGTCTTCTGGTCACTGCTTACTTGCTTTCTACCTATCAGACGGTGTCTTCTGGTCACTGCTTACTTGCTTTCTACCTATCAGACTGTGTCTTCTGGTCACTGCTTACTTGCTTTCTACCTATCAGAAGGTGTCTTCTGGTCACTGCTTACTTGCTTTCTACCTATCAGACTGTGTCTTCTGGTCACTGCTTACTTGCTTTCTACCTATCAGACTGTGTCTTCTGGTCACTGCTTACTTGCTTTCTACCTATCAGAAGGTGTCTTCTGGTCACTGCTTACTTGCTTTCTACCTATCAGACTGTGTCTTCTGGTCACTGCTTACTTGCTTTCTACCTATCAGACTGTGTCTTCTGGTCACTGCTTACTTGCTTTCTACCTATCAGAAGGTGTCTTCTGGTCAGTGGTTACTTGCTTTCTACCTATCAGACAGCGTCTTCTGGTCACTGTTTACTTGCTTTATACCTATCAGAAGATGACTGCTGGTCACTGCTTACTTGCTTTCTACCTATCAGAAGGTGACTTCTGGTCACTGCTTACTTTCTTTTTACCTATCAGAAGGTGTCTTCTGGTCAGTGCTTACTTGCTTTCTAACTATCAGACGGTGTCTTCTGGTCACTGTTTACTTGCTTTCTACCTATCAGACGGTGTCTTCTGGTCACTGCTTACTTGCTTTCTACCTATCAGACTGTGTCTTCTGGTCACTGCTTACTTGTTTTCTACCTATCAGAAGGTGTCTTCTGGTCACTGCTTACTTGCTTTCTACCTATCAGACTGTGTATTCTGGTCACTGCTTACTTGCTTTCTACCTATCAGAAGGTGTCTTATGGTCAGTGCTTACTTGCTTTCTCTACCTATCAGAAGGTGACTTCTGGTCACTGCTTACTTGCTTTCTACCTATCAGACGGTGTCTTCTATTCACTGCTTACTTGCTTTCTACCTATCAGACGGTGTCTTCTATTCACTGCTTACTTGCTTTCTACCTATCAGACGGTGTCTTCTGGTCACTGCTTACTTGCTTTCTACCTATCAGACTGTGTCTTCTGGTCACTGCTTACTTGCGTTCTACCTATCAGAAGGTGTCTACTGGTCAATGCTTACTTGCTTTCTACCTATCAGAAGGTGTCTACTGGTCACTGCTTACTTGCTTTCTACCTATCAGAAGGTGACTTCTGGTCACTGCTTACTTGCTTTCTACCTATCAGAAGATGACTTCTGGTCACTGCTTACTTGCTTTCTACCTATCAGAAAGTGTCTTCTGGTCAGTGCTCACTTGCTTTCTACCTATCAGACGGTGTCTTCTGGTCACTGTTTACTTGCTTTCTACCTATCAGAAGGTGACTTCTGGTCACTGCTTACTTGCTTTCTACCTATCAGACTCTGTCTTCTGGTCACTGCTTACTTGCTTTCTACCAATCAGACGGTGTCTTCTGGTCACTGCTTACTTGCTTTCTACCTATCAGACGGTGTCTTCTGGTCACTGCTTACTTGCTTTCTACCTATCAGACTGTGTCTTCTGGTCACTGCTTACTTGCTTTCTACCTATCAGAAGGTGTCTTCTGGTCACTGCTTACTTGCTTTCTACCTATCAGACTGTGTCTTCTGATCACTGCTTACTTGCTTTCTACCTATCAGACTGTGTCTTCTGGTCACTGCTTACTTGCTTTCTACCTATCAGAAGGTGTCTTCTGGTCAGTGGTTACTTGCTTTCTACCTATCAGACGGCGTCTTCTGGTCACTGTTTACTTGCTTTCTACCTATCAGAAGATGACTTCTGGTCACTGCTTACTTGCTTTCTACCTATCAGAAGGTGACTTCTGGTCACTGCTTACTTTCTTTTTACCTATCAGAAGGTGTCTTCTGGTCAGTGCTTACTTGCTTTCTACCTATCAGACGGTGTCTTCTGGTCACTGTTTACTTGCTTTCTACCTATCAGATGGTGTCTTCTGGTCACTGTTTACTTGCTTTCTACCTATCAGACTGTGTCTTCTGGTCACTGCTTACTTGCTTTCTACCTATCAGAAGGTGTCTTCTGGTCACTGCTTACTTGCTTTCTACCTATCAGACTGTGTCTTCTGGTCACTGCTTACTTGTTTCTACCTATCAGACTGTGTCTTCTGGTCACTGCTTACTTGCTTTCTACCTATCAGAAGGTGTCTACTGGTCAATGCTTACTTGCTTTCTACCTATCAGAAGGTGTCTACTGGTCACTGCTTACTTGCTTTCTACCTATCAGAAGGTGACTTCTGGTCACTGCTTACTTGCTTTCTACCTATCAGAAGATGACTTCTGGTCACTGCTTACTTGCTTTCTACCTATCAGAAAGTGTCTTCTGGTCAGTGCTTACTTGCTTTCTACTTATCAGACGGTGTCTTCTGGTCACTGTTTACTTGCTTTCTTACCTATCAGACGGTGTCTTCTGGTCACTGCTTACTTGCTTTCTACCTATCAGACTGTGTCTTCTGGTCACTGCTTACTTGCTTTCTTACCTATCAGACGGTGTCTTCTGGTCACTGCTTACTTGCTTTCTACCTATCAGACTGTGTCTTCTGGTCACTGCTTACTTGCTTTCTACCTATCAGACGGTGTCTTCTGGTCACTGCTTACTTGCTTTCTACCAATCAGACGGTGTCTTCTGGTCACTGCTTACTTGCTTTCTACCTATCAGACTGTGTCTTCTGGTCACTGCTTACTTGCTTTCTACCAATCAGACGGTGTCTTCTGGTCACTGCTTACTTGCTTTCTACCTATCAGACTGTGTCTTCTGGTCACTGCTTACTTGCTTTCTACCTATCAGACTGTGTCTTCTGGTCACTGCTTACTTGCTTTCTAGCTATCAGACATTGTCTTCTGGTCACTGCTTACTTGCTTTTTACCTATCAGAAGGTGTCTTTTGGTCACTGCTTACTTGCTTTCTACCTATCAGACTGTGTCTTCTGGTCACTGCTTACTTGCTTTCTACCTATCAGACGGTGTCTTCTGGTCACTGCTTACTTGCTTTCTACCAATCAGACGGTGTCTTCTGGTCACTGCTTACTTGCTTTCTACCTATCAGACTGTGTCTTCTGGTCACTGCTTACTTGCTTTCTACCAATCAGACTGTGTCTTCTGGTCACTGCTTACTTGCTTTCTACCAATCAGACGGTGTCTTCTGGTCACTGCTTACTTGCTTTCTACCTATCAGACGGTGTCTTCTGGCCACTGTTTACTTGCTTTCTACCAATCAGACGGTGTCTTCTGGTCACTGCTTACTTGCTTTCTACCAATCAGACGGTGTCTTCTGGTCACTGCTTACTTGCTTTCTACCTATCAGACTGTGTCTTCTGGTCACTGCTTACTTGCTTTCTACCTATCAGACTGTGTCTTCTGGTCACTGCTTACTTGCTTTCTACCTATCAGACGGTGTCTTCTGGTCACTGCTTACTTGCTTTCTACCTATCAGACTGTGTCTTCTGGTCACTGCTTACTTGCTTTCTACCTATCAGAAGGTGTCTTCTGGTCACTGCTTACTTGCTTTCTACCTATCAGACTGTGTCTTCTGGTCACTGCTTACTTGCTTTCTACCTATCAGACTGTGTCTTCTGGTCACTGCTTACTTGCTTTCTACCTATCAGAAGGTGTCTTCTGGTCAGTGGTTACTTGCTTTCTACCTATCAGACGGCGTCTTCTGGTCACTGTTTACTTGCTTTCTACCTATCAGAAGATGACTTCTGGTCACTGCTTACTTGCTTTCTACCTATCAGAAGGTGACTTCTGGTCACTGCTTACTTTCTTTTTACCTATCAGAAGGTGTCTTCTGGTCACTGCTTACTTGCTTTCTACCTATCAGACTGTGTCTTCTGGTCACTGCTTACTTGCTTTCTACCTATCAGAAGGTGTCTTCTGGTCACTGCTTACTTGCTTTCTACCTATCAGACTGTGTCTTCTGGTCACTGCTTACTTGCTTTCTACCTATCAGAAGGTGTCTTATGGTCAGTGCTTACTTGCTTTCTCTACCTATCAGACGGTGTCTTCTGGTCACTGTTTACATGCTTTCTACCTATCAGAAGGTGACTTCTGGTCACTGCTTACTTGCTTTCTACCTATCAGATGGTGTCTTCAATTCACTGCTTACTTGCTTTCTACCTATCAGATGGTGTCTTCAGGTCACTGCTTACTTGCGTTCTACCTATCAGACTGTGTCTTCTGGTCACTGCTTACTTGCTTTCTACCTATCAGAAGGTGTCTACTGGTCAATGCTTACTTGCTTTCTACCTATCAGAAGGTGTCTACTGGTCACTGCTTACTTGCTTTCTACCTATCAGAAGGTGACTTCTGGTCACTGCTTACTTGCTTTCTACCTATCAGAAGATGACTTCTGGTCACTGCTTACTTGCTTTCTACCTATCAGAAAGTGTCTTCTAGTCAGTGCTTACTTGCTTTCTACCTATCAGACGGTGTCTTCTGGTCACTGTTTACTTGCTTTCTACCTATCAGAAGGTGACTTCTGGTCACTGCTTACTTGCTTTCTACCTATCAGAAGGTGTCTTCTGGTCACTGCTTACTTGCTTTCTACCTATCAGACTGTGTCTTCTGGTCACTGCTTACTTGCTTTCTTACCTATCAGACGGTGTCTTCTGGTCACTGCTTACTTGCTTTCTACCTATCAGACTGTGTCTTCTGGTCACTGCTTACTTGCTTTCTACCTATCAGACAGTGTCTTCTGGTCACTGCTTACTTGCTTTCTACCTATCAGACTGTGTCTTCTGGTCACTGCTTACTTGCTTTCTTACCTATCAGACGGTGTCTTCTGGTCACTGCTTACTTGCTTTCTACCTATCAGACTGTGTCTTCTGGTCACTGCTTACTTGCTTTCTACCTATCAGACAGTGTCTTCTGGTCACTGCTTACTTGCTTTCTACCAATCAGACGGTGTCTTCTGGTCACTGCTTACTTGCTTTCTACCTATAAGACTGTGTCTTCTGGTCACTGCTTACTTGCTTTCTACCAATCAGACGGTGTCTTCTGGTCACTGCTTACTTGCTTTCTACCTATCAGACTGTGCCTTCTGGTCACTGCTTACTTGCTTTCTACCTATCAGACTGTGTCTTCTGGTCACTGCTTACTTGCTTTCTACCTATCAGACATTGTCTTCTGGTCACTGCTTACTTGCTTTCTACCTATCAGAAGGTGTCTACTGGTCAATGCTTACTTGCTTTCTACCTATCAGACTGTGTCTTCTGGTCACTGCTTACTTGCTTTCTACCTATCAGACTGTGTCTTCTGGTCACTGCTTGCTTGCTTGCTTTCTACCTATCAGACATTGTCTTCTGGTCACTGCTTACTTGCTTTCTACTTATCAGATGGTGTCTTCTGGTCATTTCTCTGTATCCCCAAGGCTGCTACTTATTTACAGTTCAATTGCTGTATGCAAATACTCAGTAATTCCACAACTAATGTTCCTTATTAGTTCTATACCTCCCTGCATATTCCTTACTTGTTGTTTGCTCCAGGCTATTCTTTACTCTCCCGGTAACTCTCTGGCCTTATATGCCTACTTGCTCCTGACTAAATCTCTATTTTCATGGCTACTTCCTAACATTGTATCTCTATGGTTTGTTCTTGTAATTTGTGGCTGTGGTAGCTGCTTGCTTTTGACTACCTACTTATTTATCCGAGTTGATGCTTATGTGTTGTCTTTATGAGCTACTTACAAGCTTTGCATTTCCCTGTTTGCTACATTATTTTAAGACAGAAATCTAATAATTTTATCATTTCACTTTCCAAGGATATTTTTTCATACATTAATTTTGACATCTAAGCAT
The DNA here is from genome assembly GCF_027579735.1 of Bombina bombina. Lineage (NCBI taxonomy): Eukaryota > Metazoa > Chordata > Amphibia > Anura > Bombinatoridae > Bombina > Bombina bombina. The sequence goes on along the minus strand of NC_069500.1, from coordinate 618,813,917 downwards.
CTTAACAGGGCTTGTGCTTTTGAATCCTTTGTTAGTATCCGAATGCGGAAGTGCAATGCGGCTCTTTTCGGAGCCGGACTGATACTGGCTTAAGAGCACCACATTAAAGGAACAGTCTGCAATATGATTTTTATTGTTTTAAAAGATAGATAATACCATTATTAACCATTCCCCAGTTTTGCATAACCAACACAGTTATATTAATATACTTTTTACCTCTGTGATTACCTTGTATCTAAGAACCTTCTTCCAGCCCCCTGATCACATGACTGTTATTGTTTATTATCTATTGACTTGTATTTAGTATTGTCTTGTGCTAACTCTTAAATAACTTCCTGTGCATTAACACAGTGTTATCTATATGACCCACATGAACTTATCAGTCTCTTGTTGTGAAAAGGAATTTAAAAAACATTTGATAAGAGGCAGCCCTCAAGAGCTTAGAAATTAGCATATGAGCTACCTAGGTTTTGTTTCAAATAAGAATACCAAGAGAACAAAGCAAATTTGATGATTAAAGTACATTGGAAAGTTGATTAAAATTGCAAGTCCTATCTGAATAATGAAAGTTTAATTTTGACTAGACTGTCTCTTTAAGTTCTGGATCTGCACATATCTTAATTTGGTGATCTTGCACAAGAATCAATCCACCTCCAAAAAGAGCCGCATAGAGCTTACTTCCCCATTTGGATCCTAACAAAGGATCCAAATGCACAAGCTTAATCTTAACTGTTGAAGAAGAAACCAATACATGATACTTACTCTCTTCTCGACCTACACAGACACCATAGTTTAAAATTAAATGCCTGTATGAGAGCTGGCTCATCATACTTGCTGCCTCAAAGAATGACTGCAAAGGAAGAAAAGGTACAATTTTATTGCAATCTATGCATGCCTTGTCCTATTAACGTGTGACTTTAGTTTCCACAAATTTGCATTGTTTCCAAAATACTGAAAAGGATGCCTAGGCTAGGGCATCTAAGTAACTACAGTAAATATGCTTACAGAGTGAGTTTTGGGTAATACATTTTAATTAGGTGAAAAACAACCAAAATTAAATTTAAAAACATATAGATATATTATCATCATTATAATATTTCTTTTTGGTAGTTGCTTTATTTCCAAATTCACAAGAAAATAATTGTTTAATTATATACTGTAATTTAATGATATATAGAGGATACTTATAGCTGTCTAAAGAATGGTGACACAGATATCATACAGTCACTTAAAACTGCAGGAATGACAATAATAAGGAAGACAAAATATGTAGGATAAAAGAAAATAGACAAGCGGTATATAAGAATAGGAGAAGGTAAGCACTTTTATTGAAAGAGGAAATTAGGAACCAAGGCCCAATGCTTTTTGCTCTTTCAATTCCCAATACCCACCAACCCCCTAATTATTGCACATAAAATCTTTTAGGATCAATATTCTTAATAGGTGTGATAAACTTTATATGCTTTTATGGGCATTGTAATTAGTGCTGTGATGGATACCCCGGCTACCCCGACAGGGTAGCTCCGCCAAACGGGTCCTGCTTCCTCCCTGCCAACTGCAGCTATGTAGCTGGCAAGTGACCACAGCTGGTAGCCACCCTTGATGCCCGACAGCACCAGTACTCAGTGTCCCACTCTGTGGCAGACTCCAGCTACCCTGACTGGGTAGCTTTGCCAGAGGGTCTTTCCTTTGCCTGGAACAACTGCTATGTAGCCCAGGAAAGTGATTCTAGCAGGAGCCCACCTAAATGACTAGACAGACTAGCATTCAGGTGAAATAAGAACTGCCTTTATTGGGACAAACACACTTTTTTATACACACACACCCACCCATCTTGATAAAACAGGGAGATAATGCCAGAGTTTTCTTGCCATTCCCGCCCCTCCAGACTGACCGGCGCTTCCATAGCAACCATAGTCCCACAGAATCCCAGGACACAGTGGTGACGGTTTTGGGGTGATTCCGGAGGAGCGGCGGCACTTCCAGGGTGTCATTTGAAAGCTCTCGGTCTACAGATGCCGCAGTCCAAAAAGCAGCGTGATTCGTTATTGGAGACCGGAGATACAGCCCATTGAAGTTATGGGGGTAGGGGTGTCCAAAACCCCCGGTTCCCAAAGCAGCTCCCCTCCGGTAATTCCCCCACCTCTTGTCCTCCCTAGGGGCTACTAATCCCCAAAAGAGCGGAGCTCCGGGGCACATGGTTGCTGGAGAGACCAAGGGTAAAGTTAGCGGGTGTCCTGCTGTCCTGTGGCCGACTGGGAGTTCCAGGAGCCCGGACAGCCTGAGAGGGGTTAGGCGGGTATCCGTGGTGAGGCAGCCGACCGGGAGTTCCAGGGGCCCCGCCAGCCTAGGAGGGTTTTCCTGGTCATACACCAGCTTTTCACAAGACAAGCAAACCAAAGCTTCCAGGGATTGTGGTTGCTCTGAGGAGCCCCAAACCACTGAGAAACAACAGGGGTGAGGTTGTAGGTGGGGGGGTTGCCTTAGCTGTCTGGTATCCATGACAAGTGCTATGAACAATACTGGACAGAAGTTTTTGAAATCACCAACGAATTATATAGATACCATATTGTTGTATATATACTTAATGCCTATTTCACTGTAACTAAAAAGAAACCCCATAGTTTATGCTTAATGGGACAGTATACCATATACTGGGTAATTTCTTAAATGCATTTTGTATACTGGTAGGATCAGCATTTTTCTAGAAACCAGTAAACATAAATCTACATATTGTAGCTGCTTCTGTTTCTCAATGAGTTAACTTGCCTGGTTCAGTGAGGATTTCTTCCCCAGTTAACAAGTTAAGGGGTTTACTTTTTCTACCTATTACATTCTAAAAAAAATCCATTTAAATATGGGGTTGATTTACAGTTTAAGATGGTTTATATTATTTATCTTGTAATTAGAATATACAAACCTCAGAAAAGTTCCTATGAGATACATCCAAGACCTTGAGAAGTACATCTGTTCTGTGCTCCTTGTTATAATCATCCACTTCTATTCGTTTACCTTTGTATATCTTAGTAAAAGTACCCTGCCCAAGACTCTCTTCCTAATTGAAGAAAAAAAAAAAAAAAAAGGATCCGGCATGAAAAAGAAAAAAATTAACACTTTATTCAATAATGTTATATATTTCAAAGCTGTCATTACAATGTAAACCACATCTTTGTTCAAGGCTTAACCTATATGTGTCATAAATATTTCCACAGAAATGTAAAGAGAAGGAAAAAACCCAAGAGTGGATTGTAAAGGAAAATATTTAAGAAAAAGGGCATAAGCAAAAGTTGAGTTAATTACAGAAAAGAACAAAGGCATAAGGAGAATAACCCCGTGAGAGGATAACATTTAGTAAAACTGTAGATGAGAAATGGAAAGAGAAAGATGGGGAAAAAATTACTATAAATACTAATAAATATTAAAAAAGGAAAAAAAACGCTGAAGAGGAGGTACAGGAGGAAAACTAGGAAAAACATAAATTATGATTACCTGATAATTTAATTTCCATCTGTGGGAGGACAGTCCACGGCTTCATTCATTACTTGTGGGAAATAAGAACCTGGCCACCAGGAGGAGGCAAAGACACCCAAGCCAAAGGCTTAAAGGGACACTCAATCAAAATCAAACTTTCATTATTCAGATAGAGCATGCAATTTTGAACAACTTTCCAATTTACTTCCATTAACAAAATGTGCACAGTCTTTTTATATTTAAACTTTTTGAGTCACCAGCTACTACAGAGCATGTGCAATAATAAGTGTGTATGCATATGTGAATGGCTGATTGCCAGGGATATCCTCGTTCCTCACACCAGGACAAGTAGGTCCTCCACACCTTGCGGTAGATGCGTTGAGTGATCGTCTTCCTGGCCTGAACGAGAGTGTCAATCACTTTTTCTGAAAATCCTCTCTTGGCTAAGACTAGTCAATCAATCTCCACGCAGTCAGCCTCAGAGAATCGATATTTGGATGTAGAAAGGGACCTTGAAACAGCAGATCCCTGTGACAAGGTAACTTCCACGGCGGAGATGACGACATTGCCACCAGATCTGCAAACCACATCATCCGCAGTGACGACGGAGCAATCATAATAGCCGAAGCTTGCTCCTGCTTGATGCGGGCCACTACCCGAGATAGAAGAGGCAATGGAGGAAATATGTAAATTAGGTTGAAGTCCCAGGGTACCTCCAAGGCATCTATCAGTTCCGCCTGGGGATCCCTGGATCGCGACACTTATCTGGGTAGCTTGCAATTGAGTCTGGACGCCATGAGATCTATCTCCGGTGTCCCCCATCTGAAGCAGATCTCGGCGAACATCTCGGGATGGAGAGACCATTCCCCTGGATGAAACGTCTGCTCAAAAAATCCGCTTGTCCACACCCGGAATGTGGATTGCTGAGAGCGAACAATTGTGAGTCTCTGCCCATTCCAGAATCCGATATACTTCCCTCATGGTTAGGGAGCTTCTCGTCCCCCCTGACAGTTTATGTAAGCAACCAAGGTAATGTTGTCCGACTGGAATCTGATGAATCGGGATGACCCCAGTAGGGGCCAAGCCCTCAGAGCATTGAATATTGCTCGAAGTTCCAAAATATTTATAGGTAGACTGGACTCTTTCGAGTCCATCTGCCCTGTACCTTTCTGGCACCCCAAACAGCTCCCTATACTGATAGACTTGCATCCGTGGTCACAATCTCCCAGGATGGTCTTAAAAAGGATGTCCCTTGAGACAACTGCCCCGGTCGGGTTCACCAAGATAGGGAATCCCTCACTGGTCTGTTTAGAGATACCTGTTGGGACAGATCTGAATGATCACCATTCCATTATCTCAACATGCACAGTTGAAGAGGTCTGAGATGGAACTCTATGCTGGATACCATGAGCCCGATCACCTCCATACACTTGGCCACAGATGCCCTGGAGGATGTCAGAAGAGCTGCTCATCTCCATCTTGAATGATGGAACCAACAAAAACTTGTTTAGGGCCTTTAGGTCCAGAATTGGACGAAGCATGCCCTCCTCCTTTGGGAGCACGAAAAGGTTTGAATAATACCCCAGACCTCTTTCTGCCGGAGGGACTGGGATGATTACCCCGAGAGATGAGAGATCCCTCACACACCCCAGGAAGGCGTCTCTCTTTTCTGGTCTTGAAGATATGTTTGACAGGGGGAATCTGCCTCTGGGTGGATAAGACTTGAAACCTATCCTGTAACCCTGGGAAACGACCTCCAGAACCCAAGGGTCTATAACGTCTTTTCTCCAGGCCTCCACAAAAAGAGATAATCTGCCCCCCTTCATGATCCGAGGACGGACTGGGGGGCCGCCCCTTCATGCTGACTTTGACTCGGCAGGCTTCTTGTTCTGCTTGGACTTGTTCCAAGAGTTAGCTGGCTTCGAAGATCCCTTGGATTGCTCTGACTTTGCGGCAGGCTGCTGGCGCTGAGACTTGTCCGCATGAAAGGGACGAAAAATAGACCCCTTTAGGTTTAACCTTCTTATCCTGAGGCAAGAAGGCACCCTTTCCCACCGTGACCGTAGATATGATAGAATCCAGGCCCAGGCCAAACAAAACCTTCCCCTTGAATGGGAGGGAAAGCAAACGAGACTTAGAAGTCATGTCAGCAGACCACGACTTTAGCCACAGAGCCCTGCGAGCTAAAACAAAAAAACCCGATGTCTTAGCATTCAGGCAAATAATCTGCATGTTAGCATCACAAATTAATGAATTTCTCCACTCTTAAGGCCTTGATTCATTCTAGAATCTCATTGAGAGGAGTCTCCACCTCAACCGTTGCTGATAGAGCGTCACACCAGTAGATAGCCGCACCAGCCAAGGCAGCAACCGCCGCCGCCGGTTGAAAAACGAACCCTGTGAGTTGGAACATCTTCTGCAACATGGACATCTTTTTATCCATGGGTTCCTTGAAAGAGGAGCTATCCTCTAACACAATAGTCATTCTCTTAGCGAGCGTGGAGATAGCACCATCCACCTTAGGGACAGTTCCCCACAGTTCAAGCTGCGCATCTGAAACGGGGCAACGCTTTTTGAAAGAAGAAGAGGGGGAAAGGGGCGAACCAACTTTCTCCCAATTATTCTTAATAATGTTAGCCATCTTGACTGGAACCGGGAAGGCCTGGGGCACTACCCTGTCCTCATAAACTCTGTCCAGTTCAGGGATCAAAGGTTCCTCCTTTCGGTCCCGGAAACCTCCTAGCAAGCAACTCTTTCAGCAGAAAGCGCAAATGCTTCATCTTAAATTTAAAATCTGGGGGGGGCGGAGCCTATAGCTGTTGCGGCAGGACGTGTTTGTTGGGAGCTCCTGCATCTAAACTACATTTAAGCTATATTTAAGGACTTGTTTCAACTCTTATTTATACTTTTCTTGCTGAGGAACTTAAGATAAACAATCCCTTATTGTTGGAGATAGAACCAGGAATCTATAACATTTCTCGGACCTGCCTATGCTCCTCAGCTTACTCCACTGCGACTAGCCACGAGGTCGAGAGGCCTCTTTTGTCTGACTGTCAGTGCTGTAGGGGCTTCCGCACTAATACCCCCCCCAGGTCCCTGGGTTACCAAACCAGTTTATATATAACTGGACAGTTTATTATTTTTTTTGTTTGTTCAAACACTAAACTAAGCTCTGTGCTCCGGCACTGATAACCACTAACGACTAGACACATCAAACATGGCTGAGTGGATTCTTCAAGAGCTGGAGACTTTGCTGATATCCCATCTTACCCAAGTTGAGAAGAGCCTCTGTGGATCTCTGCAGGCGGACACCCATGTAGCCTCATGCGCCGGACTTGTTCCAGAGACACACACAAGTGTTCCTGAGACGCAAATAGTTAGATGGCCTCTAAACCGCCTACTGCAGGGACCTCCACCAAAAGCGGACTGCCCAGTCTCAGACCCGGCGGGTATAGGTGCTACGGAGGCATTTTACTTCCCCACTACAGTAACCGCTAGGAGTGTGACAGAAGCGATCCCCTACCACGATGCACCCCCTATCACAGCAGCCTTAACAGACCGAACCAGTGAAGGTCTAACCACTGAAGTCTCAGCAGTCAAGGAGGTCTTGATCAGAGGCACTGCCACCCCGCAGGATATCATTCACCTCCCAGCGGCAGAAAAGCTTAAGATTCCGTTAGGACTCAGGAGGAAATACACCAGTCCTCATTCTGCGCCGGCGAGTCCCAGCAGCCCCGCTGATCTTAGCATTGAGGTGAGAGGTGTTAGGCACCACATCTTTGTTTCCATAAGGGAGCTAACCGGCTTCAGGATGGGCTATGCTGCCGGATATGGGTTGCCTGAAACCCCAAAAGTCTGCGGCTCCGCTTCACAGCCCGGACTACTCATCAAAGCCGACACCGGGAGGCATGTCATGAACAACTCCCAGGCATACAGTAAGGGTGTAGGTTAAATCAATAACTGCCCAAGTTCTGAAATTGCAGGTGCCCTTAAGAACATTACAGAACAGTTTGTTGTAACTTCCATGACTACCTGCTTAATTAAATAGAACTTCTATTTGCGACAACTTTTATTGTACAAGCTGATATCCATTTTCAACATTTCACGGATGGAACTGTTTATGAAGGCTGTGAGGTCTGAAGCTTTAAGTTCACTGCTGAGTTTAAGATCCAATGCCTAAGAGGAATGCTACTAGTTGTTCGTATTTTCTGTTTCACGCTACCCCTTTCAATTTGTATAAAATTAACCAGTATGTTTGAGTGCTCTTTTGGGAAGTTCTGGCTGTATACGAGTGAGCAATCCTTAGTTTAAGCTTATTTGTGCTATGAACATTATTATAGATATATATTATTTAAAGCAGTTTTACAGACTGCTTGTAAGCACAATGCATTAATTTCTGCTCATGTGCGCTTTGCACTACAGTAGGTCCGTTGTGAGCAGCCTTATTATTTATTATTTTTTCACCCCTTATTTGCTTGCACGCCTTGTCCATAACGCATACCCATAGATGTCCTGTTAATTGCAATGTTTATTTCAGGCAATCCCATTGGTATATATACAGGCACCGTTCAATAGTTTCTAATCATGTGTGGGATGGTCACTGTTATCCTGAGTGGGCTCATGATTCTGCTAGTTTATCCCCCAGATTGGGGTTGTATATCAAAAGCACTGTTCATACTTCTCATAGCTCAGAGGTAGGCACAACAGAGGTAAGCACAATAGACACAACGTCAGCTGTGTAGTTGAATTTTAGTGGTTTAGATAGAGATCCTGTGCAGTATCACACTTTTAACACTAGATGGCAATGCAGAGGGTCTCACCGCTCATATTGTTTTAATTGCGAGTGCCCCTATATGCTTTATCCTCCCAGCTCCCTGCTTTTTAGTTTGACATTAACTCTAGCCTGCCCTGCAATGGTCACTATTATTGTCAGGGGGAGCCCATTCTGCACCTAATGCTTAGTTCCTTATAGGGATCTACTACCCATATTACTCTAGAAAGTAAAATGCAATAGTTTCCTTGCTGTTAGATTGTTTAGAGGAGCTATATATGTTTGACATGCTTGGTTCTGGTATCTGCATCTCAGTGTCAACTTATTTAGATGACATCAACAATCTTTTGCTGGATGCTGTTTTCCTCTATTTTTTTTTATTGTTAAAAATTGCACTTCTATGCTATTACTAGAGCTACATTTATAATACCCCTAAATACGTCTTATATTAAAACTAAGGGCCCAAGAGAGGTCCTAAATACTGTTAATGGGGTCAAAAATGAGGAATATCGTTCAATGTCTGCAAAAATGTTTGCTCAGTATTACATTGTATTTTTCTTTATTTACATGTATGAAAGTTTTGGAATTGTAATGCACATTTCCTCAATAAAAATATTAAATTAAAAAAAAAAAAAAAAAAAAAAAAAAAATAATTTAAAATCTGGCTCCTCCACGGACGGAGGCCTAGAAGTAGCCGATTCCGACCCAGAAGCGACATCCTCTGATAAGTCGGAGTTGTCCTCAGCGGATAGTCCGTCAGAGACATCCAGCGAAGTCGAAGACCCCTAAGATGGATAGCAGTGCCGTATCTTCCGCTTGCGCTTACTTAGTAGGGCGAAGCATCGCATTAACGGCCGCAGAAACCGCCGTCTGTAATTGATAGGCAAAGTCTGGAGGCCAAAGGGCCCCTCCCGCAGAAGGATTAGTAGGGCCCTGGGGAACTGCTTGTGTAATCGGAGATGATCGCAGGGAACGCACCTCGCGGGGCGCAAAACCCTCAGTCATACTACTTTATTCTTTTTGGAAATCGCAATATTGTCAAAGCATGTGGAACAGAGTTGCGTAGGCGGTTCGACTGGAACCTCCTCACAATATACACAGTTAATGGGTTTAGATAAAGAGGGAGTATCCTCTAACATATCAGAGTCCTCCATAGCTTGTGCCTTTATTACGGACTTGATCAAAAATATAAATGGCACCTTTATATCCCAATGGCCGGGGCACTCACCACCACCTATGACCTGGACTACAAGAAACAGCTTTCGTCTCCTCCGAACGCAGGTCGAGAAAGAGGCCGTTTCGGCACTCGAGAGACGCGCCAAAAAATCCTGCCTCAATCTCTCTCTAATGAACTGTGTTCCACACTGACAGAGCCTCATCTCACACAAATGCAGTAAAAAACACAATAAACAATATTATGTATAAAAAAATCCCCCCTGTTCAATAACCCCCTTCCGAGGGTATTACCCTAGATTCTATAAAGATAAAAACATAATTTATGTAAGAACTTACCTGATAAATTCATTTCTTTCATATTAGCAAGAGTCCATGAGCTAGTGACGTATGGGATATACATTCCTACCAGGAGGGGCAAAGTTTCCCAAACCTCAAAATGCCTATAAATACACCCCTCACCACACCCACAATTCAGTTTAACGAATAGCCAAGAAGTGGGGTGATAAAAAAGTGCGAAAGCATATAAAATAAGGAATTGGAATAATTGTGCTTTATACAAAAAAATCATAACCACCATAAAAAGGGTGGGCCTCATGGACTCTTGCTAATATGAAAGAAATGAATTTATCAGGTAAGTTCTTACATAAATTATGTTTTCTTTCATGTAATTAGCAAGAGTCCATGAGCTAGTGACGTATGGGATAATGACTACCCAAGATGTGGATCTTTCCACACAAGAGTCACTAGAGAGGGAGGGATAAAATAAAGACAGCCAATTCCTGCTGAAAATAATCCACACCCAAAATAAAGTTTAACAAAAAAACATAAGCAGAAGATTCAAACTGAAACCGCTGCCTGAAGTACTTTTCTACCAAAAACTGCTTCAGAAGAAGAAAATACATCAAAATGGTAGAATTTAGTAAAAGTATGCAAAGAGGACCAAGTTGCTGCTTTGCAGATCTGGTCAACCGAAGCTTCATTCCTAAACGCCCAGGAAGTAGAAACTGACCTAGTAGAATGAGCTGTAATTCTCTAAGGCGGAGTTTTACCCGACTCAACATAGGCAAGATGAATTAAAGATTTCAACCAAGATGCCAAAGAAATGGCAGAAGCTTTCTGGCCTTTTCTAGAACCGGAAAAGATAACAAATAGACTAGAAGTCTTACGAAAAGATTTCGTAGCTTCAACATAATATTTCAAAGCTCTAACAACATCCAAAGAATGCAATGATTTCTCCTTAGAATTCTTAGGATTAGGACATAATGAAGGAACTACAATTTCTCTACTAATGTTGTTGGAATTCACAACTTTAGGTAAAAATTCAAAAGAAGTTCGCAACACCGCCTTATCCTGATGAAAAATCAGAAAAGGAGACTCACAAGAAAGAGCAGATAATTCAGAAACTCTTCTGGCAGAAGAGATGGCCAAAAGGAACAAAACTTTCCAAGAAAGTAATTTAATGTCCAATGAATGCATAGGTTCAAACGGAGGAGCTTGAAGAGCTCCCAGAACCAAATTCAAACTCCAAGGAGGAGAGATTGACTTAATGACAGGTTTTATACGAACCAAAGCTTGTACAAAACAATGAATATCAGGAAGAATAGCAATCTTTCTGTGAAAAAGAACAGAAAGAGCAGAGATTTGTCCTTTCAAAGAACTTGCGGACAAACCCTTATCTAAACCATCCTGAAGAAACTGTAAAATTCTCGGTATTCTAAAAGAATGCCAGGAAAAATGATGAGAAAGACACCAAGAAATATAAGTCTTCCAGACTCTATAATATATCTCTCGAGATACAGATTTACGAGCCTGTAACATAGTATTAATCACAGAGTCAGAGAAACCTCTTTGACCAAGAATCAAGCGTTCAATCTCCATACCTTTAAATTTAAGGATTTCAGATCCTGATGGAAAAAAGGACCTTGTGACAGAAGGTCTGGTCTTAACGGAAGAGTCCACGGTCGGCAAGAGGCCATCCGGACAAGATCCGCATACCAAAACCTGTGAGGCCATGCCGGAGCTACCAGCAGAACAAACGAGCATTCCTTCAGAATCTTGGAGATTACTCTTGGGAGAAGAACTAGAGGCGGAAAGATATAGGCAGGATGATACTTCCAAGGAAGTGATAATGCATCCACTGCCTCCGCCTGAGGATCCCGGGATCTGGACAGATACCTGGGAAGTTTCTTGTTTAGATGGGACGCCATCAGATCTATTTCTGGAAGTTCCCACATTTGAACAATCTGAAGAAATACCTCTGGGTGAAGAGACCATTCGCCCGGATGCAACGTTTGGCGACTGAGATAATCCGCTTCCCAATTGTCTACACCTGGGATATGAACCGCAGAGATTAGACAGGAGCTGGATTCCGCCCAAACCAAAATTCGAGATACTTCTTTCATAGCCAGAGGACTGTGAGTCCCTCCTTGATGATTGATGTATGCCACAGTTGTGACATTGTCTGTCTGAAAACAAATGAACGATTCTCTCTTCAGAAGAGGCCAAAACTGAAGAGCTCTGAAAATTGCACGGAGTTCCAAAATATTGATCGGTAATCTCACCTCCTGAGATTCCCAAACTCCTTGTGCCGTCAGAGATCCCCACACAGCTCCCCAACCTGTGAGACTTGCATCTGTTGAAATTACAGTCCAGGTCGGAAGCACAAAAGAAGCCCCCTGAATTAAACGATGGTGATCTGTCCACCATGTTAGAGAGTGTCGAACAATCGGTTTTAAAGATATTAATTGAGATATCTTCGTGTAATCCTTGCACCATTGCTTCAGCATACAGAGCTGAAGAGGTCGCATGTGAAAACGAGCAAAGTGGATCGCGTCCGATGCAGCAGTCATAAGACCTAGAATTTCCATGCATAAGGCTACCGAAGGGAATGATTGTGACTGAAGGTTTCGACAAGCTGCAATCAACTTTAGACGTCTCTTGTCTGTTAAAGACAGAGTCATGGACACTGAATCCATCTGGAAACCCAGAAAGGTTACCCTTGTCTGAGGAATCAAAGAACTTTTTGGTAAATTGATCCTCCAACCATGATCTTGAAGAAACAACACAAGTCGATTCGTATGAGATTCTGCTAAATGTAAAGACTGAGCAAGTACCAAGATATCGTCCAAATAAGGAAATACCACAATACCCTGTTCTCTGATTACAGACAGCAGGGCACCGAGAACCTTTGTAAAAATTCTTGGAGCTGTAGCTAGGCCAAACGGCAGAGCCACAAACTGGTAATGCTTGTCCAGAAACGAGAATCTCAGGAACTGATAATGATCTGGATGAATCGGAATATGCAGATATGCATCCTGTAAATCTATTGTGGACATATAATTCCCTTGCTGAACAAAAGGTAAGATAGTCCTTACAGTTACCATCTTGAACGTTGGTATCCTTACATAACGATTCAATATTTTTAGATCCAGAACTGGTCTGAAAGAATTCTCCTTCTTTGGTACAATGAAGAGATTTGAATAAAACCCCATCCCCTGTTCCGGAACTGGAACTGGCATAATTACTCCAGTCAACTCTAGATCTGAAACACATTTCAGAAATGCTTGAGCTTTTACTGGATTTACTGGGACACGGGAAAGAAAAAATCTCTTTGCAGGAGGTCTCAACTTGAAACCAATTCTGTACCCTTCTGAAACAATGCTCTGAATCCAAAGATTGTGAACAGAATTGATCCAAATTACCTTGAAAAAACGTAACCTGCCCCCTACCAGCTGAGCTGGAATGAGGGCCGCACCTTCATGTGGACTTAGAAGCAGGCTTTGCCTTTCTAGCTGGCTTGGATTTATTCCAGACTGGAGATGGTCTCCAAACTGAAACTGCTCCTGAGGATGAAGGATCAGGCTTTTGTTCTTTGTTGAAACGAAAGGAACGAAAACGATTATTAGCCCTGTTTTTACCTTTAGATTTTTTATCCTGTGGAATCCAACTGAGAACCAAATAATTTGTTACCCTGGAAAGAAATGGAAAGTAAAGTTGATTTAGAAGCCATATCAGCATTCCAAGTTTTAAGCCATAAAGCTCTTCTAGCTAAAATAGCTAGAGACATAAACCTGACATCAACTCTGATAATATCAAAAATGGCATCACAGATAAAATTATTAGCATGCTGAAGAAGAATAATAATATCATGAGAATCACGATGTGTTACTTGTTGCGCTAAAGTTTCCAACCAAAAAGTTGAAGCTGCAGCAACATCAGCCAAAGATATAGTAGGTCTATGAAGATTACCTGAACACAGATAAGCTTTTCTTAGAAAGGATTCAATTTTCCTATCTAGAGGATCCTTAAACGAAGTACCATCTGACGTAGGAATAGTAGTACGTTTAGCAAGGGTAGAAATAGCCCCATCAACTTTAGGGATCTTGTCCCAAAATTCTAATCTGTCAGACGGCACAGGATATAATTGCTTAAAACGTTTAGAAGGAGTAAATGAATTACCCAAATTATCCCATTCTTTGGAAATTACTGCAGAAATAGCATTAGGAACAGGAAAAACTTCTGGAATAACCACAGGAGCTTTAAATACCTTATCTAAACGTTTAGAATTAGTATCAATAGGACCAGAATCCTCTATTTCTAAAGCAATTAGTACTTCTTTAAGTAAAGAACGAATAAATTCCATTTTAAATAAATATGAAGATTTATAAGCATCAACCTCTGAGACAGAATCCTCTGAACCAGGGGAATCATCAGAATCAGAATGATGATGTTCATTTAAAAATTCATCTGTAGGGAGAGAAGTTTTAAAAGATTTTTTATGTTTACTAGAAGGAGAAATAACAGACATAGCCTTCTTTATGGATTCAGAAACAAAATCTCTTATATTATCAGGAACATTCTGCACCTTAGATGTTGAAGGAACTGCAACAGGCAATGGTACTTTACTAAAGGAAATATTATCTGCTTTAACAAGTTTGTCATGACAATCAATACAAACAACAGCTGGAGGAATAGCTACCAAAAGTTTACAGCAGATACACTTAGCTTTGGTAGATTCAGCACTTGACAGCGATTTTCCTGTAGTATCTTCTGACTCAGATGCAACGTGAGACATCTTGCAATATGTAAGAGAAAAAACAACATATATATAAAGCAAAATTGATCAAATTCCTTAAATGACAGTTTCAGGAATGGGAAAAAATGCCAAAGAACAAGCTTCTAGCAACCAGAAGCAATAAAAAATGAGACTTAAATAATGTGGAGACAAAAGCGACGCCCATATTTTTTCGCGCCAAATAAGACGCCCACATTATTTGGCGCCTAAATGCTTTTTGGCGCCAAAAATGACGCCACATCCGGAACGCCGACATTTTTGGCGCAAAATAACGTCAAAAAAAAAATGACGCAACTTCCGGCGACACGTATGACGCCGGAAACGGAAATAGAATTTTTGCGCCAAAAAAGTCCGCGCTAAGAATGACGCAATAAAATGAAGCATTTTCAGCCCCCGCGAGCCTAACAGCCCACAGGGAAAAAAGTCAAATTTTTAAGGTAAGAAAAATGTTAAATTAAAATGCATTATCCCAAATATGAAACTGACTGTCTGAAAATAAGGAAAGTTGAACATTCTGAGTCAAGGCAAATAAATGTTTGAATACATATATTTAGAACTTTATAAACAAAGTGCCCAACCATAGCTTGGAGTGTCACAGAAAATAAGACTTACTTACCCCAGGACACTCATCTACATATAGCAGATAGCCAAACCAGTACTGAAACGAGAATCAGCAGAGGTAATGGTATATATAAGAGTATATCGTCGATCTGAAAAGGGAGGTAAGAGATGAATCTCTACGACCGATAACAGAGAACCTATGAAATAGATCCCGTAGAAGGAGATCACTGCATTCAAATAGGCAATACTCTCCTCACATCCCTCTGACATTCACTGCACGCTGAGAGGAAAACCGGGCTCCAACTTGCTGCGGAGCGCATATCAACGTAGAATCTAGCACAAACTTACTTCACCACCTCCATCGGAGGCAAAGTTTGTAAAAACTGAATTGTGGGTGTGGTGAGGGGTGTATTTATAGGCATTTTGAGGTTTGGGAAATTTTGCCCCTCCTGGTAGGAATGTATATCCCATACGTCACTAGCTCATGGACTCTTGCTAATTACATGAAAGAAATGAGCCACACTGTGACCCTGTCTTCTTACGTTATCAAATATATATATATATATATATATATATATAAATGAAACAATCTTACCAGAATCAACGCTGTGGAACAGGAATATGGCCTTTCAAGTGTAACAGGGTAGTAGCATTGCTCCCGACATGAACTTGAGAGAAGAAAAGCAGGCAGCGAAACTCGTCAACACTGATTGCTAATGTAGCTGTTAAACAGTCGAGATGGGTTCACAGAATGACTATCCCTGCATCTCCGGACTCTAACATTCACCCATGCTCTCACTGAAAGGCTGACAGGGCTACTTGAAACTCTAGTCCCATTTTGAAGAGTACTACCCTCCATAAGAGACTACTCCGAATCTTCCGACACTTCTCTGCCAAACTCCTGTGACGAAAGGCAAAGAATGACTGGGGGATGAGGGGAATGGGGAAGGAATTTAAGCCTTTGGCTGTGGTGTCTCCTCCTGGTGGCCAGGTTCTTAATTCCCACAAGTAATGAATGAAGCAGAAAAACGGGAAATTTAGAAAGAAGCAAATATGGAGAAGTGGGAGAAAAGTGAAAAGGAAAACAAAGAAATGTATAAAAGGGATCAGAAAGGACTTCTTAAAAAAAGAAAGAGTAGAGTTTTTAACTACTCTTAGAAGGAACAGTGCTTTATACCTAAATAGTGCCCACAAATCTAAATACCAATCATATTAGCAACTTACTGTGAGCAAATCTTCATTTCTAATTTTATGAAACACCATCTGATTGATGTTATTGTGCCTCTGCATCGTGGGAGACGCAGAGATCTCAGAATCTCTGTTGCTTCTGAAGATGATAAGATTTGATTTATCTGTAAAGATGGCAAGAATTATATTAATATAACAAAATGAAGAAAAAAAATCATGTAGTTTCATCAGTCAATTCTTCTTATTGCAACTTCTTAACAACTATAATTAAATTCTGTGTTAATACATATAATAAAACTTTTACACACATACTTTTTATCAGCCAATCGAAATCTCAGAATGTGTGACCCAAGTAGATGCTGTGAAAAAAATATTTTCACCTTTGTCACTTGATTGTCTGATTCAATAAGATGATATTTTATTAATATACATGTAATTTACAAATGTATTGAACTACAATAAATAATAAACTAAGATGACAATTGGCATACTTTTCAGGGCTTTAAAAAAACAAAAACAATTTGGTATCTAGATTGTAAGTTCCCAAGGGAACAGGGCCCTCAATTCCCCCTGTATTTGTTTCTTAAACTTTGTCTGATGTATTTTGTATTGTATTGTACTGTACTTTTATCTTTGTACCCATGGACAGTGCTGCAGAATCTGTTGGCGCTTTATAAATAAAGAATAATAATAATAATAATAGTCTACATAGGTTAGACTCAGCTACTTTTTACCATTAAGTAACTCTAATTCTAGTTTGTAATATGTGATTTATCAGAAATGCCTCTACCATGAGGCCAACAAGGAAAATGTCTAGCACTCCACATATAGGGGCCTATTTATGATGGTGCGAGCGGACATGATTGGATATAGCGGATCATGTCCGCTGCACATCGATAAATGCCGACAGCATACACTCTCTGCATTTATCATTGCACCAGCAGTTCTTGTGAACTGCTGGAGCAATACCACCCCCTGCAAATTTGCGGCCAATTGCTAGCAGGGGGTGTCAGTCAACCAGATCGACAGGTTATGGAGCAACGGTCTTTTCCTAACTTCTGTTTCCGGCGAGCATGAAGGCTCAAAAGAAACACGGGGCATCAAGCTCCATATGGAGCTTGATAAATATGCCCCATACACCTTGTTGGCTCCAAAATGGTACCCACCTCCTAAAGTACCATAAATTTCATTAAGAATTTCTTGCAACAGAATTACATAAAACTAATATTACTGCAACATATACATGTATGAATGGGCATCATTGATGTTTACAGACTGGGACTAACTAAATGAAGGAGAATCTTGGATTATTAGAAGTTCTTATTCTTTGAGTTTGAATGTAGCCATTTTGTAAATCTAATTTTCCAAACAACAATAAGTTCTCCTGTAAACTCTTTTTTATACCAGTTGTCAGTCATTCAGATATAAATTAGAAATAATAGAGTTATCAAGTAATCTTATTTGTGCATAAATCTTATTTGTGTTCTGCAATAAGCAAACAAATATTTATGGTATATTAGCAAGTGCTATACAACAGTCAAGACCAATTTCTCAACTGACCTCTTGGTTTTGGTGGGCAACATCTGCTAAATTGAAATACAATCCCATCCGAACGAACAGTTTCTTTCTGATAGCAGTTTAGCAAATCCTTGAGAGTACTGAAACTTTTCTTGGCTCCACTAAGATTATATTCTCCATTCACATTTTTTGTTATTAAGCAGTGCTTGTATTCAGTAGTACCTTCACGCTGCAAGGAAGACACATTACACATGTAATAAGGAAAAGTAAAGGACAAACAAAAATAGAAGACAATATATACTTATGTTAACTCTTTTCCTTGTCCTATTCCTATAACCTGTATACCATGTTCAAAACAGAACAGGACCTCCTCCAAATTAATAGACAGTAATTTTACACATCAACGCAAATATTTGATCTTTGTGATTAGCCTGCCCATGGTTTGTACACAGACAAACTATGTAGAACTACATTATTTTTGGATGCCATTTTATTTTATTACTATGAAAAGGAAATTATCAAAATTCTTAATGATGTTCATAGACCTGTTTACACCAGACAATTTTATGTAACCTCAATCTTCAAAAATTAGATCATAGAACACAAATATAATTGGTTAAAACCCCTTCCCTTATGCACTAAAAAAATGTACTTTTCCTATAAGTTAAAACACAAAATTTATGCTTACCTGATAAATGTATTTCTTTCCGGATATGGAGAGTTCACAACGCCATTCAATTACTAGTGGGAATTTCACTCCTGGCTAGCAGGAGGAGGCAAATAGCACCACAGCAAAGCTCTTAAGTGTCACTCCCCTACCCATAATCCCCAGTCATTTGACCGAAAGGAAATGGAAAAGGAATAATACAAAGGTGCAGAGGTGTCGGAACTTTTGTAAAAAAAAAACTGTCTTTATAAAGGGTGGGGTCATGGACTCTCCATATCCGGAAATAAATTTATCAGAAAAGCATAAGTTTTATTTCCTAAGATATGGAGAGTCCACAACGTCATTCAATTACTAGTGGGAACCAATACCCAAGCTAGAGGACACAGAATAAACAGGGAGGAGAACAAGACAGGCAGACCTAAACAGAAGGCACCACCACTTGAAGAACCTTTCTCCCAAAAGAGGCCTCAGCCGAGGCAAAAGTATCAAATTTGGAAAAAGTATGCAGAGAGGACCAAGTTGCAGCCTTGCAAATCTGTTCCACAGAAGCTTCATTTTTGAAAGCCCAAGAAGAGGAGACAGCCCTAGTGGAATGAGCTGTAATTCTCTCAGGAGGCTGCTGTCCAGCAGTCTCAAAAGCAGAACAAATCATACTTCTCAACCAGAGGGAAAGAGAAGTAGAAGTAGCCTTCTGACCCCTACGCTTTCCTGAGAAACAAACAAACAGGGCAGAAGACTGGCGAAAATCCTTAGTCACCTGTAGGTAGAATTTTAGAGCATGTACAACATCCAAGTTGTGCAAAAGACATTCTTTATGAGAAGGAGGATTGGGACAGAGAGAAGGAACAACAATTTCCTGATTAATATTTCTATCCGAAACCACTTTAGGAAGAAACCCCAAAGAACCGCCTTATCCGCATGAAAGATAAGGTAAGATGAATCACACTGCAAAGCCGAGAGTTCTGAAACTCTCCGAGCAGAAGCGATAGCACTAAGAAACAAAACCTTCCAAGATAGCAACTTAATATCTATGGAATGCATTGGCTCAAACGGAGCCTGCTGCAAAACTTTAAGAACAAGATTAAGACTCCAAGGAGGAGCAACAGATTTAAACACAGGCCTGATAAAAAGATTGAACATCTGGCACATCCGCCAGACGCTTGTGTAACAAAATAGATAATGCAGAAATCTGACCTTTCAGAGAACTGACTGACAACCCTTTCTCCAGACCTTTCTGGAGAAAAGACAAAATTCTAGGAATCCTGATCCTACTCCAAGAGTAGCCCTTAGATTCACAACAATAAAGGTATTTACGCCATACCTTATGGTACATTTTTGACCGACTGATTTTTGAGACAGAACTAAGCGTTCAATCTCCAAGCAGTCAGCTTCAGAGAAACGAGATTTGGATGGAAGAATGGACCCTGAGTTAGAAGGTCCTTCCTCAGAGGAAACCTCCAAGGCGGCCAACATGCCATCTTCACTAGGTCTGCATACCAGATCCTGCAAGGCCATGCAGGAGCTATTAGAATTATCTATGCTCTCTCTTGTTTGAAACTAGCAATAACTCGTGGAAGGAGCGCAAACGGAAGAAACAGGTATGCTAGACTGAAATCCCTAGGAACTGCTAGAGCATATATCAGAGCGGCCTCAAGATCTCTTGACCTTGAACCGTACCTTGGAAGCTTGGCATTCTGCCAAGACGCCATCAGGTCCAACACCAGCACCCCTCACTTGAGGGTTAAACTGGAGAACACCTCCGGATGTAGAGCCAACCCACCGGGATGAAATGTCTGTCTGCTCAGGAAATCCACTTGCTAGTTGTCCACTCCAGGAATGTGGATGGCAGATAGATAACAATTGTAAGCTTCTGTCCACTGAATAATCTGTGCCACCTCCTTCATGGCTAAGGAACTCCGAGTTCCTCCCTGGTGGTTGATGTAAGCCGCTCTTAACTCCAAGATGTTTATGGGGAGAGCAGACTCCTCCCGAGTCAATAGTCCCTGCGCCTTTAACGATTCCCAGACTGATCTCCAGCCTAGCATGCTGGCATTCGGGGTCACAATCACCCAGGAAGGTCTCCGGAAGCATTTGCCCTGAGACAGATGGTCCTGAGAAAGCTACCACGGGAGAGAGTCTCTTGTCGACTGGTCTAGATATATCCTCTGAGACAGATCCGAATGGTCTCAATTCCAGTGTCTGAGCATGCATAATTGTAGAGCTCTCAAATGGAATCGAGCTAAGGGAATGATGTCCATGGAAGCATCGAGCTAAGGGAATGATGTCCATGGAAGCAACCATCAGACCAATTACTTCCATACACTGAGCCACTGATGGCCGAACAGTGGACTGAAGAGAGAGGCAAGAGGAGAGAATTTTGGATTTTCTGACCTCTGTCAGAAAAAGTTTCATAGATAGGAAATCTATTATGGTTGCTAAGAAAATCACCCTTGTAGCTGGAACAAGGGAACTCTTTTCCAGATTCACTTTCCAACCGTGGGAACGTAGAAAAGACAACAAATATCTCTGTATGAGAGATTGCTTGTTGAAAAGATGGTGCCTGAACCAATATGTCATCCAGGTATGGCACCACTGCAATTCCCTGAGACCTAATCACTGCCAAGAGAGCCCCCAGAACCTTTGAGAAAATTCTGGGAGCTGTAGAAAGTCCAAACAGAAGAGCCACAAACTGAAAGTGTTTGTCTAAAAAGGCAGATCTCAGGAATTTGTGATGATCCCTGTAATGGGAACATGAAGATACGTGTCCTTCTGGTCTATGGTTGTCATGAACTGACCCTCTTGGATCAAAGGAAGAATGGAATGAATGGTTTCCATTTTGAAGGACGGTACCATGAGAAACTTGTTGAGGCACTTTAGGTCTAAAATGGGTCGAAAAGTTCCCTCTTTTCTCTGAACCACGAACAGATTTGAATAGAATCTTAGACCCTGTTCCCTTACTGAAACTGGAACAATCACTCCCAGGAAGGAAAGGTCCTGAACGCAGGTCAAGAATGCCTCTCTTTTTTTACCTGGTCTGCAGATAATCTTGAGAGGTGGAATCTGCCCCTGGAAGGGAAAGTTTTGAATTCTATTTTGTAACCCTGAGATACTATGTCCACAGCCCAAGGATCTGGGACATCTCGTCTACACGCTTGACAAAACAGGGAAAGTCTGCCCCACACTTGATCCGATCCTTCATGCTGACTTGGACTCAGCTGAGGGTTTCTTTGATTGCTTCCCCTTATTCCAAGACTGATTGGGCTTCCAAGAAGACTTGGACTGCTCCTGCTTGGAAGAGGGAAAGGAAGACTTTTGAAGTTACGAAAGTAACGAAAATTACGTTGACGTCCTTTGAGTCTGTTTTTCTTGTCTTGAGGAAGAAAAGACCCTTTTCCACCCGTAACATCAGAAATTATTTCTGGCAAACCAGGTCCGAACAAGGTCTTATCCTTGTAAGGAAGCGCCAGAAGCTTGGACTTAGAGATAACATCAGCTGACCAAGATTTTAGCCACAATGCCCTACGGTGTGAAAGGACACATACTCCCTACAGAGACCTGTAGAAAAAAGAAAGAACAGAGTAACCAACTCTGGCTTTCTGTACCATGGGCAGCAATGTGTTAGGAAACAAAGCAAGGGCTACCTCACAACTTCCTTAATGCTTAAAAGCCACCACTATTCTACTGAAGAGATTGACGTGGACTCAGCTAAACCCAAATCTTTGCTTGCAGGGAAAAGTACTCAAAAAAAGGAATTCATTTCTTCAGACACCAAACTTCACCTCCTCCATTGACAGAGGCAAAGAGAATGACTGGGGATTATTGGTAGAGTGACACTTAACAGCTTTTCTGTGGTGCTCTTTGCCTCCTGCTGCTGGCCAGGAGTGATATTCCCACTAGTAATTGAATGACGTCGTGGACTCTCCATATCTTAGGAAAGAAAATATTTAATTGCCAATGAATCAGTTTCTTCCAATTGAAATAAATAAAAATTCCTCCCAGAAATCACAAATAACCCTTTCTTTCTTGCTTAAGCCAGTTAAAAAAGTATATAGCTTTATGCTTTTCTTAGAGCACTCAGAGGAAGTACCCTAGAAAGAGCAATAGTGAATCTGGGGAAGTATCTCTATTTATACTTCCTATGCACCATAGCATAACAAAGTGAACAAGAATACTAGGATTTAATACTTATGCTTCATTAAATTGTTCCTATCAACTCTGATTAAAAACATTTAGGTAAGATTTACTAGAAGGTTGATTCCAGAAGGGATGCAAAAACAAAATGTATGCTTACCAGATAAATTTCTTTCTCTTGTGGTGTATCCAGTCCACGGGTTCATCCATTACTTGTGGGATATTCTCCTTCCCAACAGGAAGTTGCAAGAGGACACCCACAGCAGAGCTGTCTATATAGCTCCTCCCCTAACTGCCACCCCCAGTCATTCGACCGAAGACAAGCAAGAAAAAGGAGAAACTATAGGGTGCAGTGGTGACTGTAGTTTAAAAATAAAAAACACCTGCCTTAAAGTGACAGGGCGGGCCGTGGACTGGATACACCACAAGAGAAAGAAATTTATCAGGTAAGCATAAATTTTGTTTTCTCTTGTAAGGTGTATCCAGTCCACGGGTACATCAATTACTTGTGGGATACCAATACCAAAGCTTTAGGACACGGATGAAGGGAGGGACAAGGCAGGAACTTAAACGGAAGGCACCACTGCCTGCAAGACCTTTCTCCCAAAAATAGCCTCTGAGGAAGCAAAAGTATCAAATTTGTAGAATTTAGAAAAAGTATGAAGCGAAGACCAAGTCGCCGCCTTACAAATCTGTTCAACAGAGGCCTCATTTTTAAAAGCCCATGTGGAAGCTACTGCTCTAGTGAAATGAGCTGTAATTCTTTCAGGAGGCTGCTGGCCAGCAGTCTCATAAGCTCAACGGATTATGCTTCTCAGCCAAAAAGAAAGAGAAGATGCCGAAGCCTTTTAGCCTCTCCTCTGTCCAGAGTAGACAACAAACAATGCCGATGTTTGACGAAAATCCTTAGTAGCTTGTAAATAAAACTTTAAAGCACGAACCACGTCAAGATTGTGTAATAGACGTTCCTTCTTTGAAGAAGGATGAGGACACAGTGACGGAACAACAATCTCCTGATTGATATTATTGTTAGATACCACCTTATGAAGAAAGCCAGGTTTGGTACGCAAAACTACCTTATCTGCATGGAAGATCAGATAAGGGGAATCACACTGTAAGGCAGATAACTCTGAAACTCTTCGAGCCGAAGACATATCTACCAAAAACAGAACTTTCCAAGATAAAAGCTTGATATCTATGGAATGCAGAGGTTCAAACGGAACCCCTTGAAGAACTTTAAGAACTAAATTTAAACTCCATGGCGGAGCAACAGGTTTAAACACAGGCTTGATTCTAACTAAAGCCTGACAAAACGCCTGAACGTCTGGAACATCTGCCAGACGCTTGTGCAGAAGAATAGACAGAGCAGAAATCTGTCCCTTTAAGGAACTAGCTGACAATCCCTTCTCCAATCCTTCTTGGAGAAAGGATAATATCCTAGGAATCCTGACTTTACTCCATGAGTAACCCTTGGATTCACACCAATGAAGATATTTACACCATATCTTATGATAGATTTTCCTGGTGACAGGCTTTCGAGCCTGAATTAAGGTATCAATGACCGACTCGAAGAAACCACGTTTTGATAAAATCAATCGTTCAATCTCCAAGCAGTCAGCCGCAGAGAAATTAGATTTGGATGTTTGAATGGACCTTGGATTAGAAGGTCCTGCCTCAGCGGCAGAGTCCATGGTGGAAGGGATGACATGTCCACCAGATCTGCATACCAAGTCCTGCGTGGCCACGCAGGTGCTATAAAAATCACAGAAGCTCTCTCCTGCTTGATCTTGGCAATCAGACGAGGGAGGAGAGGAAATGGTGGGAACACATAAGCCAGGCTGAAGGACCAGGGCACTGCTAGAGCATCTTATCAGCGCTGTCTGGGGATCCCTTGACCTGGACCCGTAACAAGGAAGCTTGGCGTTCTGACGAGATGCCATCAGATCCAGTTCTGGTTTGCCCCATAGTTGAATCAGCTGGGCAAATACCTCCGGATGGAGCTCTCACTCCCCCGGATGAAAAGTCTGCCGACTTAGAAAATCCACCTCCCAGTTCTCTACTCCTGCGATATGGATCGCTGAGAGATGGCAAGAGTGAAACTCTGCCCATAGAATTATCTTTGAAACCTCCAACATTGCCAGGGGGCTTCTTGTTCCCCCCTGATGGTTGATATAGGCTACAGTCGTGATATTGTCCGACTGAAATCTGATGAACCTGACCGCAGCTAGCCTGAAGAGCATTGAATATCGCTCTCAGTTCCAGAATGTTTATCGGAAGGAGGGCTTCCTCCTGAGTCCACGAACCCTGAGCCTTCAGGGAGTTCCAGACTGCGCCCCAGCCCAGAAGGCTGGCATCTGTCGTCACTATAGTCCATTCTGGCCTGCGGAAACTCATTCCCCTGGACAGATGGACCCGAGATAACCACCAGAGAAGAGAATCCCTGGTCTCTTGATCCAGATTTAGCAGAGGGGACAAATCTGTGTAATCCCCATTCCACTGATTGAGCATGCAAAGTTGCAGTGGTCTGAGATGTAGGCGGGCAAACGGAACTATGTCCATTGCCGCTACCATTAGGCCGATTACTTCCATACACTGAGCCACTGACGGCCGAGAAGTGGAATGAAGAGCACGGCAGGAAGTTAGAAGCTTTGATAACCTGACCTCTGTCAGAAAAAAAATCATTTCTACTGAATCTATCAGTGTTCCTAGGAAGGAAACTCTTGTGAGAGGGGAGAGAGAACTCTTTTCTTCGTTCACCTTCCACCCGTGAGACCTTAGAAAGGCCAGAACAATGTCTGTATGGGACTTGGCGATTTGAAAAGTTAACGCCTGTATCAGAATGTCGTCTAGGTAAGGAGCCACCAATATGCCCCGTGGCCTTAGAACCGCCAGTAGGGACCCTAGAACCTTCGTAAAGATTCTTGGTGCCATGGCTAACCCGATTTGAATAGAAGCCCTGCCCCTGTTCCTCCCTAGGAACTGGGTGGATCACTCCCATAACCAGTAGGTCTTGAACACAACGTAAGAATGCCTCTCACTTTATCTGGTTTACAGATAATTGTGAGAGATGAAATCTCCCCTTTGGAGATGAAGCTTTGAAGTCCAGAAGATATCCCTGGGAAACAATCTCTAATGCCCAGGGATCCTGGATGTCTCTTGCCCAAGCCTGGGCGAAGAGAGAAAGTCTGCCCCCCACTAGATCCGGTCCCGGATCGGGGGCTACTCCTTCATGCTGTCTTAGAGGCAGCCGCAGGTTTCTTGGCCTGTTTCCCCTTGTTCCAAGCCTGGTTAGGTCTCTCCAGACTGGTTTGGACTGGGCGAAATTTCCCTCTTGTTTTGCATTAGAGGAAACTGAAGCTGCGCCACTCTTGAAGTTTCGAAAGGAACGAAAATTATTCTGTTTGGTCCTTAACTTATTGGACTTATCCTGAGGAAGGGCGTGACCTTTTCCTCCAGTAATATCAGAAATGATCTCCTTCAGACCGGGCCCGAATAGGGTCTGTCCCTTGAAGGGGATGTTAAGAAGCTTAGACTTTGAAGTAACGTCTGCTGACCAGGACTTAAGCCATAGCGCCCTACGCGCCAAAATGGCAAAACCTGAATTCTTAGCCGTTAGCTTGGCTAAATGAAAAATGGCGTCAGAAATAAAGGAGTTAGCTAACTTAAGAGCTTTAATCCTGTCTAGAATATCGTGTAACGGGGTCTCCACCTGTAGAGCCTCCTCAAGAGACTCAAACCAAAAAGCTGTTGCAGCAGTAACTGGGGCAATGCATGCAAGAGGCTGGAGAATAAAACCTTGATGTATAAAAATTTTCTTAAGGAGACCCTCCAATTTTTTATCCATAGGATCTAGGAAAGCACAACTGTCCTCGACGGCGATAGTTGTACGCTTAGCTAGGGTAGAGACTGCTCCCTCCACCTTAGGAACCGTCTGCCACGAGTCCCGTATGGTGGCATCTATGGGAAACATCTTTTTGAAAGCAGGAGGGGGAGAGAACGGCACACCTGGTCTATCCCATTCCTTAGTAATAATTTCCGAAAACCTCTTAGGGACTGGAAAAACATCAGTGTAAACAGGCACTGCAAAGTATTTGTCCATATTACACAATTTCTCTGGAACCACAATGGGGTCACAGTCATCCAGAGTCGCTAAAACCTCCCTAAGCAATAAGCGGAGGTGTTCAAGCTTAAATTTAAATACTGTCATTTCAGAATCAGACTGAAGTAACGCCTTCCCTGAGTCTGAAATGTCACCCACAGATAGAAGCTCACCTGCCTCGGCTTCTGAGTATTGTGAGGGTATATCGGACACAGGCATTAAAGCGTCAGAAAGCTCTGTATTAGTTCTAGCCCCAGAGCTGTCTCGCTTTCCTTGTAGCCCTGGCAGTTTGGGGAATACCTCTGAGAGGGAAGCATTCATGACTGCCGCCATGTCCTGTAAGGTAAAAGAATTAGACGCGCTAGATGTACTTGGCGTCACTTGAGCGCGAGTTATAGGTTCTGACACATGGGGAGAGTTAGATGGCATAATCTCCTTCTTTTCAGTCAGAGAATCCCCTGGAGATAAATCTTTAAGCGCCATAATATGATCTTTATAGTTTATAGAAATTTCAGTATATTTGGTACACATTCTAAGAGGGGGTTCCACCATGGCTTCTAAACATATTGAACAAGGAGTTTCCTCTATGTCAGACATGTTTAACAGACTAGTAATGAAACAAGCAAGCTTGGAAAGCACTTTAATAAAGGTGAAACAGCAATTAAACAAAAACGTTACTCTGCCTTTAAGAGAAAAAAACTAGCACTTAAACTGCAAAACAGTGTAAAAATACAGTAAAGTCTTTGAAATTTTTACAGTGTGAGTAAGGGACTAAAGCAACATTGCACCCAATTGCAAATGGATGATTAACCCCTTAGGCCCCAAACCGGATTGAAAAACGTTAAAAAACGTTAAAAGTCAATTGAGCACCTTGCCACAGCTCTGCTGAGGCTCCTACCTGCCCTCAAATACGATTTTGTGCAGAAATAACCCCTTTGAAATGGTCCTCAGATGCTAGAGGACTCCTCTAGGGAAGCTGGATGTCTCAGTCTGAATTAAAACTGCATAGTTAGAGCACTAAAATAGGCCCCTCCCACCATGTACTGGATGTCAGAGGGGCCTTAAGAAAATACTCCTAGGAGTATCTGACTAGCCATGTGGAAACTAGGCCCCAAATAAAGACTTATCTCCCTCAGAGAAAAAAAGTCCTATTTATGAAATCATGTAAACGTTTTGTCACTAAGTAATATGAATATTAACATGAGCATTACCCTGTTTTGTAAGCATGATCCCAGTCGCTGTTAAATCACTGCATCAGGCTTACCTCAAATACACAAGGCTCTGTCAGCATTTTCTAGAACTTATTCATCTCTCTAGAAATAAAAATACTGAACATACCTCAAAGCAGGTAATCTGCAGACCGTTCCCCCAACTGAAGTTTTCCCATATTCTTCAGTTATGTGTGAGAACAGCAATGGACCTTAGCTACAAACCGCTAAGATCATCAAACCTCCAGGCAGAATTCTTCTTCTAATTTCTGCCTGAGAGTAAAACAGTACAACGCCGGTACCGTTTAAAAATAACAAACTCTTGATTGAAGGTAAAACTACACTAAGTCACCACATATCTCTTGATACTTCCTTTCTTGTCGAGAGTTGCAAGAGAATGACTGGGGTGGCAGTTAGGGGAGGAGCTATATAGACAGCTCTGCTGTGGGTGTCCTCTTGCAACTTCCTGTTGGGAAGGAGAATATCCCATAAGTAATGGATGAACCCGTGGACTGGATACACCTTACAAGAGAAATCAGGATTATCCTTATAAGACATGATATCTGACAACATTTGAGGATTGTTAAACCTTACAAAATAAGGGGTGGGAGGGGGGCACATATATAAAATTCCCTAAACAAATAACAAGTGCAGAAGCAAAGAACTACTTTTTGTAGATATTTTAAAATGTGTGGCTCAATGGCATCAGAAAAGTGACTCAAGTGGGTGCTTACCTTTGGATATAAAGTACAATATTCCAGGAGGGAAGGGAGAACTGTAATATCTCAGGAGGATTCCCCCTGGACCTTAAAGGGACATTGTATTGTAAAACTGGGTGCCCCTTAATGAGTTCCCAATAACTTGTTATAGTAACTGCAGTAAGAGTATAAAATGTATGGGAGAGTGTTTCTTTACACTTATGTTTGTATATAAACAGCTGTTTTTGTTGATTGAAGACTCAATACATTGTTCTCAAGAACATGCCTATTATAAATGGACTGAGCCTGCAGAAATAGCAGACCTACTAATCTGATTGCTCTCTCTATACATTACAACCTCCATTTCTTATCTATCTGCCTTTACACAATAGCCAATACTTATAGAGAGCAATTGAAAGGAAAAATATTATTACCTATCCCCTCCACCCCCTACTGAATCCTGATTGCTGTCTCTCGTTTACCTAGCTTTTCTATAGAGAATACTATTCTATAGAGAAGTATTTTCAGTATAGGAGGTGGTTTCAGTTTCAACAGCATCATTTAAAAAATAAGGTGAAGGAGCTATTTATAAACTGTTTTATACACTCCAGTATGTAAAACAGATCATTGGGAACACATTAAAGAAAAGAGGAAACATTTACATTACAATGTCCCTTTAGGAGAATTTCTTTTTAATAAGAATAACCCAAGGGATTTCCTTCTATGTTAGGACCCTGCAAGTAAGGAGCCAACCATGGTCAAGTAGTGACTCATGATTGCACTCTTAGTGTTGTGATTTTTATATACCATGTTTTTGTGGTATATGACTACATTCTAACAGCTATTAAAGTGCAATTAAACCATCTTTTTATTTTTATTTTCATGCCACTTCAAATAATTACCTCAATGGAGAATGTCAAAAAGTATTTATTAAATTCTTTAGGGCTGCATCGAAGAATGAAGAGTCCTTTCTGGCCACCAGCCCTTTTTAGCTTATTAATCGCAAACTCCATCCTGGAATATAAAGGATAAAATAAAAGTTACAGGAAAATTAATATAATAATATAATAATAATAATAATAATAAACATCAAATCAAATTAACGTTTCTCCCAAATTTTTATGAAATAATTTGTTGCGTGATTAGGAGCACATGTTGCATGATGAGGAGCACATGTTGCGTGATGAGGAGCACATGTTGCGTGATGAGGAGCACATGTTGCGTGATGAGGAGCACATGTTGCGTGATGAGGAGCACATGTTGCGTGAGGAGGAGCATATGTTGCGTGAGGAGGAGCATATGTTGCGTGAGGAGGAGCATCTGTTGCGTGAGGAGGAGCATCTGTTGCGTGATGAGGAGCATATGTTGCGTGATGAGGAGCATATGTTGCGTGATGAGGAGCATATGTTGCGTGATGAGGAGCATATGTTGCGTGATGAGGAGCATATGTTGCATGATTAGGAGCATATGTTGTATGATTAGGAGCATATGTTGCGTGATTAGGAGCATATGTTGCGTGATTAGGAGCATATGTTGCATGATTAGGAGCATATGTTGCATGATTAGGAGCATATGTTGCATGATTAGGAGCATATATTGCATGATTAGGAGCATATGTTGTATGATTAGGAGCATATGTTATATGATTAAGCATATGTTGCGTGATTAGGAGCATATGTTGCGTGATTAGGAGCATATGTTGCGTGATTAGGAGCATATGTTGTGTGATTAGGAGCATATGTTGCATGATTAGGAGCATATGTTATATGATTAGGCATATGTTGCGTGATTAGGAGCATATGTTGCGTGATTAGGAGCATATGTTGCATGATTAGGAGCATATGTTGTATGATTAGGAGCATATGTTGCATGATTAGGAGCATATGTTATATGATTAGGCATACGTTGCGTGATTAGGAGCATATGTTGCGTGATTAGGAGCATATGTTGCATGATTAGGAGCATATGTTATATGATTAGGCATACGTTGCGTGATTAGGAGCATATGTTGCGTGATTAGGAGCATATGTTGTGTGATTAGGAGCATATGTTGCGTGATTAGGAGCATATGTTATATGATTAGGCATATGTTGCGTGATTAGGAGCATATGTTGCGTGATTAGGAGCATATGTTGCATGATTAGGAGCATATGTTGTATGATTAGGAGCATATGTAAAAGTTGTCTAATGCAAGTTATCTTTAAGAAATTAAGTGACAATTCTAGGTTTCTTATTATTTCCAAGTTCCTGACAAGTTTAATGACAGTTCATTAAATTAAGGACACTGTCTAAATGTTATCTTATTTTAGTCCCAAAATGCTTCATATAACACATTGTAAAATGCAAATTCTATAGCGCCTTACATTGAGTACAAACTAAACATTATTCGGTGTGCCTTGGTAGCAGAGTGCCCTGTGCACAAGCATTCAAACACCACACTTCCTCAGAGAGTCAACAGTGGCTTGTATGACACAAATTAAAAGTACAGTAAAGCCCTTGTAATTTCAAGGCATTTCTGTTGTGGGGTTATAGAATAACATCAGCCAAGCTTACATATTTTTAAAACAAATTAACATTGTTTTTACAATCTGGGGTTTAGTGTGCAGACAACAAGGCTAGCCATGGGCATAATGTTAGTATAAAATACAATGTTTTGCAGTTGTCATCTGTTAAAGCTAATTAGGGGCAAATATGTGAGCAGGGTTAGCCTTGAGGAGTCAGTAATGTGCTTGTTCAGGTCTGAGAATTAAAATTAAAATCATATAATACAACCAGATACAATCAGCAGATGTAAACATTTTACTTAAAGGGATGTGAAACTCATTTTTTTCTATCATGAGTTAGATAGAACAGGCAATTTTAAGCAACTTTCTAATTTACTCCTATAATCATTTTTTCTTTATTCTCTTGGTATGCTTTGTTGAATGAGCAGCATAGCACTACTGGTTGCTGACTGAACACATGGGTGAGCCAATGACAATCGGTATATACATGCAGCCACCAATCAGCAGCCAGAACCTAGGTTCTTTGCTGCTCCTGAGCTTTCCTAGATAAACCTTTCACCAAAGGATAACAACAGAAGGAAGCAACTTAAATAATAGAAGTAATTTGGAAAGTTGTTTAAAATTGTATTCTCTATCTGAATCATAAAAGAAAAGTTTTGTGCTTCATGTCCCTTTATGGCTTGTTTTGGAATATTCTATATCTATCTATATTACTATAAACAAATAATAATCCATAGCTCTTAAAAATAATAAATAGCGGACTCAATATATTAGTTAGCTCTATACATTTGTGTAGAGTGCAATTAAATGGCAATACATCTTATAAGGAAAGCAGGTAAATTGCTGATAATTAAAAGGTATAAGGTCAGTAATTATACAGAAAACAACCACATAGGAAGCAATCTCACAAAGTGTACAGAAATATTTTTTAACATAAATCTAATAAACTCATATATTTAAAAGTAGATAGATTCAATAAATTATCTTTCTGAAAACAGCAAAATATAGCAACTCATAGCTATAGTGTAGGGCATACAGTTACCCTATGAGTGACGCAATGGGTCAGATTTATCAAAGTCCGGTGGACAGGGGAGGACATCTTTGCCCTTGTCTGTCTGGCATTGCGTCCCCAGTTTTATCATTTCACACTAAGGCAACGATGCACCCTGCTCAAGTGCAGCGAATGAAGCACAAGCAGTGGCTCTCAATCTCCACGGTCGTAAAAGTTTGGGGGGGATTCAGATACGCCACATAAATCTAAATAAATCTGTCCCTTTGACAAATCTGTCCCAAATTATAAGCTCTCTTCT
This sequence comes from Bombina bombina, assembly GCF_027579735.1. Classification (NCBI taxonomy): domain Eukaryota; kingdom Metazoa; phylum Chordata; class Amphibia; order Anura; family Bombinatoridae; genus Bombina; species Bombina bombina. Next base: position 618,781,541 of record NC_069500.1, on the reverse strand, counting down.
CCAGATCACACTATTGATCTTAACACCATAAAATGAAATTATAAAATATATTAAATTCACAGCATAAAATGAAAAATCAAATTGTGCATTTCTCTTCTTGTGTAATCAACCAGGCAACACAAGTTTGCATGTGTCCCATTTAACACATAAAATACCATTTATTGAATTGCTTACACACAATGTTCCCAGACAGGAAACCTGTCTTCCTATGTTTAAGGCAAGCAAAGCAGTATTCACTTTCAGGGTATAAGATTGCACATGCAATCTATTGTCCAGCTCTGCCTCCTGCTCTCACACAACCAATTGTGCAAGAGTAAGGCTTGTCAATTATCCTGAAAAATTAGATTGGAATATTTTATGACCACCACCTCAGAGGCTAGGAAGCAGCAGTCTAATAACTCTGTTGCAGTGGTTAAACACACAGTAGTGTAGGGTCGTTAGCCTCAAAATGATATGCTCTAATGAATTACACCATGTAATCTTTCGACTATTGTGTCCCTTTAATATAATTTGAAAGTAAAAATATTGTAAACACAATTACAGGTGAAACATGTAACATTGGATTTATGTGATTAATGACAATCTTTCTTCTCTTCCTCCTCTACTTCTTTTCTAAACTCTTCAAAATACAAAAAACAAGGCTTTTATTTTTGTTATTATGGATTTTCAATGAATAATTGGTGTTTGTTTGACGTTAATGTTGTATTTCTGTAATTTATTTTGTTTGTCTAAGGGCTATTTGTAATTTAGTTTAGGGTAGGGCTTTTTTATTGTGGGGGGGGCTTTTATATTTTGTTAGGGGGATTAGATTAGGTGTAATTAGTTTAAAAAATCTTGTAATTTGTTTATTATTTTCTGTAATTTAGTTTTTTTTTGTACTTTAGCTAATTTATTTAATTGTATTTAATTTAGGGAATTAATTTAATTATAGTGTAGTGTTAGGTGTTTTTGTAACTTAGGTTAGGTTTTATTTTACAGGTACTTTTGTATTTATTTTAGCTAGGTAGTTTATTAAATAGTTAATAACTATTTAGTAACTATTCTACCTAGTTAAAATAAATACATGCCAGTAAAATAAAAATAAACCCTAAGATAGATACAATGTAACTATTAGTTATATTGTAGCTAGCTTAAGGTTTATTGTATAGGTAAGTATTTAGTTTTAAATAGAAATAATTTAGTTAATTATAGTAATTTTATTTATATTTATTTAAATTATATTTAAGTTAGGGGGTGTTATGGTTAGGGTTAGACTTAGGTTTAGGGGTTAATAAATTTAGAATAGTGGCGGCGATGTTGGGGGCGGCAGATTAGCGATGCGGGAGTGCGACGGTTTAGGGGTTAATATGTTTATTATAGTGGCGGCGACGTTGGGGGAGGTAGATTAGGGGTTAAGAAGTGTAGGTAGGATGCGGCGACATTGGGGAAGGCAGATTAGGGGTTAATAAAAATAATGTAGGTGTCGGCGATGTTGGGGGCATCAGATTAGGGGTTCATAAGTATAATGTAGGTGGCGGCGGTGTCCGGAGCGGCAGATTAGGGGTTAATAATATAATGTAGGTTGCGGCGATGTCGGGGGCGGCAGATTAGGGGTTAATAAGTGTAAGATTAGCAGTGTTTAGACTCGGGGTTCATAAATTTTATTTCCCCATAGGAATCAATGGGGCTGCGTTACGGAGTTTTACGCTGCTTTTTTTGCAAGTGTTAGACTTTTTTTCAGCCAACTCTCCTCGTTGATTCCTATGGGGAAATCGTGCACGAGCACGTTACACCAGCTCACCGCTAACGTAAGCAGCGCTGGTATTGGAGTGCGGTAAGGAGAAAAATTTTGCTCAACACTCACTTCTTGTCTGGGTTGTAAAAACCTGTAATACCAGCGCTGTCTGTAAGTGAGCGGTGAGCATAAACTGCTCGTAAGCACCACATAGTCTCTAACGCAAAACTCATAATCTAGGTGCAAGATTGCGAACATGTGAGTGGACATGGGCATCCACAAATTTTCCTCCCCACCTGAAGTACAAACTGCATAAAAAAAGACAATTGAATGTCTATTTTTTTCTTTCAGCTCAATTTTAGAGGAAGAAGCACAGTATTCTGGGAGTTACATAACATTCATAACTATTTCCCTCCCAGTATTGTGCCACTGCAGTTCCCAGCATACAATGTACAATGGTGGGGAGTGAGTTTTGCATGAGGGCATGTCCCCCTCCTCTGTGTGTGCTATGAGCCATGTAGGGGGATTTCCACACCCACCAAATTTTAACAGTGTACCTTTATTTTCTGGGCATATTTCACTTTATTGCCCCCCTCACAGAAAAAATTCTGTGGACGCCCATGTGTGTGGTGCTTATCTCAGTACCTACAAGAGTACACCCCACTGCAAGCATGCACCACCCATGTAGCTTTTTTATAATAAAAAAAGCAGGGGTCAAGTCGAGCGGGAATGCATGGGAATGGAGTTCCAATACTATTTTTGCAGGAGGAACTAAGACAGAGAACAGAAACACTTTAGTAAACAGTCTGGTTAGAGGGATAGTGAGATCCTCTAGTAATGGGACGTAACACTTTCTACAATACACTAAATGCAAGCCTGCCAGTGGTCCTGCTGTGTGGTTACCCTGCACTGAGTGCAACACATGGAGCTTACATTTCAGTGAGGCTTGCTATCCCAACAACTCTAACAAGATGATTTACTTTGCACAGCAGTACTCTATTGCAGCCCTCTCTTTAATGAACTATCCATTTAGGAAAATCCCGGAATTAACATCCTCTATTATTGCCTGCTCCTTGTTGACAAGGCAAATAACTACTGGGAGAGAGGGAAGTAGGAGGGGTATTTATAGCTTTGTTGTAGGGTGTCTTTGCCTCCTCCTGGTGGCCAGAAAGTGAATTCCCACAAGTAAGGAATTTCATGAACTATCAGTGCCTTAGATAGAAATTTACTTTTGAAGTGGGCAGCTGGAGCAAAGGGGATTAGAGTGCTGCAATACACAATGAAAATGTAATGGAGTCGATATTGAAAATGGTTCATTGCTATCTGTTAACATGCTGATAAATCTCAAAAGATAAATTGTGACCAATCCTATAGCTAAATTACATTTTCTAACAAATTAGAGAATGTAATTTGCATTAGAATAAAAAATATGCAACCTAAAAGCATCATCATTTAAGTTGCTATTCAAAAACAATCTTCAAGTAAAAAATATATCTGTCGAAATGCTGATATGAATGTTGTGTACTAATGTGTGCAAATTATTCTAATTTAAAAGGGTAAGAAGAGAGAACACCATCTGTCTGGATTAAACAATTAGATTATACAGCAGTCTGATTTAAACAATGGAATCAGATGAACTGCTTAAAAACAGTGAATATACACGTTTCCAAAAGTTTTTTGAGGACAATTTATTAGCTAAATACATACATTTTGTTTCAGGCCTAATTGAAACAATTACTGCCTTTACCTGTAAGGATTTATCTAAAGCTTAACATGTTGGCTATAGTATAAGATCTGATGACTGCAAAATAGGAACATTTTGTACAACCATTTCTTTACCATGGTAACCTACATCTACACAACCACGTGTTTTGAGTGAAGTAATTAGGAGTAACGTTTTTGGTTTTGTCAGAAAAAGTTCTATTCAAGAAGCATAAAATTGAGTTAGATTATAGGTTTGAGGACTTTAACATAATATTTACCATTAAAAACACTGCAAGTTGATTAAATGATTGCTCAAAACAATTGTGTAATTGTGTCTTAAATTTGTTTCTTAAAAAAGAAAACATAATTTATGTAAGAATTTACCTGATAAATTAATTTATTTCATATTGGCAAGAGTCCATGAGCTAGTGACGTATTGGATATACAATCCTACCAGGAGGGGCAACGTTTCCCAAACCTCAAAATGCCTATAAATACACCCCTCACCACACCCACAATTCAGTTTAACGAATAGCCAAGAAGTGGGGTCATAAAGAAAGGAGCAAAAAGCATAAACAAAGGAATTGGAATAATTGTGCTTTATACAAAAAAATCATAACCAACATAAATTATGTTTTCTTTCATGTAATTGGCAAGAGTCCATGAGCTAGTGACGTATGGGATAGCAATACCCAAGATGTGGAACTCCACGCAAGAGTCACTAGAGAGGGAGGGATAAAAATAAAGACAGCCAATTCCGCTGAAAAATTAATGTCCAAAGAATGCATAGGCTCAAACGGAGGAGCCTGTAAAGCCTTTAAAACCAAATTAAGATTCCAAGGAGGAGAGATTGATTTAATGACAGGCTTGATACGAACCAAAGCCTGTACAAAACAATGAATATCAGGGAGTTTAGCAATTTTTCTGTGGAATAAAACAGAAAGAGCAGAGATTTGTCCTTTCAAAGAACTCGTAGACAAACCCTTATCCAAACCATCCTGAAGAAACTGTAAAATTCTAGGAATTCTAAAAGAATGCCAAGAGAATTTATGAGAAGAACACCATGAAATGTAAGTGTTCCAAACTCGATAATAAATGTTTCTAGAAACAGATTTACCAGCTTGCAACATACCTCTATGACTAAGCACTAAGCGTTCAATTTCCATGATCCTGATAGAAAAACGGACCTTGAGATAGAAGGTCTGGCCTTAGTGGAAGTGGCCATGGTTGGCAACTGGACATCCGAACAAGATCCACATACCAAAACCTGTGAGGCCATGCTGGAGCCACCAGCAGTACAAACAATTGCTCCATGATGATCTTGGAAATCACTCTTGGAAGAAGAACTAGAGGCGGAAAAATATAGGCAGGTTGATAATTCCAAGGAAGTATCAATGCATCCACTGCTTGCCATCAGATCTATTTCTGGAAGCCCCCCCACATCTGAACAATTTGAAAAAACACATCTGGTGAAGAGACCACTCTCCCGGATGTAAAGCTTGACAACTGAGACAATCCGCTTCCCAATTGTCTATACCTGGGATATGGACCGCAGAAATTAGACAGGAGCTGGATTCTGCCCAAACAAGTATCCGGGATACTTCTTTCATAGCCTGAGGACTGTGAGTTCCACCCTGATGATTGACATACACCACAGTTGTGACATTGTCTGTCTGAAAACAAATAAATGGCTCTCTCTTCAACAGAGGCCAAAACTGAAGAGCTCTGAGAATCGCACGGAGTTCCAAAATATTGATTGGTAATCTCGCCTCTTGAGATTTCCAAACCCCTTGTGCTGTCAGAGATCCCCAGACAACTCCCCAACCTGTAAGACTCTCATCTGTTGTGATCACAGTCCAGGTTGGACGAACAAGAGAGGCCCCTTGAACTATACGATGGTGATCTAACCACCAAGTCAGAGATAGTCGAAAATTGGGATTTAAGGATAATAATTGTGATATCCTTTTATAATCCCTGCACCATTGGTTCAGCATACAAAGCAGAAGAGGTCTCATGTGAAAACGAGCAAAGGGGATCACGTCTGATGCTGCAGTCATGAGACCTAAAACCTCCATGCACATAGCTACTAAAGGGAATGACTGAGACTGAAGGGAATGACTGAGACTGAAGGTTCCGACAGGCTGCAACCAATTTCAGACGTCTCTTGTCTGTTAGAGACAAAGTCATGGATACTGAATCTATTTGGAAACCGAAAAAGGTTACCCTTGTCTGAGGAATCAAAGAACTTTTTGGTAAATTGATCCTCCAACCATGGCTTTGAAGAAACAACACTAGTTGATTTGTGTGAGATTCTGCAGAATGTAAAGACTAAGCAAGTACCAAGATATCGTCCAAATAAGGAAACACCGCAATACCCCGCACTCTGATTACAGAGAGTAGGGCCCCGAGAACCTTTGAAAAGATCCATGGAGCTGTCGCTAGGCCAAAAGGAAGAGCAACAAACTGGTAATGCTTTTCTAGAAAAGAGAATCTCAGGAACTGATAGTGATCTGGATGAATCGGAATATGAAGAAATGCATCCTGTAAGTCTATTGTGGACATATAATGCCCTTGCTGAACAAAAGGCAGAATAGTCCTTATAGTCACCATTTTGAATGTTGGTACTCTTACACAACGATTCAAGACTTTTAGATCTAGAACTGGTCTGAATGAATTTTCTTTCTTTGGGACAATGAACACATTTGAATAAAACCCCAGACCCTGTTCCTGAAAAGGAACTGGCACGATTACCCAAGATAACTCCAGGTCTGAAACACACTTCAGGAAAGCCTGCGCTTTCTCTGGTTTCACTGGAATGCGTGAGAGAAAAACATAATTTATGCTTACCTGATAAATTTATTTCTCTTGTAGTGTATCCAGTCCACGGATCATCCATTACTTGTGGGATATTCTCCTTCCCAACAGGAAGTTGCAAGAGGATCACCCACAGCAGAGCTGCTATATAGCTCCTCCCCTAACTGTCATATCCAGCCATTCGACAGAAAACAAACAGAGAAAGGAGAAACCATAGGGTGCAGTGGTGACTGTAGTTTAATTAAAATTTAGACCTGCCTTAAAAGGACAGGGCGGGCCGTGGACTGGATAAACTACAAGAGAAATAAATTTATCAGGTAAGCATAAATATGTTTTCTCTTGTTAAGTGTATCCAGTCCACGGATCATCCATTACTTGTGGGGATACCAATACCAAAGCTAAAGTACACGGATGATGGGAGGGACAAGGCAGGATTAAGCGGAAGGAACCACTGCCTGAAGAACCTTTCTCCCAAACACAGCCTCCGAAGAAGCAAAAGTATCAAATTTGTAAAATTTTGAAAAAGTGTGAAGCGCTGACCAAGTCGCAGCCTTGCAAATCTGTTCAACAGAGGCCTCATTTTTGAAGGCCCAGGTGGAAGCCACAGCTCTAGTAGAATGAGCTGAAATCCTTTCAGGGGGCTGCTGTCCAGCAGTCTCATAGGCTAGGCGTATTACGCTCCGAAGCCAAAAGGAAAGAGAGGTTGCCGAAGCTTTTTGACCTCTCCTCTGTCCAGAGTAAACGACAAACAGGGAAGATGTTTGACGAAAATCCTTAGTAGCTTGTAAGTAAAACTTCAAGGCACGGACTACGTCCAGATTATGTAAAAGACGTTCCTTCTTTGAAGAAGGATCAGGGCACAACGATGGAACAACAATCTCTTGATTGATATTCTTGTTAGAAACCACCTTAGGTAAAAACCCAGGTTTGGTACGCAGAACTACCTTATCTGCATGAAAAATCAGATAAGGAGAATCACATTGTAAGGCAGATAGCTCAGAGACTCTCCGAGCCGAGGAAATAGCCATCAAAAAGTGAACTTTCCAAGATAAAAGTTTAATATCAATGGAATGAAGGGGTTCAAACGGAACTCCTTGAAGAACCTTAAGAACCAAGTTTAAGCTCCACGGGGGAGCAACAGGTTTAAACACAGGCTTAATTCTAACCAAAGCCTGGCAAAATGCCTGGACGTCTGGAACCTCTGCCAGACACTTGTGCAAAAGAATAGACAGAGCAGAAATCTGTCCCTTTAAGGAACTAGCTGATAATCCTTTGTCCAAGCCCTCTTGGAGAAAAGACAATATTCTAGGAATCCTAACCTTACTCCATGAGTAATTCTTGGATTCACACCAATAAAGATATTTACTCCATATCTTGTGGTAGATTTTCCTGGTAACAGACTTTCGTGCCTGTATTAAAGTATCAATGACTGACTCGGAGAAGCCACGCTTTGATAGAATCAAGCGTTCAATCTCCATGCAGTCAGTCTCAGAGAAATTAGATTTGGATGATTGAAAGGACCTTGTATCAGAAGGTCCTGTCTTAGAGGCAGAGTCCATGGTGGAAAGGATGACATGTCCACTAGGTCTATTAGAAACAAGTTTGAGCAATGGCACTACGCTTAGACACGCTCCCCAATATATCTATAGTGGTCAATAATAATTACTTATTGTGAAGTCATTCTATGCTGTTTGAGGGAGGGGTGCTACCGCACAAAAATAGCATTCATACAAGGAGTGGAGGTGATAAAGTCACTTCCACGAAAGAATGCGGATAAAGCACTCACTGTCTTAACCTCTTGTGTGGCGTCAACTTCCAGAGTATAAAACTTAACTTTTATTTATTTGGCTAAAATAATTAGAGAAGGGGGAGAAAAGGGGAAACATAAACAATTAAAAACCTAAGATAGAGTAGTCCTGTATAGATTCTGTTATATACAGTAATTGTGTAAATAGGCCTTTGGGGTACGATAGCCCAAATAATAGTATTACAGTATAATCTATACAGAAATCGGTGTGGCACACCGGCTCAATTGAATAAAGCTGTATTGCTGTTGTGTAGATTATTATAACGCTACCCAGTGGGGGATTACTTCAGCTCAGCTGAGTTAGAAATTGTGGGTATTCAGCAATAGCAAGGATATCCCATACAACAAGTAATCAGTTTAATGCTGACATAATATGTTTATGTATACATATTGCTGTCATCCATATTATGAGGTTGTTATTTATTTGAAATGATCAATCACTTATAGGATAATCTACACAAAAATTTGCTAGATTTGTATGGGTTGTCCAGTGAGGGAAACAATACTTATGTTATAGTGTTGGGCTTCTTCTATTCTCTAAGATACCAGAGATAAGATAACTACCAGTTTTAAGGTTCAGTTATTCATTATTGTATCAGTGTAAATCATTTGATACCGACAGAGTTATTACTGCTGTTGTCTATCCATTCACTCACTTTATTATTTACTTATCGTAGGGTTAATGTCAAGTAAATTTGTTTATTTGCATTATAATGTCCTAATACCACTTATGTAATCACATTTGACCCTCTGGTCTGGAATGGTTTTGTGTTGAGAATAAACTGGAATTTAGTGTTATCAAGCTGTTATTGTTTCAGGCTTAAATGTAACCTCTTGAATCTATATTCTTATTCTGTTTCCTAATAGCTGAGTGTGCATTGAGGAAGTACTGAGTATTTCATATTGTCACGTCAGTATAGTGGTTTGGTATTAGATATAACTGCACAAAGTAACTTTATTTATGTTCAGCAGAAATCATGTTACTGTGCTGTTCATATGCAAGCCCCACTAAAGTGTTATATACTATCACTGGTTGTTGGCGTGATTAGACCAGCATATTTTGGTGCGGTAATACCACTACAAAATGTTAAGTATTTGGGTACAGTTTATTGCACTGGTTGTAGTTCCTAAAGTTCATTGAGCATTAACGGTACTGCTTGCAGTGTTGTACAGCACCTGCAGTGGGTGTTATAGTGAGTTAGAATTCACTGAGTTATAGTTCTATGGTCATAGGTAATATCCCTTTAATAAGATCACAGTCAGTGTTCAAATATATAGTTTTGTTACAGAAGTAAAGCGTAATGTAGTTAATTTTAGTTTTTTAGGCAGCAATAATGTACCTGCCAGAAAATCGCTACTTGTGACTCAGTGCCCTGTTAATATGTACACTTTAGCTCACTTCTGTAATACAGTTTAGGTGCTATTATGGATGCTATTTTCTTATTCTCAAAATAGTATTGAGCTGCCGGAAGGCAGTATCTTCTGTTAGACTACTGTTTGTGAATCTATCTCTCTATTACTTGCCTGATTTTTACAGTAATTCCTAATAATTTAGGTTTTACTAGTACCCTAAATTAGCCCAGTTACTCGCATAAATGCCCCATATTAGATATAGCCGTATTGTATCTTTCAACCTTTAACATATTACTGGTTACGCTATAAAGAGGTCATGAATTTGAGCTTGTGTTATAAGCGATATTAGTCAGTGGATGTCCCTCTAAGTATTGTATCCTAAGTGGTGTACCACGCTGACACCCTATTGATGCCGGTGAGCCACAGTACAACGTAACAGACTACTTTCTCTTAATTTTAAAAAAGAGCTAAACAGTGCTCTGTATCTACACCTAACGCGTTTCGCCCGTTTAGGGCTTTATCAAAGGCCACTAGGTCTGCATACCAAGTCCTGCGTGGCCACGCAGGTGCTATCAGAATCACCGATGCTCTCTCCTGTTTGATTTTGGCAATCAGTTGAGGGAGCAGAGGAAACGGTGGAAACACATAAGCCAGGTTGAAGAACCAAGGTGCTGCTAGAGCATCTATCAGCGTCGCTTCTGGGTCCCTGGACCTGGATCCGTAACAAGGAAGCTTGGCGTTCTGGCGAGACGCCATGAGATCCAACTCTGGTTTGCCCCAACGATGAATCAACTGAGCAAACACCTCCGGATGGAGTTCCCACTCCCCCGGATGGAAAGTCTGACGACTTAGAAAATCTGCCTCCCAGTTCTCCACGCCTGGGATATGGATTGCTGACAGGTGGCAAGAGTGGTACTCTGCCCAGCGAATTATTTTTGAGACTTCTAACATCGCTAGGGAACTCCTGGTTCCCCCTTGATGGTTGATGTAAGCCACAGTTGTGATGTTGTCCGACTGAAATCTGATGAACCTCAGTGTTGCTAACTGAGGCCAAGCCAGAAGAGCATTGAATATCGCTCTTAACTCCAGAATATTTATTGGAAGGAGTTTCTCCTCCTGAGTCCACGATCCCTGTGCCTTCAGGGAATTCCAGACTGCACCCCAACCTAGAAGGCTGGCATCTGTTGTTACAATTGTCCAATCTGGCCTGCGAAAGGTCATACCCTTGGACAGGTGTACCCGAGACAACCACCAGAGAAGAGAATCTCTGGTCTCTTGATCCAGATTTAGCAGAGGGGACAAATCTGTGTAATCCCCATTCCACTGACTCAGCATGCCTGAGATGAAGGCGCGCAAATGGCACTATGTCCATTGCCGCTACCATTAAGCCGATTACCTCCATACACTGAGCTACCGAAGGGCGCGGAATGGAGTGAAGAACACGGCAAGCATTTAGAAGTTTTGATAACCTGGACTCCGTCAGGTAAATTTTCATTTCTACAAAATCTATAAGAGTCCCTAAGAAGGAGACTCTTGTGAGTGGGGATAGAGAACTCTTTTCCTCGTTCACTTTCCACCCGTGCGACCTCAGAAATGCCAGAACTATCTCTGTATGAGACTTGGCAACTTGAAAGCTTGACGCCTGTATCAGGATGTCGTCTAGATACGGAGCCACCATTATGCCTCGCGGTCTTAGAACCGCCAGAAGTGAGCCCAGAACCTTTGTAAAGATTCTCGGGGCTGTAGCCAACCCGAAGGGAAGAGCTACAAATTGGTAATGCCTGTCTAGAAAGGCAAACCTTAGAAACCGATGATGATCTTTGTGAATCGGTATGTGAAGGTAGGCATCCTTTAAGTCCACTGTGGTCATGTACTGACCTTCTTGGATCATGGGTAGGATGGTCCGAATAGTTACCATTTTGAAAGATGGAACTCTGAGGAATTTGTTTAAGATCTTTAGATCCAAAATTGGTCTGAAGGTTCCCTCTTTTTTGGGAACCACAAACAGATTTGAATAAAAACCCTGTCCTTGTTCCGTTCGTGGAACTGGATGGATCACTCCCATAACTAGGAGGTCTTGCACACAGCATAGGAATGCCTCTTTCTTTATCTGATTTGCAGATAGCCTTGAAAGATGAAATCTCCCTTGTGGAGGGGAAGCTTTGAAGTCCAGAAGATATCCCTGAGATATGATCTCCAACGCCCAGGGATCCTGAACATCTCTTGCCCACGCCTGGGCGAAGAGAGAAAGTCTGCCCCCTACTAGATCCGTCGCCGGATAGGGGGCCGTTCCTTCATGCTGTCTTAGAGGCAGCAGCAGGCTTTCTGGCCTGCTTGCCTTTGTTCCAGGACTGGTTAGGTTTCCAGGCCTGCTTAGATTGAGCAAAAGTTCCCTCTTGTTTTGGAGCGGAGGAAGTTGATGCTGCACCTGCCTTGAAATTTCTGTTTGGCCTTTGCTTTGGCCCTGTCCTGAGGAAGGGTGTGACCCTTACCTCCAGTAATGTCAGCAATAATTTCCTTCAAACCAGGCCCGAATAAGGTCTGCCCCTTGAAAGGAATGTTGAGTAATTTAGACTTCGAAGTCACGTCAGCTGACCAGGATTTAAGCCATAGCGCCCTACGCGCTTGGATGGCGAATCCGGAATTCTTAGCCGTTAGTTTAGTCAAATGAACAATGGCATCAGAAACAAATGAGTTAGCTAGCTTAAGTGTTCTAAGCTTGTCAATAATTTCAGTCAATGGAGCTGTATGGATGGCCTCTTCCAGGGCCTCAAACCAGAATGCCGCCGCGGCCGTGACAGGCGCAATGCATGCAAGGGGCTGTAAAATAAAACCTTGTTGAATAAACATTTTCTTAATGTAACCCTCCAATTTTTTATCCATTGGATCTGAAAAAGCACAACTGTCCTCAACCGGATAGTAGTACGCTTTGCTAAAGTAGAAACTGCTCCCTCCACCTTAGGGACCGTCTGCCATAAGTCCCGTGTAGTGGTGTCTATTGGAAACATTTTTCTAAATATAGGAGGTGGGGAAAAAGGCACACCTGGTCTATCCCACTCCTTGCTAATAATTTCTGTAAGCCTTTTAGGTATAGGAAAAACATCAGAACACACCGGTACCGCATAGTATTTATCCAGCCTACACAATTTCTCTGGTACTGCAACTGTGTTACAGTCATTCAGTGCAGCTAATACCTCCCCAAGCAACACACGGAGGTTCTCAAGCTTAAATTTAAAATTAGAAATCTCTGAATCAGGTTTCCCCGAATCAGAGATGTCACCCACAGACTGAAGCTCTCCGTCCTCATGATCTGCATATTGTGACGCAGTATCAGACATGGCCCTTACAGCATCTGCGCGCTCTGTATTTCTCCTAACCCCAGAGCAATCGCGCTTGCCTCTTAATTCAGGCAACCTGGATAATACCTCTGACAGGGTATTATTCATGATTGCAGCCATGTCCTGCAAGGTAATCGCTATGGGCGTCCCTGATGCAATTGGCGCCATATTAGCGTGCATCCCCTGAGTGGGAGGCGAAGGGTCTGACACGTGGGGAGAGTTAGTCGGCATAACTTCCCCCTCGTCAGAATCTTCTGGTGATATTTCTTTTATAGTTAAAGACTGATCTTTACTGTTTAAGGTGAAATCAATACATTTAGTACACATTCTCCTATGGGGCTCCACCATGGCTTTCAAACATAATGAACAAGTAGTTTCCTCTGTGTCAGACATGTTTAAACAGACTAGCAATGAGACTAGCAAGCTTGGAAAACACTTTAAACAAGTTTACAAGCAATATAAAAAACGTTACTGCACCTTTAAGAAACACAAATTTTGTCAAAATTTGAAATAACAGTGAAAAAAGGCAGTTACACTAACGAAATTTTTACAGTGTATGTAACAAGTTAGCAGAGCATTGCACCCACTTGCAAATGGATGATTAACCCCTTAATACCCAAAACGGAATAATAAAAGACAAAAACGTTTTTTTCAGTCACAACAACTGCCACAGCTCTACTGTGGCTTTTTACCTCCCTCAAAAACGACTTTGAAGCCTTTTGAGCCCTCCAGAGATGTCCTGGATCATGCAGGAAGAAGCTGGATGTCTGTGTCTGTAATTTTTGCTGTGCAAAAAAACGCTAAAATAGGCCCCTCCCACTCATATTACAACAGTGGAAAGCCTAAGGAAACTGTTTCTAGGCAAAAACATAATTTATGTAAGAACTTACCTGATAAATTCATTTCTTTCATATTAGCAAGAGTCCATGAGCTAGTGACGTATGGGATATACATTCCTACCAGGAGGGGCAAAGTTTCCCAAACCTCAAAATGCCTATAAATACACCCCTCACCACACCCACAATTCAGTTTAACGAATAGCCAAGAAGTGGGGTGATAAAAAAGTGCGAAAGCATATAAAATAAGGAATTGGAAGAATTGTGCTTTATACAAAATCATAACCACCACAAAAAAAGGGCGGGCCTCATGGACTCTTGCTAATATGAAAGAAATGAATTTATCAGGTAAGTTCTTACATAAATTATGTTTTCTTTCATGTAATTAGCAAGAGTCCATGAGCTAGTGACGTATGGGATAATGACTACCCAAGATGTGGATCTTTCCACACAAGAGTCACTAGAGAGGGAGGGATAAAATAAAGACAGCCAATTCCTGCTGAAAATAATCCACACCCAAAATAAAGTTTAACGAAAAACATAAGCAGAAGATTCAAACTGAAACCGCTGCCTGAAGTACTTTTCTACCAAAAACTGCTTCAGAAGAAGAAAATACATCAAAATGGTAGAATTTAGTAAAAGTATGCAAAGATTTCTCCTTAGAATTCTTAGGATTAGGACATAATGAAGGAACCACAATTTCTCTACTAATGTTGTTGGAATTCACAACCTTAGGTAAAAATTCAAAAGAAGTTCGCAACACCGCCTTATCCTGATGAAAAATCAGAAAAGGAGACTCACAAGAAAGAGCAGATAATTCAGAAACTCTTTTGGCAGAAGAGATGGCCAAAAGGAACAAAACTTTCCAAGAAAGTAATTTAATGTCCAATGAATGCATAGGTTCAAACGGAGGAGCTTGAAGAGCCCCCAGAACCAAATTCAAACTCCAAGGAGGAGAAATTGACTTAATGACAGGTTTTATACAAACCAAAGCTTGTACAAAACAATGAATATCAGGAAGAATAGCAATCTTTCTGTGAAAAAGAACAGAAAGAGCAGAGATTTGTCCTTTCAAGGAACTTGCGGACAAACCTTTATCTAAACCATCCTGAAGAAACTGTAAAATTCTCGGAATTCTAAAAGAATGCCAAGAAAAATGATGAGAAATACACCAAGAAATATAAGTCTTCCAGACTCTATAATATATCTCTCTAGATACAGATTTACGAGCCTGTAACATAGTATTAATCACAGCGTCAGAGAAACCTCTTTGACGAAGAATCAAGCGTTCAATCTCCATACCTTTAAATTTAAGGATTTCAGATCCTGATGGAAAAAAGGACCTTGTGACAGAAGGTCTGGTCTTAACGGAAGAGTCCACGGTTGGCAAGAGGCCATCCGGACAAGATCCGCATACCAAAACCTGTGAGGCCATGCCGGAGCTACCAGCAGAACAAACGAGCATTCCTTCAGAATCTTGGAGATTACTCTTGGAAGAAGAACTAGAGGCGGAAAGATATAGGCAGGATGATACTTCCAAGGAAGTGATAATGCATCCACTGCCTCCGCCTGAGGATCCCGGGATCTGGACAGATACCTGGGAAGTTTCTTGTTTAGATGGGACGCCATCAAATCTATTTCTGGAAGTTCCCACATTTGAACGATCTGAAGAAACACCTCTGGGTGAAGAGACCATTCGCCCGGATGCAACGTTTGGCGACTGAGATAATCCGCTTCCCAATTGTCTACACCTGGGATATGAACCGCAGAGATTAGACAGGAGCTGGATTCCGCCCAAACCAAAATTCGAGATACTTCTTTCATAGCCAGAGGACTGTGAGTTCCTCCTTGATGATTGATGTATGCCACAGTCGTGACATTGTCTGTCTGAAAACAAATGAACGATTCTCTCTTCAGAAGAGGCCAAAACTGAAGAGCTCTGAAAATTGCACGGAGTTCCAAAATATTGATCGGTAATCTCACCTCCTGAGATTCCCAAACTCCTTGTGCCGTCAGAGATCCCCACACAGCTCCCCAACCTGTGAGACTTGCATCTGTTGAAATTACAGTCCAGGTCGGAAGCACAAAAGAAGCCCCCTGAATTAAACGATGGTGATCTGTCCACCACGTTAGAGAGTGTCGAACAATCGGTTTTAAAGATATTAATTGAGATATCTTTGTGTAATCCTTGCACCATTGATTCAGCATACAAAGCTGAAGAGGTCGCATGTGAAAACGAGCAAAGGGGATCGCGTCCGATGCAGCAGTCATAAGACCTAGAATTTCCATGCATAAGGCTACCGAAGGGAATGATTGTGACTGAAGGTTTCGACAAGCTGCAATCAACTTTAGACGTCTCTTGTCTGTTAAAGACAGAGTCATGGACACTGAATCCATCTGGAAACCCAGAAAGGTTACCCTTGTCTGAGGAATCAAAGAACTTTTTGGTAAATTGATCCTCCAACCATGATCTTGAAGAAACAACACAAGTCGATTCGTATGAGATTCTGCTAAATGTAAAGACTGAGCAAGTACCAAGATATCATCCAAATAAGGAAATACCACAATACCCTGTTCTCTGATTACAGACAGCAGGGCACCGAGAACCTTTGTAAAAATTCTTGGAGCTGTAGCTAGGCCAAACGGCAGAGCCACAAACTGGTAATGCTTGTCCAGAAACGAGAATCTCAGGAACTGATAATGATCTGGATGAATCGGAATATGCAGATATGCATCCTGTAAATCTATTGTGGACATATAATTCCCTTGCTGAACAAAAGGTAAGATAGTCCTTACAGTTACCATCTTGAACGTTGGTATCCTTACATAACGATTCAATATTTTTAGATCCAGAACTGGTCTGAAAGAATTCTCCTTCTTTGGTACAATGAAGAGATTTGAATAAAACCCCATCCCCTGTTCCGGAACTGGAACTGGCATAATTACTCCAGTCAACTCTAGATCTGAAACACATTTCAGAAATGCTTGAGCTTTTACTGGATTTACTGGGACACGGGAAAGAAAAAATCTCTTTGCAGGAGGTCTCAACTTGAAACCAATTCTGTACCCTTCTGAAACAATGCTCTGAATCCAAAGATTGTGAACAGAATTGATCCAAATTTCCTTGAAAAAACGTAACCTGCCCCCTACCAGCTGAGCTGGAATGAGGGCCGCACCTTCATGTGGACTTAGAAGCAGGCTTTGCCTTTCTAGCTGGCTTGGATTTATTCCAGACTGGAGATGGTCTCCAAACTGAAACTGCTCCTGAGGATGAAGGATCAGGCTTTTGTTCTTTGTTGAAACGAAAGGAACGAAAACGATTATTAGCCCTGTTTTTACCTTTAGATTAGAAGTACCATCTGACGTAGGAATAGTAGTACGTTTAGCAAGGGTAGAAATAGCCCCATCAACTTTAGGGATCTTGTCCCAAAATTCTAATCTGTCAGACGGCACAGGATATAATTGCTTAAAACGTTTAGAAGGAGTAAATGAATTACCCAAATTATCCCATTCTTTGGAAATTACTGCAGAAATAGCATTAGGAACAGGAAAAACTTCTGGAATAACCACAGGAGCTTTAAATACCTTATCTAAACGTTTAGAATTAGTATCAAGAGGACCAGAATCCTCTATTTCTAAAGCAATTAGTACTTCTTTAAGTAAAGAACGAATAAATTCCATTTTAAATAAATATGAAGATTTATCAGCATCAACCTCTGAGACAGAATCCTCTGAACCAGAGGAATCATCAGAATCAGAATGATGATGTTCATTTAAAAATTCATCTATAGGGAGAGAAGTTTTAAAAGATTTTTTACGTTTACTAGAAGGAGAAATAACAGACATAGCCTTCTTTATGGATTCAGAAACAAATTCTCTTATATTATCAGGAACATTCTGCACCTTAGATGTTGAAGGAACTGCAACAGGCAATGGTACTTTACTAAAGGAAATATTATCTGCTTTAACAAGTTTGTCATGACAATCAATACAAACAACAGCTGGAGGAATAGCTACCAAAAGTTTACAGCAGATACACTTAGCTTTGGTAGATTCAGCACTTGACAGCGATTTTCCTGTAGTATCTTCTGACTCGGATGCAACGTGAGACATCTTGCAATATGTAAGAGAAAAAACAACATATATATAAAGCAAAATTGATCAAATCCCTTAAATGACAGTTTCAGGAATGGGAAAAAATGCCAAAGAACAAGCTTCTAGCAACCAGAAGCAATAAAAAATGAGACTTAAATAATGTGGAGACAAAAGTGACGCCCATATTTTTTCGCGCCAAATAAGACGCCCACATTATTTGGCGCCTAAATGCTTTTTGGCGCCAAAAATGACGCCACATCCGGAACGCCGACATTTTTGGCGCAAAATAACGTCAAAAAAATGACGCAACTTCCGGCGACACGTATGACGCCGGAAACGGAATAGAATTTTTGCGCCAAAAAAGTCAGCGCCAAGAATGACGCAATAAAATGAAGCATTTTCAGCCCCCGCGAGCCTAACAGCCCACAGGGAAAAAGTCAAATTTTAAGGTAAGAAAAATGTTAAATTAAAATGCATTATCCCAAATATGAAACTGACTGTCTGAAAATAAGGAAAGTTGAACATTCTGAGTCAAGGCAAATAAATGTTTGAATACATATATTTAGAACTTTATAAACAAAGTGCCCAACCATAGCTATGAGTGTCACAGAAAATAAGACTTACTTACCCCAGGACACTCATCTACATATAGCAGATAGCCAAACCAGTACTGAAACGAGAATCAGCAGAGGTAATGGTATATATAAGAGTATATCGTCGATCTGAAAAGGGAGGTAAGAGATGAATCTCTACGACCGATAACAGAGAACCTATGAAATAGACCCCTTAGAAGGAGATCACTGCATTCAATAGGCAATACTCTCCTCACATCCCTCTGACATTCACTGCACGCTGAGAGGAAAACCGGGCTCCAACTTGCTGCGGAGCGCATATCAACGTAGAATCTAGCACAAACTTACTTCACCACCTCCATCGGAGGCAAAGTTTGTAAAACTGAATTGTGGGTGTGGTGAGGGGTGTATTTATAGGCATTTTGAGGTTTGGGAAACTTTGCCCCTCCTGGTAGGAATGTATATCCCATACGTCACTAGCTCATGGACTCTTGCTAATTACATGAAAGAAATTCAAGCCAGCCATGTGGAAAAAAACTAGGCCCCAATAAGTTTTATCACCAAATACATATAAAAACGATTAAACATGCCAGCAAACGTTTTATATTACATTTTTATAAGATTATGTATCTCTATTTATAAGCCTGATACCAGTCGCTATCACTGCATTTAAGGCTTTACTTACATTAGTTCGGTATCAGCAGCATTTTCTAGCAAATTCCATCCCTAGAAAAATATTAACTGCACATACCTTATTGCAGGAAAACCTGCACGCCATTCCCTCTCTGAAGTTACCTCACTCCTCAGAATATGTGAGAACAGCCATGGATCTTAGTTACTTCTGCTAAGATCATAGAAAACGCAGGCAGATTCTTCTTCTAAATACTGCCTGAGATAAACAGTACACTCATTTAAAAATAACAAACTTTTGATTGAAGAATAAACTAAGTATAAAACACCACACTCCTCTTACGACCTCCATCTTGGTTGAGGCTTGCAAGAGAATGACTGGATATGACAGTTAGGGGAGGAGCTATATAGCAGCTCTGCTGTGGGTGATCCTCTTGCAACTTCCTGTTGGGAAGGAGAATATCCCACAAGTAATGGATGATCCATGGACTGGATACACTTAACAAGAGAAAACTCCTCACAAGCGGTCTTACTCTGAAACCTATTATGTACCCCTGAGAGACAATGTTCTGAACCCAATGATTTGGGACTGATTTTATCCAAACATCCTTGACAAATTTTAATCTGCCCCCTACCAGCTGAGCTGGAATGAGGACCGCACCTTCATGCGGACTTGGGGGCTGGTTTAGATCTCTTAAATGGCTTGGATTTATTTCAGATTGAGGAAGGTTTCCAATTGGAGACAGATTCCTTAGGGGAAGGATTAGGTTTCTGTTACTTATTTTGTCGAAAGGAACGAAAACAGTTAGAAGCTTTAAATTTACCCTTAGATTTTTTTATCCTGAGGCAAAAAAGCTCCCTTCCCCCCAGTAACAGTTGAAATTATAGAATCCAACTGAGAACCAAATAATTTATTACCTTGGAAAGAAAGAGATAGCAATGTCGATTTAGAAGTCATATCAGCATTCCAAGATTTAAGCCATAAAGCTCTTCTAGCTAAAATAGCTAAAGACATATATCTAACATCAATTCTGATGATATCAAAAATGGCATCACAAATGAAATTATTAGCATGTTGAATTAATTTAACAAGGCTATACACATTATGATCTGAAACTTGTTGCGCTAAAGTTCCCAACCAAAAAGTTGAGGCAGCTGCAACATCAGCCAAAGAAATAGCAGGCCTAAGAAGATGGCCTGAACATAAATAAGCTTTCCTTAGATAAGATTCAAGCTTCCTATCTAAAGGATCTTTAAAAGAAGTACTATCCTCCATAGGAATAGTAGTACGTTTAGCAAGAGTATAGATGGCCTCATCAACTTTGGGGATCTTTTCCCAAAACTCCAATCTATCAGTAGGCAAAGGATACAATTTTTTAAACCTTGAAGAAGGAGTAAAAGAAGTACCCAGTCTATTCCATTCCTTAGAAATCATATCTGAAATAGCATCAGGAACTGGAAAAACCTCTGGAATAACTACATGAGGTTTATAAACCGAATTTAAACGTTTACTAGTTTTAGTATCAAGAGGACTAGTCTCCTCCATATCTAATGCAATCAACACTTCTTTTAATAAAGAACGAATATACTCCATTTTAAATAAATAAGAGGATATGTCAGTGTCAATATCTGAGGCAGGATCCTCTGAATCAGACAGATCCTCATCAGAGATAGATAAATCAGTATGTTGTCGGTCATTAGAAAATTCATCAACTCTATGAGAAGTTTTAAAAGACCTTTTACATTTATTAGAAGGCGGACTGGCAGACAAAGCCTTCTGAATGGAATCAGAAATAAATTCTCTTAAATTTACAGGCATATCCTGAGCATTAGATGTTAAAGGACCAGGAACATGTAATGAACTACTACTGATGGAAACATTCTCTGCATGTAAAAGTTTATCATGACAACTATTACAAACTAAAGCTGGAGGAACAGTTACCACAAGTTTACAACAAATGAACTTAGCTTTGATAGAACCGATATCAGGCAGCAGGATTCCAGTAGTAGATTCTGAGACAGGATCAGATTGAGACATCTTGCAGTATATAAAAGAAAAAACAACATATAAAGCAAAATTATCAATTTCCTTATATGACAGTTTCAGGAATGGGAAAAAATGCAAACAGAATAGGCCTCTGACATAGAAAAAAAAGACCAGAAGCAAAAGGAATGAGGTCTTAAATAATGAAAAAATGTTTGGTGCCAAGTATGAAGCACCACAAAATGAAAAACATTTTTTGGCGCCAAAAACGTCCGGAACGAAACTCGAGTGTCATCGATGACGCAACCTCGAGAAAAGTTTCGGAGCCAACTAAGATGCCGGAAATGACGAATTTGTGTCAACAGACGTAATTTTCACGCCAAAAAAGTCTTGCACCAAGAATGACGCAATAAATTATAGCATTTTGCGCTCTTGCGAGCCTAATACAGCCCGCAATTTAAAAAGAGTCAATTTGAAAACCTCAGGTAAGAATTATTTAAAAAAAAAAAAAAAAAAAAAAAAAAAAAAAGCATTTCCCAGATATGAAACTGACAGTCTGCAAAAAGGAAATATACTGATAAACCTGAATCATGGCAAATATAAATACAAACATATATTTAGAACTTTATATATAAAGTGCCAAACCATAGCTGAGAGTGTCTTAAGTAAAAGAAACATACTTACCAAATGACACCCAGCAGATAGCCAAACCAGTACTGAAACGAAAATCAGTAGAGGTAATGGTATATAAGAGTATATATAGTCGATCTGAAAAGGAAGGTAGGAGATGAATCTCTACAACCGATAACAGAGAACCTACGAAATAGATCCCTGTTAGGAAGACCATTGTATTCAATAGGTGATACTCCCTTCACATCCCTCTGACATTCACTGTACTCTGAGAGGAACTGAGCTTCAACAATGCTGAGAAGTGCATATCAACGTAGAAATCTAGCACAAACTTACTTCACCACCTCCATAGGAGGCAAAGTTTGTAAAACTGAATTGTGGGTGTGGTGAGGGGTGTATTTATAGGCATTTTGAGGTTTAGGAAACGTTGCCCCTCCTGGTAGGATTATATATCCCATACGTCACTAGCTCATGGACTCTTGCCAATTACATGAAAGAAAACATTTTTTGTTCATCACTATCACTTTTTAGTTTCTGTTTAGTTCACCAATTAAATATTTGAAAGAAGCTTTGTAGTGTTAACAATGGGCTAAATTATGAGTGGATCGCTATCGTTATCACGAGGAACACAAATGCAATCGCGAGGTTGTGGTGTTTTCTACTCTCTAATTCATATTACAAGTGGCATGCTGTTTAAACTACCGCAAATTCATTTAAGTGAATTTGCAGTAATTTACAATCCTTATAATTTCTATGGCCGGCGTTGAGAGGAAATGTCGGCTCGTATTACAAGTTGAAAGTAAATGTGATGGCTCGAACGCAGACGCATTTAATGCTTAAACTTTTTATGCGACCTGAAAGTTTGCATAAAGAGTTTGGCTAGAGGAAGCAGTTGCACTAAACTACACCATTAACCCATAAACTGGCACAACCCCACATTGCAAACAACCCCTCTACACTATTAAACCCTAAACCGCCATATAGCCCAATGCAAATTCCCCCACTACACTTTTAACCCCTAAAACACCACAACCCCAATCGCAAAGTACCCAATAACCTCTAAACCTCCTAACCCTTCTAACACCCAAGTTCCCAAAACAAAACAAAAAAACTAACATTAAAAAAAAAAGAAAATAAAAAAAATTCCATTACAAAATACAAACTACTAAAAATAAAAAAAATAAAAACAGTTATGCCTATTCTAAAACTAAAGCCCCACTTAGTAGGTTGTTTTAGATTTGAGGGGGCGGGGGGAAGGTTAACTGTAGAATGAGTATTTATTTTAGTGAAAAAGAGCTAAATCACTTTAGGGCAATGCCTTACAAAAAGCCACTCTATAGCTTATTTTAGAGTTAGTATAGGTGTCTGTTATTTTAAGTAAGTGGGGCTTTAGTTTTAGAAAAGGCATAACTGTTTTTTTAAATTTTTGGTAATTTGTTTGATTTTTTTTTTCTGTAATGGTAGTTATTTTTTCATGTAATGTTATTGTATTTTTTTGGGGTAACTGGGTGTTAGGGTGCTAGATGTTAGTGGGTACAGTTTATGGGTTAATTGTGCAGAGGGGTAGTTTGCTATGAGGGGGTTTTAGGGGTTAATAGTGCAGTGGGGTACTTAGCGGTGGGCTATGTGGCGGGTTAAGGGTTAATAGAGTAGAGGGGTAATTTGCGATGTTGGGGTATAGTTGTTTAGAGTTTAATAGTGCAGAGGGGTATTTTGTTGTGATGGGTGTGGCGGTTTAGGGGTTAATAGTGTAGTGGGGTACTTTGCGGTGAGCTATGTGGCAATTTAGTGATTATTTATTAGGCTATTAGAGTATGGACTTATGGCGATTTGCGTTAGCTTGAGAGTATGGGTATTACATTTTTTCCCACTTTTCTCGATCCACTGAAATCTATGGGGTTTTGCGTTCTCAATATTCTAACTGCGTCTCTTTGCACGCATTGGGTTAGCGCGTGAGCGAAAAAACATTTACTTTTATCTTGTAATAAACACATTACCCGACGCTCAGAAAGAGCCGAAGTTGAATGGAGTTAGCTTGCGAGCAGGAGCAATAAATAACGCTTCACTCGTAATCTAGCCCTATATGTGCAGATAGTACTGTCTCCAGTGTGGAATGTTTAAACATTAATGGCACATTGTTAAATAAAATGGTATATTTTAAACAGATAACCAAATGTCCAACAGAGGAGTTCAATTCAAAGTCAAGCACCTGGATGTTGGCGGATGAAAACAATTGGTTGCATGAGGGTAGGGGGCGGCATTGCAAGAGTGTTCCCCAGAGCAATGATAAATATAGGGAAAATATTTGCCTCACAATTTCCGATCAAGTGTGGACAGGTTAACAACTTGCGAATCCTGTCTGCTCACAAATTTATAAATCTAGCCCTTAGTTCCACTATCATTCACTACTGCAACTGTAGTGAAATTAAAGGATTTTGTGAACATGTAAATATCTACTTGCTGCCAGAAGCATTATTCTTGGTTATTAGTCTGGGATTCAAACCACTTCTCTATTACATGTGATAATATACATAGTGGTCATATACACTGTGTGTTCAAAAGAGCTCAGACACCACCCAAGCAGAGAGTAATGGGAATTTTATTTTAATATACCTGCTGTATGAATGTTTTAATATGGGTAAAAAAAAACTTTACTATACATGCAGCAATATATGCAACATATTATTTTCTTTCAGAAAGTTAAATTCATAATAAATACAAAAGCTTATTCTTGCTACAAACAAGTGATTAAAGAGACATTAAACAGTAAATACATTTCATGTACCTCCCTCTAATTATGGGTGCTGCTATTTTTAAACCTAGTTGTCACTGCTGGTATCTGAAGCACATGCGCAAACACGTCAGCACTGTAAAACAGTGAACACTAGATTTCAAGATGGTGGCATCCATGACTAGAGGGAGGTGAGGAATAACCTCAATACTGTGCTTATAATGTGTCATTTGTTTTTACTATGCTTTTTATAACATGCTGCAAAAAGTGCGTGACAGTGTGTGTGAGTTTGTGTGAGAGTAATAATGCAGCTTTTAGGCTTTCTCTCCTACATCATACATGCGAAAGGCAATTCTGCAGTAAATTAAACTCCTCTTAAAACAAGATTACTCACGAAACAGGGCCATGGCAGTAGCTTTGAATGTTTTCTAGTATCCTGGGAGGCACCACTTCTTTGCACAGATAATGGTGGGCATCTGAGGTCAGTCTGTAATAACCGTCAGTAAGTGACACAAAGGAGAGGGCTTCTTTTAAAGAGCCAAATTCAACTTCCTGCAAAACAGTAAATAAATCAAATAAGTTATCAATACAATAAAACAGGAAGGTCATATGACCATACGTTATATGAAAAAAACTAAAGGATTTGTGATTCTAAATATAATTGACAAACTATAAATGTATTACAAATCAATTACAGCTTGTATGTTCCAGACATGTTCCTTCATGTTTATTTTTGTATTTGAAATAGCTGTGTTTGCTCATTAAAACTACCAACTATAACTCTCAAGAGCATGATCCTTCCCTTTTAGGTATGGGGAGTATGTGTGAAAATCCTGAACAAGCAAAGGTTTAAGCAGCTTTGAGATTCTAGCATGTCCAACATCATTAACCATATCAGTACCCAAGTGGTTAACACTATTTCTCTCATTAAAGGGACCCAAAATGTTACTTTCATGATTCATATTCAATTTTAAACAACTTTATTATTTACTAGGATTATCAAATTAGCTTTATTATCTTAGTATCCTTTGTTAAAAGAGTAGTAATGCACTACTGGTCAGCTAGGTGAAGAAATCCGGCAAGGCAATAGGCATACATATGTAGCCAACAATCATCAGCTAGCTCCTAGTACTGCATTAATGCTCTTGAGCCTACCTAGGTATACTTTTCAACAAGAGTTTGCAAAAGAAAGAAGTAAATTAGATAATTGAAGTAAATTAGACGGTCGTTTAAAATCACATTTTCTATGTGAATCGCAACAGTTTAGACTTTACTGTCTCTTTATGTTGAAATTATTTTTATTTCCATATCACAGCATAAATAACAGTATATACATCCTGAGAGCAATTATTACAGTGCCTCAGACAATGTGTCATCTTAAATCAACATGGGAACATTTTTAACTCATAAATCCTTAACATTGATCTATGATAGATATCATGAGTAATGATCATTAACAAACCTAAATAAGAAATAAAAAAGAGAAAAAAAGAAAATAAAAACAAAAATAAGAATACAAATAAACATTAAATCATGTCTGTGTTGTCAATCAATTATGTCTGGGATCTAAGCTGAGTGCGTCATTTGGCCAATTTATAACTATGTGCATCTAGTTTATAGAGTTTTTACCATAATCTTCTATTTGTGGATTCTGTCACCTGACCGTCATTGTTGAATGCATTATCCAATAGAACCATATTTTGTTAAACTGTGTAGTGTCTCCTTGTATCCATGCTACCCTTTCCGATAGTGTGTATATGTCTTTTATTTTGTCTAGTACTTCTTTCCAAGTAGGGGGACCTTCCTTCCAGTGCCTCGCTATGCACACTCTAGTGGTTGTGCAGAGTATTTTAATGAATTTATTAATGGTGGGGTTCAGGTTGGGCAATCGTCTATGAAGAAGTGCTTGGTCTATGGTTAGTACTATTCGTTCGTCTAAAACTTTACTGAGGAGATCATTGAGCATTCTCCAAATATTTTTGATGGGTTCGCAATCCCACCACATATGTTTATAAGAACCCTGTATCCCACAGCCTCTATAGCATAATTTGGACTTATTTATTGAATAGTGTGATGTTTTTAGGGGCGTAAGATACCAACGAAATGTTGTTTTTATAGTATTTTCCCTATGGTCCGCACTAATAAGCCCCTTACAGGATTCGAAATATAATTGGTCCCATTCATCTTTTGAAATCTGATCTGCCCCGTCTTCTTCCCATTTTATCGCTATGGACGATTTCTCGGTGTAATGTGTGTCCTGAATTGCTATATAAAGTTTAGAAATGAGCTGCTTTTCCCTAGTCGGGTTTGAGCATATTCTTTCCATAACTGTGGGTGGGTGTTTCCCACGGGAGATATCATACTTATTAAGGGCAGAAGAGATTTGGAGGTATAGGAACCAATGTAGTTTGAGTGGGGTTATTAGCTCCTGAAGGTGATTGAATGAAATGATTTGTGAGTGAATGAGAAAGTCTGCCACCCGGTAAAGACCTTTATTAGCCCACTTATCTAATGTGTTGTGAGTTTCCTTGGGAAGCAGGAGTCTGATCGGTTTGACCCAGGTGCCTGGAGGCAACATCGTTGGGTGTTTAGTTAATTGTTCCCAGTGTGAAAGTGTATCTAATGTTGAGGGTAGGCTACGGCTATCTTGGTGTATATCTTTCTTGGAGTTCCACAGAAGGTCATCCGTGTAATCCAATTCTATACTGTCAGTTTCTATTTTTGTCCAGAGAATCTCTCTTAGTGGTTTCTGGAGGAGCGAGGCTTGTGCTGTCCTAGCTGCTAGATAGTAAGCTTGTAAGTGTGGCATTCCTACTCCACCTAGACATCGGTGTCTAGTTAATGTATGGGATGTTATCCTAGCATTACCATCTCCTCTTAAGAATGAGATTAGTTCTGATTGTAGTTTCTGGAGCTCCGAGGAAGGGACCCTGATCGGCAGTGCTCTAAAGAGGTACAAGATCCTCGGGAGCACATTCATTTTTATGGACGAAAGGCGCCCGTACCACGAGAAGGTCCCCTTCCTCCAGGATCCAAGATCTCGTCTAATAGATTGAAATAGTGGGGTATAATTTAGCTTGTACAAATCATCGTGAATGTCTGAGATTTTTGTCCCTAGGTAGGTGAGCGAGCTCTTGACCCATTTAATATTGAAGTTGATTTCTATCAGTTTTTTGACATGGGGGGTTAGTGCTAGTGGCAGGGCCTCACATTTGTCAACATTTATCTTATACCCCGAAATCTCTGCAAAGTTTTGTAGGATCTGATAAAGGTTAGTCAGGGAGTTGAATGGGTCTGTCAGGGTCAATAAGACGTCATCCGCAAAGAGCGAGAGCTTATATTCTGAGTTACGGATCTTTACTCCTTTAATATCATTTGCGTTTCTAATGGCTGCTGCTAGTGGTTCCATGCATAGGGCGAACAGGAGTGGTGAGAGGGGACAACCTTGTCTTGTACCGTTCTTTATATCTATGGTCCTGGACATGTATCCTGCTGCACTAACCGTTGCTTTAGGGTTTGAATATATCCCTTTTAGTGCTTTCATGAAGGAACCCTCAAAACCCATTGTGGTGAGTATTTGGAACATATAGGTCCAGTCTATTCGATCGAACGCCTTCTCCGCGTCCAGTGAAAGGAGCAGAGAAGGCGTTCCTTTCCTTTTCAGATGGTCGGCTAGGTCTATAGTTCTACGCACGTTATCTGGGGCTTCCCTATCCTTAATAAAACCTACCTGGTCGGGATGGACCAGGCGGGGTAGTAGCGTCTGGAGTCTGTTTGCCAGGATTTTTGTCAAGATCTTGAGATCCTGATTGATCAACGATATGGGTCTGTAATTATTACACCACCTAGGGTCCTTTCCTGGTTTTGGGATGACTATGATCTTGGCTCGGAGTAGATCAATGGGAATATCGGAACCTAGCATGATGTCATTGTATAATTTCTGTAGGTGGGTTATTAGGGGTGTTTTAAATAACTTGTAGTACTCGCTGGGTAGGCCATCGGGGCCTGCCGCTTTGCCTGCTTTTAGTTCCTTAATGACATTGAGGATCTCTTGTACAGAAATCTCCGCATTAAGGATATCATTCTCCTCAGGGGTGATTGTGGGAAGGTTAGCTTGATTTAAGAATCTAGATAATAGTCTATGTGTCCTGTCAGTGTGATGTACTTTTTGCCCATCATATAATGACTCGTAATAGTTTGCAAATATATTAGCTATTTCTTGGGGATTCGACGTCTGAGTGCCCTCTTGTGTGTATAGATTGGTTATAGAATATAATTTTGTTCTATTTCGAAGTTTATTGGCTAGATATCTATCCGGCTTATTAGAGTATAAAAAGTAGTTTGCTTTTAGTTTTTGGAGGGTTCTCATCGCCGAATCGTTTAAGATTTTTGACAGAAGTTTTCTTTTAGCCTGGAGGGATCTAAATGTGATGTTAGATAGCGTGTTTTTGTGCTGGGTTTCTAATGTAGAGATTTCTGAGTGAAGTTGTTTAATGTTTCTATTAGCTATGGTGGTGATCCTAGCTTTTTCCTTTATCAGAATCCCCCTAATAAATGGCTTATGTGCAGCCCATGGGTTGAGTGAGTTAACAGTGGAATCAGCATTGGTTCATTAATTTTCCTAACTCAGTGTGAATTGTTTGTTATGGAGTATGGAGGGGTCAAATGTCCAGGACTTCTGACGTTGATTATCAATTAGCCCTGTCATGGATAGTTAGACTAT
The DNA here is from genome assembly GCF_027579735.1 of Bombina bombina. NCBI lineage: Eukaryota > Metazoa > Chordata > Amphibia > Anura > Bombinatoridae > Bombina > Bombina bombina. The sequence goes on along the minus strand of NC_069500.1, from coordinate 618,752,610 downwards.
CGAATGGTCTGACCAGACACAAGGGTGGATATTAGAAGTAATAATATTTGGTATCAAGGTCTGGCTAGTCCATATATAATCCAATTTTGTGTAGCTGTTGTGGGCATGTGAATAAAATGTATGGTCTGTAGTGTTACCAAACAATGTTTCCCATGTGTCCAGAAGGTTATGTTCTGACATTGATTCTCTTATAGATTTCATTATGGATAATAGCCTAAGTTGTTTATTTGAGGGTTTAGTTATCGTCTTAGAATAATGAGTAGAGATATTAATGTTAAAGTCTCCACCAAGTATAATTCTGGAGTGGGACCATTGTGTTAACATATGGGAGATCTGTCGAAAAAAGGTGTGTTGCCCTTCATTTGGGGCGTATATGTTGCAGAGTGTGATTTTCATACCTTGTGTGCGGCCCCTGACAATGAGGAACCTTCCCTCAGTGTCTCTTATGACCTCATCAGTTTCGAATTGTAGGGAAGAATGCAAAAGTATTGAGACCCCTCTTTTTTTCTGTTCTATTGTGGAGTGGAAGTGGGTTGGATAGTGTCGGTGCCAGTATTTAGGGATCAGGGTTTGTGTGAAATGTGTCTCCTGGAGAAAGATGATCTTGGCTTTCAATTTTATATATTGGGTAAGGGCTATCTTACGTTTGATATTGGTGTTAAGGCCTCTCACGTTGTGTGAGAGAATAATGAGGTCATTGGTCATAGGAGTTGAGCGTGTAACTATATCTTATGGTAACAGTCTTACAGGTAAATGGTAGGTGTGGTATCAGTCGGTGTTTATACTCTGTTTGACAAACATTTAAAGGCCACACAAACATGAGAACATAAATAAAAAATAAACTTATTAACATATAAACCTTGAAACATAAAAATCTCGTATTAAAATACAAAAAATTGAACATTCAACTAGATGTAGGGAGCTGCCACGACCGCCACCCCGAGGCGACATTAGAGAGAAAGAGAGAGAAAAGAAGAAAATGGGGTAGAACCAGCCCAGGGCAGCGGTCATGGGAGCAGAAGCAAATCGGCATATTTTCATAACAGGCAATAGGAATATGACTAATGCTTAAGCCTCTTTCATTTTTCTAATAAAAGTGGAGCTTGTAGGAGCAGATGTTAAGTCTAAACATGATAAACAAGACAAAACCTAATAAACAAGGGTTTAATCACCCTTAGTCCGTATGGAAGGTCTAGTTTTGGCAGCTGTAAGGGAAAAATATTACTTTCTGCAAGTCAAATGCAGGGAAGGGGGGAAGGGTAAAAGAGAAGAGAGGAATAAGTTCATCAGATTATACTCATCTGATCAAAAATTTGCTTCCATCACGGATCTTGCAGTAGGATCTTTCTTGTTATCTAGAGTCACCAGTCACTTTGGTCTTTTCTTTTGCACTGTGGTCCACTTGGTTCTTTTGTGGATGTTTTCCCTGGTCGGGTTAGGAGCCTCTTCTGCATTTTGCTCGGAGAGCGGTAGATCTGGAGGTTCTAGATTCAGGTAAGAGCATGCTTCTGAAATGTCCTGTCGTTTTCTGATTGTGAGCATTTTACCTTAGTGTAGAATAATTAAGGCAAATGGAAAGCCCCACCTGTAGGGTATTTGATTTTTACGGAGCAACAAGGTTAAGGGCTTCATGGAGTATCGCTTCTGAAGTGTTTGCGCACATAGGTCCTGGAAGAATTGGATTACTGAGCCCTGGAACTTGAATGTTGGATTCTGCCTAGCCGCTGAGAGAATTGCTTCCTTATCTGGAAAACGTAATAGCTTAACTATGACATCCCTTGGTGGTTGATCTCCTTTGGGATTGGCCTTTAGGGCTCTATGTGCTCTTTCGATTTGAAAGTGATCTTCTTCTGTGTGGCCTGTGATGGCCTTGAATAGCTGTTGTAAATAGCTTTGTAGGTCCGTAGGTGCTATGGATTCCGGGATTCCTTTGAGTCTGATGTTGCACCTTCTCGTGCGGTTTTCTATATCCTCCAATTTGTCTTTAAGCTCTTCTATTTCTTGCTTGTGGGTCTGGACTTGTTGTGATACCTTGTCTGCTGTTTCATCTCTTATATTTTCACTTTCCTCCAGTGTATCTACTCTCATGCCTAGCTCCTGTATGTCTTGTTTTAGTTCCGTTAGACTCTCAGTCATTTTTGTTTGTATGGAGTCTAGTTTTGTCCAAATTTTTTCGAAATTCATGTTGATATCTTGTTTAGACACTAGATCTCTCAAATCTGCTTTAGTGAGTGGTGTAAGGTCGAGTGTGCTAGATCCTTCAATAAAGGATTGGTCTGAAGAGATCGTTATGTCCGATTCCGGGGGTTCTGTGGTCTTATCCCCTTTAGATGATTTGAAAAAGAGAGTGGAAGCAGTTTGTTTGCCTGTTAAACCCGTTTTCTTTACTTGTCTAGACGACATTTTAGGTGCGTTGGCTTTCAGTTTTGGCTTATTGGCTGGGGAGTGCGAAATAGGATAAACCAGTCTTTTCCGGTGTTATGAGAGCCCTTAGTTAAATATTAGCCACTGTGGTTATAAGTAATCTGTCAGCAAAAGCGCCATCAACCATTTAAAAGTTATTTATTGCATGTTATTCAGAAACTTTTCTTGGGCTATGGTTGCTGAAAGTCTGTATGTTCCAAATTATAGTTTAATGTTTGGTAATGCTCGACTCATGTGCTCCTCTGGGAAGTGTTTTTTTTTTAGCACTGCCTTTCCTATTTGTGCGAATAGATTGTTTTTAAATGTGCACTGGAAAAAGCATAAGTCTTCCTCCCACCCTTCTTATTATTAAAGGAATCAAGTGAATATGACTGCTATTGAGTAATTGTTGCAAACAACTTTGAGTCCTTTGCTATGGTGAAGATATCGATGGGTGGGGGAGGCAAATTATGTCGGCTTCGCGCCGTGATTGTTAAAGTCTGTGCATTTTGGGACTGTTATATAGTTGTAACTCCTTATCTTCTTATGTCGTGCAGTAGCTTGGACCAAGTGGCAGTGTTAGCTCAGTGGTTTTAATTATAGAAATCTCACCCATCTGCGTGTTGTTCCCCTGGTCCGTGTCTTATCTCGGCTGAGAGACTGAAGAGCTGCAGCGCTGTGTGGGAAGCAAGATGGCGTCAGCGCCATGTCAGTGGCGGTATCTGTTGCTCCTGTATTCTCCAGAATTTTACCCCTCGAACATATTCTCGGGTCCTCTCTGGTTCATCAATAAGACCCCCTCTGTCTCCCACCGTGGAGTATGATAATTTTAGCCGATTTCTGTAGTGCCGGTAAGCTTCCGCTCAGTTCCCCACACGGAGCTCCAAACTTATGCGGCCATCTCCGTCTCTAGCCAGGCCACGCCCCTTTACTGTCTCTTTAAAGGACCAGTAAATACAGTAGATTTGCATAATCAACAAATGTATGATAAAATGACAAGGCAATAGCACTTAGTCTGAACTTCAAGTTAGTAGTAGATTTTATCTAATACATTTTAAAGTTATGTCTATTTCCACTCCTCCTGTATCATGTGACAGCCATCAGCCAATCACAAAAGCATATACTTATATTCCGTGAATTCTTGCACACAGGGCCGCCATCAGGTGGTGAATAGGCTGACTCCTGTCAGGGGCCCAATGGGGCCCCATGAGGCAAGCACAACTATTATTTAATTTATTTTTATTTTTTTTACATTTTGGCAGCCACCAGAGGGTACTGCAGCAGAGTGAAATTGAGCGTGGGGAATTATCATTACAAGGAGTAAAGCGTTAGCATTGGAGAGGATTTCTGAGTGTGCACTAAACCACTATGCACAGTGTGAGACAGACTGTACAGTTTGTGCCTGAGTCAGGCGGCAGATCACTTTCATTTGCAGAGTAAGTAGGACATACTTAGTAAATGTTTTTTTTATTTATTTGTGTAATTTTAGATTGTAAATTCGGTGTGGTAGTTGTATGGTGGGGCCAGGGGTCCATAAAAACACATTTTTCTTTATCAATATGCAGCAGTGTATTTTTTGATTATTTGACAATGCTATAGAAATTCTATATTTAAAACCATGCAGAAATGTTTGCTCCTCAATAAACAGAAAGATTTTGGGTTTAGTGGCCCTTTAACCAATGATCAGGCCCCCCTTGACATGTGCAATTTTTGACCAAGTGACTAAAACATATATGCACTTTATTCTTAAAGGGACACTAAACCCAAAATCTTTCTTTCATGATTCAGATAGAGAATAGAAATTTAAACAACATTACAATTTACTTCCATTATTTATTTTGCTTCTTTTTTTTTAAATATCCTTAGTTGAAGAAAAAGCAATGCACATGGTGAGCCAATCACATAATGCTTCTATGTGCAGCAACCAATCAGCAGCTAGTGAGCATATCTAGATATGCTTTTTTATCAAAGACTATCAAGAGAATAAAACAAATTAGATAATATAAGTAAATTAGAAAGATGTTTAAAATTGCATTCTCTTTCTAAATCATAAAAGAAAAAATGTGGGTGGCATGTCCCTTTAAGTAAGGGGCCCCAAAATTTCTAGTGGCGGCAAATGCTCAGTAGGAGCTTTTGACTCAAAAAGTGTAAATATAAAAGGACTGTGCACATTTTGTTAATGGAAGTAAATTGGAAAGTTGTTTAAAATTGCATGCTCTATCTGAATCATGAAAATTTAATTTTGACTCGAGTGTCCCTTTAAGTTTAATTCTATCCACTAATGGTTTTTAATTTTCTACATAGGGACTTACTCTTAATGGGTCTGAACTGTCATGATATAGAAAGGAGGTTGCACTTTCTTTTTGTGTGCCAGCAGACATTACCATATCCAAATCTTCAACAACTTGTAAGGACATGAGTATGTACAGCCCCAAAACAACAAAGAATAGAGTTATTTTTTTAGTTTACAAGAACAACTATACTGCTCTTTCAGCATCTCAATTCAGTTGTTGAATCTCTCTTGAGGTCTGTAAAAGATGAGTGTCATGGAACTGGGATCTGTACATGTTAAATAAATAGTCCTGAGTTCTGCATAGCTATACATATCTTGTGTACCCAGCACAAGCTTTCAACATAACTGTGTACTATAGTATTCATACTCAGGTACCCTAATTCACCCCACCTAACCCTCTGACAGGGATAATAGCACTATATACAACGTTTAACATTTTATTAAAGAGGTGTAAACACAACTATGAAAAACTGAACAACCCCCCTTTGCTCCACCACAGCAGAGCTGTCTATATAGCTCCTCCCTTGACTCCACCCCCCAGTCATTCGACCGAAGGTATAGGAAGAAAAAGGAGAAACTAAAAGGTGCAGAGGTGACTGAAGTTTTAAATCAAAAAATATAATCTGTCTTAAATTGACAGGGCGGGCCGTGGACTCGTCGTATCATAGAAGAAATCAATTTATCAGGTAAGCATAAATTTACTTTTCTTCTATAAGATACGACGAGTCCACGGATTCATCCTTTACTTGTGGGATACAATACCAAAGCTACAGGACACGGATGAACGGGAGGGACAAGACAGACACCTAAACAGAAGGCACCACTGCTTGAAGAACTTTTCTCCTAAAAATAGCCTCCGAAGAAGCAAAAGTGTAAAATTTGGAAAAGGTATGAAGGGAAGACCAAGTCGCAGCCTTACAAATCTGTTCAACAGAAGTATCGTTTTTAAAAACCCATGTGGAAGCCACCGCTCTAGTAGAATGAGCGGTAATCCTTTCAGGAGGATGCTGTCCAGCAGTCTTGTATGCCAAACGGATGATGCTTTTCAGCCAAAAACAAAGAGAGGTTGCCATAGCTTTTTGACCTGTATGCTTTCCAGAATAGACAACAAAAAGAGAAGATGTTTGACGAAAATCCTTGGTCGCTTGCAAGTAAAACTTCAAGGCACGAACCACGTCCAAGTTATGCAACAGACGCTCCTTCTTAGAAGAAGGGTTAGGACACAGAGAAGGAACAACAATTTCCTGATTAATATTCTTATTAGAAACAACACAACCTTAGGAAGGAATCCAGGTTCGGTACGCAAAACCACCTTATCAGAATGGAAAATAAGATAAGGCGAGTCGCATTGTAATGCAGATAGTTCAGAAACTCTTCGAGCAGAAGATATAGAAACTAAAAACAGAACTTTCCAAGATAGAAGCTTAATATCTATGGAATGCATAGGTTCAAACGGAACCCCTTGAAGAACTTTAAGAACTAAATTCAAACTCCATGGCGGAGCAACAGGTTTAAACACAGGCTTAATTCTAACCAAAGCCTGAAAAAAACGACTGAACGCCTGGGACATCTGCCAGACGCTTGTGCAGTAAGATAGACAAAGCAGATATCTGTCCCTTTAAGGAACTAGCCTATTAACCCCTTCTCCAATCCTTCTTGGAGAAAGGACAAAATCCTAGGAATCCTGATCTTACTCCATGAGTAGCCTTTGGATTCGCACCAATAATGATATTTACGCCATATCTTATGGTAAATTTTCCTAGTGACAGGCTTTCAAGCCTGAATCAAAGTATCTAAGACCGACTCAGAGAATCCCCGCTTAGATAAAATCAAGCGTTAAATCTCCAGGCAGTCAGCCGCAGAGAAACTAGATTTGGATGTTGGAACGACCCTGAATGAGAAGGTCCTGTCCCAGTGGCAGTTTCCACGGTGGCAGAGATGACATCTCCACCAGATCTGCATACCAAGTCCTGCGTGGCCACGCAGGTGCTATCAAAATCACTGAAGCCCTCTCCTGTTTGATTCTGGCAATCAGACGAGGAAGGAGAGGAAAAGGAGGAAACACATAAGCCAGGTTGAACGACCACGTTACTGCTAGAGCATCTATCAGTACTGCTTGAGGATCCCTTGATCTGGACCCGTAACAAGGAAGGTTGGCATTCTGACGAGATGCCATCAGATCCAATTCTGGTGCGCCTCATTGATGAATCAATTGTGCAAACACCTCCGGATGGAGCTCCCACTCCCCCGGATGAAAATTCTGACGACTGAGAAAATCCGCTTCCCAGTTCTCCACTCCTGAGATATAGATTGCTGATAGACGGCAAGAGTGAGTCTCTGCCCATCGAATGATTTTGGAAACCTCTATCCTCGCTAGAGAACTCTTTCTTCCCCCTTGATGATTGATATATGCTACAGTCGTGATATTGTCCGACTGGAATCTTATGAATTTGGCCGAAGCCAGCTGAGGCCACGCCTGAAGCGCATTGAATATCGCTCTCAGTTCTAGAATATTTATTGGAAGGAGAGCCTCCTCCTGAGTCCACACACCCTGTGCCTTCAGGGAATTCCAAACTGCACCCCAGCCCAAGAGGCTGGTGTCCGTCGTCACTATGACCCATGTTGGCCTGCGGAAACACATTCCCTGGGACAGACGATCCTGTGACAACCACCAAAGAAGAGAGTCTCTGGTCTCTTGATCCAGATTTATCTGAGGAGATAAATGTGCATAATCCCCATTCCACTGTCTGAGCATGCACAGTTGCAGTGGTCTGAGATGCAAGCGAGCAAACGGAACTATGTCCATTGCCGCTGCCATTAGTCCAATTACCTCCATACACTGAGCCATTGACGGCCAAGGAATTGAATGAAGTGCTCGGCAGGTGGTTAAGATTTCTGATTTTCTGACCTCCGTCAGAAAATTTTTCATGTCTACCGAGTCTATCAGAGTTCCCAGGAATGGAACTCTTGTGAGAGGGACAAGTGAACTCTTCTTTATGTTCACCTTCCCCCGTGAGATCTTAGAAAAGCCAACACGATGTCCGTGTGAGATTTGGCTAATTGGTAAGCTGACGCCTGAATCAAGACATTGTCCAGATAGGGCGCCACTGCTATGCCCCGCGGCCTTAGAACTGCCAGAAGGGACCCTAGCACCTTTGTGAAAATTCTGGGAGCTGTGGCCAACCCGAAAGGAAGAGCCACAAACTGGTAATGCTTGTCCAGGAAGGCGAACCTGATTAACTGGTGATGACCTTTGTGGATAGGAATGTGAAGATACGCATCCTTCAAATCCACGGTGGTCATATATTGACCCTCCTGGATCATTGGTAAAATTGTCTGAATGGTCTCCATCTTGAAGGATGGGACTCTGAGAAATTTGTTTAGAATTTTGAGATCTAAAATCTGTCTGAAGGTTCCCTCTTTTTTGGGAACCACGAACAGATGGGAGTAAAACCCCTGCCCCTGTTCTGCTTTTGGAACTGGGCAGATTACACCGTGAAAGATGAAATCTCCCCCTTGGAGGAGAATCCTTGAATTCTAGAAGATACCCCTGGGTCACGATCTCTAAAGCCCAGGAATCCTGAACGTCTCTTGCCCAAGCCTGAGCGAAGAGAGAAAGTCTGCCCCCTACTAGATCCGGTCCCGGATCGGGGGCTGCCCCTACATGCTGTCTTGGTAGCAGCAGCGGGCTTCTTGGCCTGTTTACCTTTATTCCAGGTCTGGTTAGGTCTCCAGACTGACTTGGATTGAGCTAAATTCCCCTCCTGCTTTGTGGCAGGGGAGGAGGTAGAGGGACCACCTTTGAAGTTTCGAAAGGAACGAAAATTATTTTGTTTGGCCCTCATTCTATTTGTCTTATCCTGAGGTAGGGCATTGCCTTTTCCTCCAGTGATGTCGGAAATGATCTCCTTCAATTCAGGTCCGAATAGGGTCTTACCTTTGAAAGGAATAACTAATAGCTTAGATTTTGATGACATATCAGCAGACCAGGACTTAAGCCATAACGCTCTACGCGCTAAAATGGCAAAACCTGAATTCTTTGCCGCTAATTTAGCCAGTTGAAAAGCGGCATCTGTAATAAAAGAATTAGCTAGCTTGAGAGCCTTAATTCTATCTAAAATACCATCTAATGGGGTCTCAACCCTAAGAGCCTCCTCTAGAGCCTCGAACCAAAAAGCAGCTGCAGTAGTTACAGGAACAATGCACGCTATAGGTTGTAAAAGAAAACCCTGATGAATAAACAATTTCTTTAGAAGACCCTCTAATTTTTTATCCATAGGATCTTTGAAAGCCCAACTGTCCTCAATAGGTATAGTTGTACGCTTAGCCAGGGTAGAAATATCTCCCTCCACCTTAGGGACAGTCTGCCACGAATCCCGAATGGTGTCAGATATGGGAAACATTTTCTTAAAAGTAGGAGGGAGAGAGAACGGAATGCCTGGTCTATCCCATTCCTTAGTAACAATGTCCAAAATCCTCTTAGGGACCGGAAAAACATTAGTGTAAGAAGGAACCTCTAGATATCTATCCATTTTACACAATTACAATAGGGTCACAATCATCCAGAGTCGCTAAAACCTCCATGAGCAACAAGCGGAGGTGTTCAAGCTTAAACTTAAAAGCCGTCATATCTGAGTCTGTTTGAGGGAACATCTTTCCTGAATCAGAAAGCTCTCCCTCAGACAGCAATTCCCCCACCCCCAATTCAGAACATTGTGAAGGTACATCGGAGATGGCTAATAAAGCGTCAGAGGGCTCAGCATTTACTCTAATACCGGACCTACTGCGCTTCCCCTGCAAATCAGGCAGTTTAGATAATACCTCTGTGAGGGTAGTAGACATAACTGCGGCCATATCTTGCAGGGTGAAAGAATTAGACGCACTAGAAGTACTTGGCGTCGCTTGGGCGGGCGTTAAAGGTTGTGACACTTAGGGAGAAATAGATGGCATAACCTGATTCTCTTCTGACTGAGAATCATCCTGAGACATACTTTTATCAGCAAAAATATGTTCTTTGCAATGTAAGGCCCTTTCAGTACATGAGGGACACATTTTAAGTGGGGGTTCCACAATGGCTTCTAAACACATGGAACATTGGCTTTCCTCAATGTCAGACATGTTAAACAGGCTAGTAATGACCACAAACAGGCTTGAAAACACTTTATTCAGTGAAAAAATAACAATCTGAAAAAACGGTACTGCGCCTTTAAGAGAAAAAAAGCATACAATTTTTCCAAAACTGCTTTAAAACAATAAAATTATCCCAATTTTATGATAAAAGCATCCCAACTTTTCCCCACAAGGAAAGGAATACTTAACCCCTACCAGAAAAACATAGTGCTATAAAACGCTTATTTCAAATTAAAAACACCCCCTGCACCCATCTCACTCGATGTCTCACAGTCTAAAATAACCGCACCAGAGCAGTCCAAAACCTAGCCATGTGGGTTCATATACCCATAAATGATGCCATGTGTACCCTCTTATACTCAATAAAGTATAAAAAGCGTCTCATAAAAAACGTTATCTGTACTCACAGTCATGAAAACGTTTGCCCACAAACATCATAACATCAGTGTCAACCATTTTTTTTTATAGCCCAATATGCAAGTTCAGTAATACCCCTCTTTATACTTTAGGATTACTGCTTACCCTTTCCCTCATGGGGATACTGTCAGCCAATTCTGAAATAACACAGTCTCTCCAGAAAAAAATGACTGAACATACCTCACTGCTTATAGCATGAAAAACGTTCCTCACACTGAAGTTTCTTAAGTACTTCTCAGCCATTCTGTGGGAACTACTCTGGATCTTAGTAACAACTGCTAAGATCATCAGCCTCCAGGCAGAAGTCTTCATCCATCTGCTGTCTGGGAGAAAATAGTACACACCGGTACCATTTAAAATAAAAAAACTCTTGCTTGAAGAAAATAAAAACTAACATTTTATCACCTCTTTCACTTTACCCTTCCTATTACTTAGAGTAGGCAAAGAGAATGACTGGGGGTGGAGTCAAGGGAGGAGCTATATAGACAGCTCTGCTGTGGTGCACTTTGCCACTTCCTGTTAGCAGGAGGACAATATCCCACAAGTAAAGGATGAATCCGTGGACTTGTTGTATCTTATAGAAAAAATTATCTTGATTTTAAAAATAAAATAATTTATCAAACTTTCATGTAGAAGTAGGTCTCAGACACTTTAAAGTCTGTGAGCCATTTTTGTTCACTCTCTTAAAAGTGGATTTGGGAAACCTGATAAAAGCATTAATACATGCACAACAAAAAGACCTGCAAATAGGGTTACAACAACTAATCGCTAAGATTGATTGTAAAAATAGTTGTCAATATACCAATAATTGTCACAGGTCAATAGAAATAGGAATTGTTCATTGGAATGTAGAAACTATTGATCTGAGCATAATGGCTGACAGACCCCAATTTATTTTAATTTTAATTTTAGTTCTGAGTTAGTTTAGTTTTTCAGGTTAATTGATTTTTTGTTCATACTTAGTTTTTTTTATGAGACCAAAGATGTACTTAGCAAGAATTTGCATAACTGTATATGTCAATCAAGTTATTGTACCGCAACCTATATATGTATTATGTAATAATTCTTCAATAAAGAAACAATAAATAAAAAAATAAAAAAAAATAGTTGTCAATGAATCTCATTATATTAGCTGGTCAGTTGCACGGCAACAGCTGCTTCACTCCAATGAACTCCTGCACATGGGATTGTGCAAAAATTTTTATTTATTAATTATTTTTTCTATTCGATTAATCGGCTGATTATTATCCGATCATACAGATAGAAAAATAATGAAAAACAGAATTTATGCTTACCTGATAAATTTCTTTCTCTTGTGATGTATCGAGTCCACGGATTCATCCATACTTGTGGGATATTCTCCTTCCTAACAGGAAGTGGCAAAGAGAGCACCCACAGCAGAGCTGTCTATATAGCTCCTCCCTTAGCTCCGCCCCCCCCAGTCATTCGACCGAAGGCTAGGAAGAAAAAGGAGAAACTATAGGGTGCAAAGGTGACTGAAGTTTTTCAAATAAAAATATACTACCTGTCTTAAACAGACAGGGCGGGCCGTGGACTCGATACATCACAAGAGAAAGAAATTTATCAGGTAAGCATAAATTCTGTTTTCTCTTGTAAGATGTATCGAGTCCACGGATTCATCCATACTTGTGGGATACCAATACCAAAGCTTTAGGACACGGATGAAGGGAGGGACAAGACAGGTACCTTAAACGGAATGCACCACTGCTTGTAGAACCTTTCTCCCAAAAATAGCCTCCGAAGAAGCAAAAGTATTGAATTTTTAAAATTTGGAAAAAGTATGAAGCGAAGACCAAGTCGCCGCCTTACAAATCTGTTCAACAGAAGCCTCATTTTTAAAAGCCCATGTGGAAGCCACTGCTCTAGTAGAATGAGCAGTAATTCTTTCAGGAGGCTGCTGTCCAGCAGTCTCATAAGCCAAATGGATGATGCTTTTCAGCCAAAAGGAAAGAGAGGTAGCCGTAGCCTCTTGACCTCTCCGTTAACCGGAATAAACAACAAACAATGAAGATGTTTGACGGAAATCTTTGGTTGCTTGCAAGTAGAATTTTAAAGCACGAACCACATCAAGATTGTGCAACAGACTTTCCTTATTTGAAGAAGGTTTAGGACACAGTGAAGGAACAATAATTTCCTTATTGATATTCCTATTAGAAACAACCTTAGGAAGGAATCCAGGTTTGGTACGTAAAACCACCTTATCTGCATGGAAAACAAGATAAGGTGAGTCACACTGTAAAGCAGATAACTCAGAAACTCTTCGAGCCGAAGAGATAACTACTAAAAAAAGAACTTTCCAAGATAGAAGCTTAATATCTATGGAATGCATAGGTTCAAACGGAACCCCTTGAAGAACTTTAAGAACTAAGTTTAAGCTCCATGGTGGAGCAACAGGTTTGAAAACAGGCTTAATTCTGACTAAAGCCTGACTAAACGCTTGAACGTCTGGAACATCTGCCAGACGCTTGTGTAAAAGAATAGACAATGCAGAAATCTGTCCCTTTAAGGAACTAGCTGATAATCCCTTCTCCAAACCTTCTTGGAGAAAGGACAATATTCTAGGAATCCTAATCTTACTCCATGAGTAACCCTTGGATTCACACCAATAAAAATATTTGCGCCAATTCTTATGATAGATCTTCCTGGTGATAGGCTTTCTAGCTTGAATCAGGGTATCAATGACTGACTCAGAGAAACCACACTTTGATAGAATCAGGAGTTCAATCTCCAAGCAGTCAGGCGCAGAGAAATTAGATTTGGATGCGTGAATGGACCTTGGATTAGAAGGTCCTGCTCAATGGCAGAGTCCTCGGTGGAACCGATGACATGTCAACTAGGTCTGCATACCAAGTCCTGCATGGCCACGCAGGTGCTATCAGAATCACTGAAGCTCTCTCCTGCTTGATTCTGGCAACCAGATGTGGGAGGAGAGGAAACAGTGGAAATACATAGGCCAGATTGAAGGACCAGGGCACTGCTAGAGCATCTATCAGTACCGCCTGGGGATCCCAGGACCTGGACTCGTAACGAGGAAGTTTGGCATTCTGACGGGACGCCATCAGATCCAATTCTGGAGTGCCCCATAGCTGATTCAGCTGGGCAAATACCTCCGGATGGAGTTCCCACTCCCCTGGATGAAAAGTCTGACGACTTAGGAAATCCGCCTCCCAGTTCTCTACCCATGGGATATGGATTGCTGAGAGATGGCAAGAGTGATCCTCCGCCCATCGGATTATTTTGGTTACCACATTCACTTTACCTTTCCTAGCAGTTAAGCAGGCAAAGAGAATGACTAGGGGGGCGGAGCTAAGGGAGGAGCTGTATAGACAGCTCTGCTGTGGGTGCTCTCTTTGCCACTTCCTGTTAGGAAGGAGAATATCCCACAAGTATGGATGAATCCGTGGACTCGATACATCTTACAAGAGAAATAAAAATTAATAAATACTATTTTTTGCATAATACCATTGGTGCAAAGCATCTGGTGCTGTGTAACTAACCAGCTAATCACAGACCACCTAATCAATAATAAGATTCATTGACAACTATTTTTAAGATCAATATTAGCAATTAGTTGTTGCAGCCTTATCTAAAAACATATTGAAGTATATGAAATTTTTATGAGCAACAAGGGTGATATTGCTAGAAAACAAACACTAAAGACACAAAAGAAAGAAAAATAAAAACAACAAAATGAAACGAGTTATGATAGTTGTAACCCAGTAGTCAAACATTACAAGTCAGTATTACAACTTGCTTGTATTTACTTTGAATGTTTATGTCATTTTGTAGGTAAAAAAATAACTAAATCTAGTTATAAAGAAAAATCATCTACGTGTAAAGTAAAAAAAAAAAAATATTTTAAAAGGTTCAAGAAAATCAAAATGAAACTTTCATGCTTCAGATAGAAGTAAATTGAAAAGTCTGTTAAATTGCAAACTCTACTGTCAAATGTATTTTGTCGTCTAAATATTCTTTGTTACAAAACATCAGCACCAATTCACTTCTGGGAGTTGGCTGGTGAATGGTGGCTACACACAATTGCCGCTTGGCTATATATATATATATATATATATATATATATATATATACACACACACACACACATATATATATATATATACAGTGGGGGAAAAAAGTATTTAGTCAGCCACCAATTGTGCAAGTTCTCCCACTTAAGAAGATGAGAGAGGCCTGTAATTTTCATCATAGGTATACCTCAACTATGAGAGACAAAATGTGGAAACAAATCCAGACAATCACATTGTCTGATTTGGAAAGAATTTATTTGCAAATTATGGTGGAAAATAAGTATTTGGTCACCTTCAAACAAGCAATATTTCTGGCTCTCACAGACCTGTATCTTCTTCTTTAAGAGGCTCCTCTGTCCTCCACTCATTACCTGTATTAATGGCACCTGTTTGAACTTGTTATCAGTATAAAAGACACCTGTCCACAACCTCAAACAGTCACACTCCAAACTCCACTATGGTGAAGACCAAAGAGCTGTTGAAGGACACCAGAAACAAAATTGTAGACGTGCACCAGGCTGGGAAGACTGAATCTGCAATAGGCAAGCAGCTTGGTGTCAAGAAATCAACTGTGGGAGAAATAATTAGAAAATGGAAGACATATAAGACCACTGATAATCTCCCTCAATCTGGGGCTCCACGCAAGATCTCACCCCGTAGGGTCAAAATGATCACAAGAACAGTGAGCACACCTCCCAGAACCACACGGGGGGACCTAGTGAATGACCTGCAGAGAGCTGGAGCAACGTAACAAAGGCTACCATCAGTAACACACTACGCTGCCAGGGACTCAGATCCTGCAGTGCCAGACGTGTCCCCCTGCTTAAGCCAGTACATGTCCGGGCCCGTCTGAAGTATGCTAGAGAGCATTTGGATGATCCAGAAGTGGATTGGGAGAATATCATATGGTCAGATGAAACCAAAGTAGAACTGTTTGGTAGAAACACAACTTGTCGTGTTTGGAAGAGAGAGAACACCATACCTACTGTGAAGCATGGGGGTGGCAACATCATGCTTTGGGGCTGTTTCTCTGCAAAGGGAACAGGACGACTGATCCGTGTACATGAAAGAATGAATGGGACCATGTATCGTGAGATTTTGAGTGCAAACCTCCTTCCATCAGCAAGGGCATTGAAGATGAAATGTGGCTGGTCTTTCAGCATGACAATGATCGCAAACACACCGCCCAGGCAATGAAGGAGTGGCTTCGTAAGAAGCATTTCAAGGTCCTGGAGTGGCCTAGCCAGTCTCCAGATCTCAACCCCATAGAAAACCTTTGGAGGGAGTTGAAAGTCTGTGTTGCCCAACGACAGCCCCAAAACATCACTGCTCTAGAGGAGATCTGCATGCAGGAATGGGCCAACATACCAGCAACAGTGTGTGACAACCTTGTGAAGACTTACAGAAAATGTTTGACCTCTGTCATTGCCAACAAAGGATATGTAACAAAGTATTGAGATGAACTTTTGATATTGACCAAATACCTATTTTCCACAATAATTTGCAAATAAATTCTTTCCAAATCAGACATAGTGATTGTCTGGATTTTTTTTCCACATTTTGTCTCTCATAGTTGAGGTATACCTATGATGAAAATTACAGGCCTCTCTCATCTTCTTAAGTGGGAGAACTTGCACAATTGGTGGCTGACTAAATACTTTTTTCCCCCCACTGTATATATATATATATATATATATATATATATATATATACACACACACATTTTATATATATATATATATTATCACATACACACACACATATATATATATATAAATATATATATATATATATATATATATATATATATATATATATATATATATATACATACACACACACACACAGACAAGCAATAGTGCAATAATAATACTATAAACATTTTGCACATGTATGTCCTTATGATACATATTTTCAATAATCTATGGAATTTAAGTGCTCATATTTTTTTATTTCCTCCCCCCAAAGAAACATGACTTGTACTGCAAGACAGATAATTATTGAATTGTACGTTTACAATTTTAGCTGTGGAAGGAAAAAAAGTATTCTTTAAAAAGTAAATACATGAAGTTTTCTATTTATTTTTTTTATCTTGTAATATGAATCATTTACCCTCATTAACACTGCCCAGTGTTAAATTATTCAGGGCAGGATTAAATGATGTCTAATTAAAGGAGAGAAAAAAAAAAAAAAAAAAAAAAAAAAAAAAGAGAAAAAAAGAGGATTGGCTGTAGATCCAAAATGGTAGAGCAAACCTATCAAACTGCTAATAGCATTCAAGAATAGTTGTTAAAAGGGAAACAAATGTGTGTCAATGATACTTTTCAGGAAGGAAAATGAGTTTTCTTTACAAATAGCTGTCACCAGCAGCAGATATCATACTGATTGTACAAGAGGAACACTTACCACAGGAAACCTGAAGTTACTGAGATTGGGGTTAACTGTGTGGGGCTATTGCGCCACAAGAATATCTATTATTAAAGGCTGTAGCTGAAGCAAGAATAGTGTTTACAGGGAGTATATATTACATTTCAGGTGCTCCGTCACAGCAATTACTCAAACAAGCAATATACAATAAGTAAAAAAAATACTAATCAAATGAACATAAAATACTAGTCAGTTTTCACTAAATAAAAACACAAAAGGATAATTTAAGGAACATTCCAGTGTAAACATAAAATGCTTTATTATGGTGCAATATTTTATTTGTACGCATACAATCTACATACAATACATAATCAAAGATATCTGTGTGTACAGATATGGATACAGCCATTCAGGATCAAACATACATAAATATGCTCCAATAACAGCCCTTATGTGAGGCAGAATAGGTAATGTTTAAACCCTTTGAAGGAACAAAGTAGGGCATCATATTTTACACCAGAATGGTGTCTAGCTACTTAAAAATATCCTTAGAGGTTTGTGTGATGCAACTCTGGTCTAGGCAGGATTGTCTAACAACCAACCCAAACAAATATATACATCTTATATGATTTATTTATTTGTACCTTTTTTATTCTGATAAATATTCAGAGCCACCTTGACATACTTACTATTTAAATAGATATATTTTATTAGCAAAATATTATTATTCATATTAGGAGTAATATACTCAACTAGTGTAATCTAATAAGTATAATTCCTCTTTAACGTGACAATTAGTACTTAATACTGTAGAAAGAAAATGGGAGGAAAATGTGATTATTGGTCAGACCATGTAATAAAAATATAAATTTTATAAAATGGTTATCCAGGTGATATAAATTATGTTTTACACTGCTTATTATACAGTGTATATACTTTTGTGCTACATACTTTTCTTTTTTTTATTCTTAAATAACAACGTAATATTAAATGCTTTAAATAAATCACATTTAAACTGTAGCCATCGCAATGATGTAGATGAGAACTTACAATCATAATAGGTGTTGACGTGATACGTGACAAAGTGTCATTCATGGTACACAATTTGTAAATTTTTATTCTATTTGATACGATAAAAGCTACATCTCTTTTGCCTATTCACTTACAGTTGTATGGATAAAAAGTGTAGTATTCTGAAGCCTCTGTGGATACAGAAATATCTCTAGTTCCTATGTTAGCCTATAGGATAAAACCATGAAACTTTCCATGGGCAAGAAATAATACAGATTACGTAACTAATTTATTAGATATAATATGGGGTTATAGACAGGGGTGGATCTAGAGAAGAGAGCAAACAGCCCTGGCTAAAAAGTTATGAAGTGTGGTGGGTGTTAAAAACTGCTGTACACACACACATATATATATATATACACACATTCATACACACACACACACACATACCCACACACTCACACACACACTCATATATATATATATATATATATATATATACACACACACACATATACAGTATATACACACACACATATATATACACACACACACATACTCATACACACACTCATACACAATATACACACGCACACTCATATATATATATATATATATACACACACATATATACACACTCATACACACACACACATATACAGTATATACACACACACACACACACTCATACACACATACTCATACACACACACACATATATACACACACTCATACACACACACACAATATACACATGCACACACACATATATATATATACACACACACACATATATATATATATACACACACTCATACACACACACACACACAATATACACACGCACACTCATACACACACACACATATATATATATATATATACATATACACACACACATATATACACACTCATACACACACACAAAGACACATTTAAATAGGTAGGTAATATACGGGTACAGAGTATTCCAGATTGCTTGCTAGCAAGTCTAACATTGTGAGCACTAAGACAGACACACACTAGACTTTAAATCAAAAGCCAGTTCAAGACATTTAGACATTTCAGGGTCACTCACTCATTCCTGAGACCTTACAAAACACATGGAGAATAATGCAATTTAAAGGACCACTCATTGCAGTAGAATTACATAATTAACAAGTACATAATAAGACAATGCGATAGTAATTACTCTGGATTTCAAATAAGCAGTAGATTTTTTTTCTGACAAAACATAATTTATGTAAGAACTTACCTGATAAATTCATTTATTTCACAGTGGCATAGTGGCATAGTACATTCCTACTAGGAGGGGGCAAAGTTTCCCAAACCTCAAAATGCCTATAAATACACCTCCCACCACACTCATTCCTCAGTTTAACGAATAGCCAAGTAGTGAGGTGTAAAAAGGAGTAAAAAACGCATACAAAAAGAGGAACTGGAAAAAATATAGTGCTTTTATACAAAAAAATCATAACCACCACAAAAAAGGTGGGTCTCATGGACTCTTGCCACTATGAAAAAAAATGAATTTATAAGGTAAGTTCTTACATAAAACATAATTTATGTAAGAACTTACCTGATAAATTCATTTCTTTCATATTAGCAAGAGTCCATGAGCTAGTGACGTATGGGATATACATTCCTACCAGGAGGGGCAAAGTTTCCCAAACCTCAAAATGCCTATAAATACACCCCTCACCACACCCACAAATCAGTTTAACGAATAGCCAAGAAGTGGGGTGATAAGAAAAAAGTGCGAAAGCATTAAAAAACATAATTTATGCTTACCTGATAAATTCCTTTCTTCTGTAGTGTGATCAGTCCACGGGTCATCATTACTTCTGGGATATTACTCCTCCCCAACAGGAAGTGCAAGAGGATTCACCCAGCAGAGTTGCATATAGCCCCTCCCCTCTACGTCACCCCCAGTCATTCGACCAAGGACCAACGAGAAAGGAGGAACCAAGGGTGTAGTGGTGACTGGAGTATAATTTAAAAATAATTACCTGCCTTAAAAAACAGGGCGGGCCGTGGACTGATCACACTACAGAAGAAAGGAATTTATCAGGTAAGCATAAATTATGTTTTCTTCTGTTAAGTGTGATCAGTCCACGGGTCATCATTACTTCTGGGATACCAATACCAAAGCAAAAGTACACGGATGACGGGAGGGATAGGCAGGCTCTTTTATACAGAAGGAACCACTGCCTGAAGAACCTTTCTCCCAAAAATAGCCTCCGAGGAAGCAAATGTGTCAAATTTGTAAAATTTGGAAAAAGTATGAAGCGAAGACCAAGTTGCAGCCTTGCAAATCTGTTCAACAGAGGCCTCATTCTTAAAGGCCCAAGTGGAAGCCACAGCTCTAGTGGAATGAGCTGTAATTCTTTCAGGAGGTTGCTGTCCAGCAGTCTCATAGGCTAAACGTATTATGCTACGAAGCCAAAAAGAGAGAGAGGTAGCAGAAGCTTTTTGACCTCTCCTCTGACCAGAGTAAACGACAAACAGGGAAGACGTCTGTCGAAATTCTTTAGTTGCCTGTAAGTAAAATTTTAGGGCACGAACTACATCCAGATTGTGCAGAAGACGTTCCTTCTTTGAAGAAGGATTTGGACACAAAGATGGAACAACAATCTCTTGATTGATATTCCTGTTAGTGACTACCTTGGGTAAGAACCCAGGTTTAGTACGCAGAACTACCTTATCCGAATGAAAAATCAAATAAGGAGAATCACAATGTAAGGCTGATAATTCAGAGACTCTTCGAGCCGCTGAAATAGCCATTAAAAATAGAACTTTCCAAGATAACAACTTTATATCAATGGAATGGAGAGGTTCAAACGGAACGCCCTGTAAAACGTTAAGAACAAGATTTAAACTCCATGGTGGAGCAACAGTCTTAAACACAGGCTTAATCCTCGCTAAAGCCTGACAAAAAGCCTGAACGTCTGGCACTTCTGACAGACGTTTGTGTAACAGAATAGACAGAGCTGAGATCTGTCCCTTTAATGAACTAGCAGATAAACCCTTTTCTAAACCTTCTTGTAGAAAAGACAATATCCTAGGAATCCTAACCTTACTCCAAGAGTAACCTTTGGATTCACACCAATATAGGTATTTACGCCATATTTTATGGTAAATCTTTCTGGTAACAGGCTTCCTGGCCTGTATTAAGGTGTCAATAACTGACTCAGAAAACCCACGTCTTGATAAAATCAAACGTTCAATTTCCA
This sequence comes from Bombina bombina, assembly GCF_027579735.1. NCBI lineage: Eukaryota > Metazoa > Chordata > Amphibia > Anura > Bombinatoridae > Bombina > Bombina bombina. The sequence continues at coordinate 618,731,707 of NC_069500.1, read as the reverse complement.
AGCAGTCAGCTTCAGAGAAGTTAGATTTTGATGTTTGAAAGGACCCTGTATCAGGAGGTCCTGTTTCAGAGGTAGAGACCAAGGTGGACAGGATGACATGTCCACCAGGTCTGCATACCAAGTCCTGCGTGGCCATGCAGGTGCTATCAGAATCACTGATGCTCTCTCCTGTTTGATTCTGGCAATCAATCGAGGAAGCATCGGGAAGGGTGGAAACACATAAGCCATCCTGAAGTCCCAAGGTGCCGTCAGGGCATCTATTAGGACTGCTCCTGGATCCCTGGATCTGGACCCCGTACCGAGGAAGCTTGGCGTTCTGTCGAGACGCCATGAGATCTATCTCTGGCTTGCCCCAACGTCGAAGTATTTGGGCAAAGACCTCCGGATGAAGTTCCCATTCCCCCGGATGAAAAGTCTGACGACTTAAGAAATCCGCCTCCCAATTCTCCACTCCCGGGATGTGGATTGCTGACAGGTGGCAAGAGTGAGACTCTGCCCAGCGAATTATCTTTGATACTTCCATCATTGCTAGGGAGCTCCTTGTCCCTCCCTGATGGTTGATGTAAGCTACAGTCGTGATGTTGTCCGACTGAAACCTGATGAACCCCCGAGTTGTCAACTGGGGCCAAGCCAGGAGGGCATTGAGAACTGCTCTCAATTCCAGAATGTTTATTGGCAGGAGACTCTCCTCCTGACTCCATTGTCCCTGAGCCTTCAGAGAATTCCAGACGGCACCCCAACCTAGAAGGCTGGCGTCTGTTGTTACAATTGTCCAGTCTGGTCTGCTGAATGGCATCCCCCTGGACAGATGTGGCCGAGAAAGCCACCATAGAAGAGAATTTCTGGTCTCTTGATCCAGATTCAGAGAAGGGGACAAGTCTGAGTAATCCCCATTCCACTGACTTAGCATGCACAATTGCAGTGGTCTGAGGTGTAAGCGAGCAAATGGCACTATGTCCATTGCTGCTACCATTAGGCCGATTACCTCCATGCATTGAGCCACCGATGGGTGTTGAATGGAATGAAGGGTGCGGCAAGCACTTTGAAGTCTTGTTAACCTGTCTTCTGTCATGTAAATCTTCATTTCTACAGAATCTATAAGAGTCCCCAGGAAGGGAACTCTTGTAAGTGGAACGAGTGAACTTTTCTTTTCGTTCACCTTCCATCCATGTGACCTTAGAAATGCCAGTACTAACTCTGTATGAGACTTGGCAGTTTGAAAGCTTGAAGCTTGTATCAGAATGTCGTCTAGGTAAGGAGCTACCGAAATTCCCCGCGGTCTTAGTACCGCCAGAAGAGCACCTAGAACCTTTGTGAAGATTCTTGGAGCTGTAGCCAATCCGAATGGAAGAGCCACAAACTGGTAATGCCTGTCTAGAAAGGCAAACCTTAGATACCGGTAATGATCTTTGTGAATCGGTATGTGAAGGTAAGCGTCCTTTAAGTCCACTGTGGTCATGTACTGACCTTCTTGGATCATGGGTAAAATTGTCCGGATAGTCTCCATTTTGAATGATGGAACTCTTAGGAATTTGTTTAGGATCTTTAAATCCAGGATTGGTCTGAAAGTTCCCTCTTTTTTGGGAACCACAAACAGATTTGAGTAAAACCCTTGTCCCTGTTCCGATCGTGGAACTGGATGGATTACTCCCATTAACAATAGATCTTGTATGCAGCGTAGAAACGCTTCTTTCTTTGTTTGGTTTGTCGACAACCTTGACAGATGAAATCTCTCTCTTGGAGGAGAGTGTTTGAAGTCCAGAAGGTATCCCTGAGATATTATCTCTAGCGTCCAGGGATCCTGGACATCTCTTGCCCAAGCCTGGGCGAAGAGAGAAAGTCTGCCCCCCACTAGATCCGATCCCGGATCGGGGGCCCTCAATTCATGCTGTTTTAGTGGCAGCTGCAGGCTTCCTGGCCTGCTTGCCCTTGTTCCAGGACTGGTTAGGTCTCCAGCCTTGTCTGTAGCGAGCACCAGATCCTTCTTGTTTTGGAGTAGTGGAAGATGATGCTGCTCCTGCTTTGAAATTCCGAAAGGAACGAAAATTAGACTGTCTAGCCTTAGGTTTGGCTTTGTCTTGAGGTAGGGCGTGGCCCTTACCTCCTGTAATGTCAGCGATAATTTCTTTCAAACCAGGCCCAAATAATGTCTGTCCCTTGAAAGGTATATTAAGTAATTTGGACTTAGAAGTTACATCAGCTGACCAGGATTTTAGCCACAGTGCTCTGCGCGCTTGAATGGCGAATCCGGAATTCTTAGCCGTAAGTTTAATTAAATGTACTACGGCTTCCGAAATGAATGAATTAGATAGCTTAAGTACTCTAAGCCTGTCTGAAATGTCGTCCAGCGTAGCTAAACCAAGATTCTCTTCTAGAGACTCAATCCAGAATGCCGCTGCAGCCGTGATCGGCGCAATGCATGCAAGGGGTTGCAATATAAAACCTTGTTGAACAAACATTTTCTTAAGGTAACCCTCTAATTTTTTATCCATTGGATCTGAAAAGGCACAGCTATCCTCTACCGGGATAGTGGTACGTTTAGCTAAAGTAGAAACTGCTCCCTCCACCTTAGGGACCGTTTGCCATAAATCCCGTGTGGTGGTGTCTATTGGAAACATCTTTCTAAATATTGGAGGGGGTGAGAACGGCACACCGGGTCTATCCCACTCCTTAGTAATAATTTCAGTTAGTCTTTTAGGTATAGGAAAAACGTCAGTACTTGTTGGTACAGCAAAATATTTATCCAACCTACACATTTTCTCGGGTATTGCAACTGTGTTACAATCATTCAGGGCCGCTAACACCTCCCCTAGTAAAACACGGAGGTTTTCCAGCTTAAATTTAAAATTTGAAATATCTGAATCCAATCTGTTTGGATCAGAACCGTCAGCCGCAGAATGAAGCTCTCCGTCCTCATGTTCTGCAAGTTGTGACGCAGTATCTGACATGGCCCTAACATTATCAGCGCACTCTGTTCTCACTCCAGAGTGATCACGCTTGCCCCTTAGTTCTGGTAATTTAGCCAAAACCTCAGTCATAACAGTAGCCATATCTTGTAATGTTATTTGTAATGGCCGCCCAGATGTACTTGGCGTCGCCATATCGCGCACGTCCCGAGCGGGAGATGCAGGTACTGTCACGTGAGGCGAGTTAGTCGGCATAACTCTCCCCTCGTTGTTTGGTGAAATTTGTTCAATTTGTACAGATTGACTTTTATTTAATGTAGCATCAATACAGTTAGTACATAAATTTCTATTGGGCTCCACCTTGGCTTTAGTACAAATAGTACAGGTCTCATCTTCTGAATCAGACATGTTTAACAAACTAGCAAATAAACTTGCAATTTGGAAATACTATACAAGTAAAATACAATGAAAAAAACGAACTGTGCTTGAAAAGCACTGAATATATATAACAGATGAAATCAATCAGCTTTGTAAAACAAAATGCAACTTAGCAAAGGCTTGTACCCAGTAGCAAGAAATAACTAACCCTGAGGCATAAAAAAGTTAAAGAATAAACGTTTTTTATCACAGTCAACTACAATCTTACAGCTCTGTTAGATTACTTCCCTCAAATTAGCTTTGAAGATCCCTGGGTTCTGTAGAGATAAACCGGAACATGCAGGAAAAAACAATGAGCTTTTGACTGAAATTTTTGATGCGTAGCAAAAGCGCCAAAAAAGGTCCCACCCCCTCACACACAACAGTGAGAGAGATTAAAAACTGTCATAATTAGATCCAGCAACTGCCAAGTGGAAAAATAGTGCCCAAACATTTTATTCACCCAGTACCTCAGAAAATGAAAACGATTTTACATTCCAGCAAAAACGTTTAACATAATTAAGAATTATTAAAAAGCCTGTTGTATTTCTATTAGGCTAAAATCTTATATACACAGTGTAATTCCAGTGAAGTACCATTCCCCAGAATACTAAAATGTAAATTATACATACATGATATAATGTCGGTATGGCAGGATTTTCTCAGCAATTCCATTGTTAGAAAATAAAAACTGCTACATACCTTTTTGCAGAATAAACTGCCCGCTGTCCCCTGATCTGAAGTTTACCTCTCCTCAGATGGCCGAGAAACAGCAATATGATCTTAACAACTCCGGCTAAAATCATAGTAAAAACTCTGGTAGATTCTTCTTCAAACTCTACCAGAGAAGGAATAACACACTCCGGTGCTATTAAAAAATAACAAACTTTTGATTGAAGAAATAAACTAAATAAAATCACCATAGTCCTCTCACACATCCTATCTAGTCGTTGGGTGCAAGAGAATGACTGGGGGTGACGTAGAGGGGAGGGGCTATATGCAACTCTGCTGGGTGAATCCTCTTGCACTTCCTGTTGGGGAGGAGTAATATCCCAGAAGTAATGATGACCCGTGGACTGATCACACTTAACAGAAGAAATAAGGAATTGGAATAATTGTGCTTTATACAAAAAAATCATAACCACCACAAAAAAGGGTGGGCCTCATGGACTCTTGCTAATATGAAAGAAATTAATTTATCAGGTAAGTTCTTACATAAATTATGTTTTCTTTCATGTAATTAGCAAGAGTCCATGAGCTAGTGACGTATGGGATAATGACTACCCAAGATGTGGATCTTTCCACGCAAGAGTCACTAGAGAGGGAGGGATAAAATAAAGACAGCCAATTCCTGCTGAAAATAATCCACACCCAAAATAAAGTTTAAATGAAAACATAAGCAGAAGATTCAAACTGAAACAGCTGCCTGAAGTACTTTTCTACCAAAAACTGCTTCAGAAGAAGAAAACACATCAAAATGGTAGAATTTAGTAAAAGTATGCAAAGAAGACCAAGTTGCTGCTTTGCAAATCTGATCAACCGAAGCTTCGTTCCTAAACGCCCAGGAAGTAGAAACTGACCTAGTAGAATGAGCTGTAATCCTCTGAGACAGAGTTTTACCCGACTCAACATAGGCATGATGAATTAAAGATTTCAACCAAGATGCCAAAGAAATGGCAGAAGCTTTCTGGCCTTTTCTAGAACCGGAAAAGATGACAAATAGACTAGAAGTCTTTCGGAAAGTCTTAGTAGCTTCAACATAATATTTCAAAGGTCTAACAACATCCAAAGAATGCAATGATTTCTCCTTAGAATTCTTAGGATTAGGGCATAATGAAGGAACTACAATTTCTCTACTAATGTTGTTGGAATTCACAACCTTAGGTAAAAATTCAAAAGAAGTTCGCAACACCGCCTTATCCTGATGAAAAATTAGAAAAGGAGACTCACAAGAAAGAGCAGACAATTCAGAGACTCTTCTGGCAGAAGAGATGGCCAAAAGGAACAAAACTTTCCAAGAAAGTAATTTAATGTCCAATGAATGCATAGGTTCAAACGGAGGAGCTTGAAGAGCCCCCAGAACCAAATTCAAACTCCAAGGAGGAGAAATTGACTTAATGACAGGTTTTATACGAACCAAGGCTTGTACAAAACAATGAATATCAGGAGGATTAGCAATCTTTCTGTGAAAAAGAACAGAAAGAGCAGAGATTTGACCTTTCAAGGAACTTGCGGACAAACCTTTATCTAAACCATCCTGAAGAAACTGTAAAATTCTCGGAATTCTAAAAGAATGCCAGGAAAAATGATGAGAAAGACAGCAAGAAATATAAGTCTTCCAGACTCTATAATATATCTCTCTAGATACAGATTTACGAGCCTGTAACATAGTATTAATCACAGAGTCAGAGAAACCTCATTGACCAAGAATCAAGCGTTCAATCTCCATACCTTTAAATTTAAGGATTTGAGATCCTGATGGAAAAAAGGACCTTGCGACAGAAGGTCTGGTCTTAACGGAAGAGTCCACAGTTGGCAAGAGGCCATCCGGACAAGATCCGCATACCAAAACCTGTGAGGCCATGCTGGAGCTACCAGCAGAACAAACGAGCATTCCTTCAGAATCTTGGAGATTACTCTTGGAAGAAGAACTAGAGGCGGAAAGATATAGGCAGGATGATACTTCCAAGGAAGTTATAATGCATCCACTGCCTCCGCCTGAGGATCCCGGGATCTGGACAGATACCTGGGAAGTTTCTTGTTTAGATGAGAAGCCATCAGATCTATTTCTGGAAGTTCCCACATTTGAATAATCTGAAGAAATACCTCTGGGTGAAGAGACCATTCACCCGGATGCAACGTTTGGCGACTGAGATAATCCGCTTCCCAATTGTCTATTCCTGGAATATGAACCGCAGAGATTAGACAGGAGCTGGATTCCGCCCAAACCAGAATTCGAGATACTTCTTTCATAGCCAGAGGACTGTGAGTCCCTCCTTGATGATTGATGTATGCCACAGTTGTGACATTATCTGTCTGAAAACAAATGAACGATTCTCTCTTCAGAAGAGGCCAAGACTGAAGAGCTCTGAAAATTGCACGGAGTTCCAAAATATTGATCGGTAATCTCACCTCCTGAGATTCCCAAACCCCTTGTGCTGTCAGAGACCCCCACACAGCTCCCCAACCTGTAAGACTTGCATCTGTTGAAATTACAGTCCAGGTTGGAAGAACAAAAGAAGCCCCCTGAATTAAACGATGGTGATCTGTCCACCACGTCAGAGAGTGTCGTACAATCGGTTTTAAAGATATTAATTGAGATATCTTTGTGTAATCCCTGCACCATTGGTTCAGCATACAGAGCTGAAGAGGTCGCATGTGAAAACGAGCAAAGGGGATCGCGTCCGATGCAGCAGTCATAAGACCTAGAATTTCCATGCATAAGGCTACCGAAGGGAATGATTGTGACTGAAGGATTCGACAAGCTGAAATCAATTTTAGACGTCTCTTGTCTGTCAAAGACAGAGTCATGGACACTGAATCTATCTGGAAACCCAAAAAGGTTACCCTTGTCTGAGGAATCAATGAACTTTTTAGTGAATTGATCCTCCAACCATGATTTTGAAGAAACAACAAAAGTCGATTCGTATGAAATTCTGCTAAATGTGAAGACTGAGCAAGTACCAAAATATCGTCCAAATAAGGAAATACCACAATACCCTGTTCTCTGATTACAGATAGAAGGGCACCGAGAACCTTTGCAAAAATTCTTGGAGCTGTTGCTAGGCCAAACGGCAGAGCCACAAACTGGTAATGCTTGTCTAGGAAAGAGAATCTCAGAAACTGATAGTGAGCTGGATGAATCGGAATATGCAGATATGCATCCTGTAAATCTATTGTAGACATATAATGCCCTTGCTGAACAAAAGGCAGGATAGTCCTTACAGTTACCATTTTGAAAGTTGGTATCCTTACATAACGATTCAATATTTTTAGATCCAGAACTGGTCTGAAGGAATTCTCCTTCTTTGGTACAATGAAGAGATTCGAATAAAACCCCAGCCCCTGTTCCAGAACTGGAACTGGCATAATTACTCCAGCCAACTCTAGATCTGAAACACATTTCAGAAATGCTTGAGCTTTCGCTGGGTTTACTGGGACACGGGAAAGAAAAAATCTCTTTGCAGGAGGTCTTATCTTGAAACCAATTCTGTACCCTTCTGAAATAATGTTCTGAATCCAAAGATTGTGAACAGAATTGATCCAAATTTCTTTGAAAAAACGTAATCTGCCCCCTACCAGCTGAGCTGGAATGAGGGCCGCACCTTCATGTGGACTTAGAAGCTGGCTTTGCTTTTCTAGAAGGCTTGGATTTATTCCAGACTGGAGATGGTTTCCAAACTGAAACTGCTCCTGAGGATGAAGGATCAGGCTTTTGTTCTTTGTTGAAACGAAAGGAACGAAAACGATTATTAGCCCTGTTTTTACCCTTAGATTTTTTATCCTGTGGTAAAAAAGTTCCTTTCCCACCAGTAACAGTTGAGATAATAGAATCCAACTGAGAACCAAATAATTTATTACCCTGGAAAGAAATGGAAAGTAGAGTCGATTTAGAAGACATATCAGCATTCCAAGTTTTAAGCCATAAAGCTCTTCTAGCTAAAATAGCTAGAGACATAAACCTGACATCAACTCTGATAATATCAAAAATGGCATCACAGATAAAATTATTAGCATGCTGAAGAAGAAGAATAATGTTATGAGAATCATGATCTGTTACTTGTTGCGCTAAAGTTTCCAACCAAAAAGTTGAAGCTGCAGCAACATCCGCCAAAGATATAGCAGGTCTAAGAAGATTACCTGAACACAAATAAGCTTTTCTTAGAAAGGATTCAATTTTCCTATCTAAAGGATCCTTAAAGGAAGTACCATCTGCCGTAGGAATAGTAGTACGTTTAGCAAGGGTAGAGATAGCCCCATCAACTTTAGGGATTTTGTCCCAAAACTCTAATCTGTCAGACGGCAAAGAATATAATTGCTTAAAACGTTTAGAAGGAGTAAATGAATTACCCAAATTATTCCATTCCCTGGAAATTACTTCAGAAATAGCACCAGGAACAGGAAAAACTTCTGGAATAACTACAGGAGATTTAAAGACCTTGTCTAAACGTTCAGATTTAGTATCAAGAGGACCAGAATCCTCAATTTCTAATGCAATTAGGACTTCTTTAAGTAAAGAACGAATAAATTCCATTTTAAATAAATATGAAGATTTATCAGCATCAACCTCTGAAACAGAATCCTCTGAACCAGAATAATCATTAGAATCAGAATGATGATGTTCATTTAAAAATTCATCTGGATAAAGAGAAGTTTTAAAAGACTTTTTATGTTTACTAGAAGGAGGAATAACAGACATAGCCTTCTTAATAGATTCAGAAATAAAATCTCTTATGTTATCAGGAACACTCTGAACATTAGATGTTGATGGAACTGCAACAGGTAATGGTATTTTACTAAAGGAAATATTTTCTGCATTAACAAGTTTGTCATGACATTTAATACAAACAACAGCTGGAGGAACAGCTACCAAAAGTTTACAGCAAATACACTTAGCTTTGGTAGTTCCAGCACCAGGCAGCGATTTTCCTGAAGTATCTTCTGACTCAGATGCAACATGAGACATCTTGCAATATGTAAGAGAAAAAACAACATATAAAGCAAAATTGATCAAATTCCTTAAATGACAGTTTCAGGAATGGGAAAAAATGCCAAAGAACAAGCTTCTAGCAACCAGAAGCAATGAAAAATGAGACTTAAATAATGTGGAGACAAAAGCGACGCCCATATTTTTTTTTTAGCGCCAAATAAGACGCCCACATTATTTGGCGCCTAAATGCTTTTGGCGCCAAAAATGACGCCACATCCGGAACGCCGACATTTTTGGCGCAAAAGAACGTCAAAAAATGATGCAACTTCCGGCGACACGTATGACGCCGGAAACAGAAAAGATTTTTTTGCGCCAAAAAAGTCTGCGCCAAGAATGACGCAATAAAATGAAGCATTTTCAGCCCCCGCGAGCCTAACAGCCCACAGGGAAAAAGTCAAATTTTTTAAGGTAAGAAAAAATTATTGATTCAAATGCATTATCCCAAATATGAAACTGACTGTCTGAAAATAAGGAATGTTGAACATCCTGAGTCAAGGCAAATAAATGTTTGAATACATATATTTAGAACTTTATAAAAAAAGCGCCCAACCATAGCTTAGAGTGTCACAGAAAATAAGACTTACTTACCCCAGGACACTCGTCTACATGTTGTAGAAAGCCAAACCAGTACTGAAACGAAAATCAGCAGAGGTAATGGTATATATATAAGAGTATATCGTTGATTTGAAAAGGGAGGTAGATGAATCTCTACGACCGATAACAGAGAACCTATGAAATAGACCCCGTAGAAGGAGATCATTGAATTCAAATAGGCAATACTCTCCTCACATCCCTCTGACATTCACTGCACGCTGAGAGGAAAACCGGGCTCCAACCTGTTGCGGAGCGCATATCAACGTAGAATCTAGCACAAACTTACTTCACCACCTCCATAGGAGGCAAAGTTTGTAAAACTGATTTGTGGGTGTGGTGAGGGGTGTATTTATAGGCATTTTGAGGTTTGGGAAACTTTTCCCCTCCTGGTAGGAATGTATATCCCATACGTCACTAGCTCATGGACTCTTGCTAATTACATGAAAGAAATTATGTTTTCTTTCATGTAAGTGGCAAGAGTCCATGAGCTAGTGACGTATGGGATAAAATACCCAAGATGTGGTCCACAAAAGTATCACTAGAGAGGGAGGGATAAATTAACAACAGCTATTTCCACTGAGAAATTAAATCCATACAATAATTAAGTTTTTCTTATAAACTTCAAAAAACATAAATTATGCTTACCTGATAATTTTCTTTTCTTCAGATGGAAAGAGTCCACAGCTGCATTCATTACTTTTGGGAATTTAGAATCTGGCCACCAGGAGGAGGCAAAGACACCAAAGCCAAAGGCTTAAATACTCCTCCCACTTCCCTCATCCCCCAGTCATTCTGCCGAGGAACAAGGAACAGTAGAAGAAACATCAGGGTGAAAAGGTGCCAGAAGAACAAAAATAACAGACGCCCCGCAGAAAAATATGGGCGGGAGCTGTGGACTCTTTCCGTCTGAAGAAAAGAAAATGATCAGGTAAGCATAATTTAAGTTTTTCTTTATAAATAGAAAGAGTCCACAGTTGCATACATTACTTTTGGGAAAATAATACCCAAGCTATAGAGGACACTGAATGCAAAAACGGGAGGGTACAAGAGGCGGCCCATTCTGAGGGCACCTGTCCTGAAAACCCCTACCCAACAAAATCCCGCTTCATCGAAAGCCGAGAACAACTTTGAAAAAAAGGAAAAGGCCCAATGACACTGACCCGTAGATAGTCCACAGCCTTGCTAGAGACCGCAGGAACTAGACTCGACTGAGTCAAGAGCCTCCAAGAGACACCGTCCCCTCAGCAGTCGGTCTCCAAACACTACACCCCTTACTAAAGAAAGGGAACAAACTACCGTATTCTTCCACAAAGAAGAAAAGGCAGGGAGAAAACATGATTGTACTTGTAAAGGGCGGCTAATCCCCCTTAAGGGACTCAAGGTGCTGCTCATTTTATCAACCTCAAAAGGAGGAAAGGCTGAGTAGACCTCGCTGGTGATCGAACTTGCAACCCTCGGTTTGCTACAGTGCAGGGTAGCCACAGTGCATTAGTATACTGAGCTAGCTTCCAGCTAGCATAAGGAACTCCAGAAAAAACCCTAAAAAGGGCACCATGAGTCCTAAATAAAAACAGAGCAAAAACCAGAGAAACCGGGTCAGGCTAACAGAGACCCAACCAGTCTCATAGAAACAAGGGGAGGCAACCCCCAGACCCCAGAAATACAGAAACCATGGGATAAGGCTGGGAGTCTGAAACAGAGAGAGGATCTTCCCCTAACACAGTGCAACCGCACTCTAGAAAGCAACTGAAGATGAAGGTCCCCAAGTCGCAAAAAGGTATCTCAGAATACCGAAATATCTGGGTGCTATACTTCCTGCAGAATTTCAAACACTAATATGTAAGTGGGAAAATAAGGGCCTCTACAGAGTTGCAGACTTTTTAGATAAAGGTAAAATGCTCACATACACCCAACTGAAAGATAAACTTCAGCCGGACACCTTACATTGGTTCCTATATCTTCAGATATCCACCACAATATACAAATACAGACAAAACAAACCATTAAACCCATACACTACAACAGAACGCATTATTGCAACCCCAGGTAGAATACCAAAATATTCCAAACGAAACCTTGTGCAGCAGGTTCAGATAGGTCTGACGAACAACACCTAAAGCAAAAAAAAAACACCTGCATGCTGCAGTCATCTAAAAATGACTCTGAAACTTAAATACTTGCAGGGCAAGTAGAAAGCAGCTGAAGATAGGATCCTTCAGATTGCTAAGTATCCACTAACCAGTGGATAGCATTGCAGGGTATCTAAGAGCCACCAGTCCTTCCCACAAATCTTGAATGTGGAGAAAGGAGAAACCTCAAAAAGGCTTACTGTACCTCAAATGCTCCGAGGACGAAATAGCAGAGCAACAGATCTCAGATCCTGCTCCAACACCAGACCAGCCCAAGCGACAGACATGTCTGATAGACAGGGGGACAGAAGACCCCAACCACAAGCCCCCAATGAATTGAAGAAAACCCACCTAACCCACCCCAACAGAGCTCGGGTGCCAACCCAATTCGCTGCTCAAAAATAAGGCACTTCCAAGGAGAACCCCCTAGGACCTGGAACAGAGAAAAGTGCAATAGATCCGTAGGAAGACCTGTCACAACTCTCTTAGACAGTCTCTACGTAGAGAGACCAATTTCCAACAGGTGGAACAGAGCCCACAGAGCAGCAGATGCTGCCCCTTACGCAAATAAGCCACCTTATCCAACCTCCTACACACAGGGCAGGACAAGGACCCTCCGGAGAGAGGAAACCCTAACTCAAAAAGAAGATAAACTATCCCCTCCAAAGGGAAAGGCACAGATAAGAACAGCGTACATGTCCACAAGACATGAAGCCATAGTATGATCAAAACACGGACCGAATGAAAAATCATCCAAACACCACTGTTGACCCAACAGAGAAAAAAAAAAAAAACTCCCCATAGAGGAGCACACTCTGTCCAAAGGACAAGTCAGGCCTTAAAGTTTATAACCAGTACCCAAAGGTGGATGAGAACTCTGGCTTGCAAGCCTAATAAGCTAGCCCCTATGTCGCAACATAGGGTCCCTGAAAAAAAAACTGGGTAGTCCCGAACCAGTCCATCCGATCATAAGTCTCCAGACCCGCAGGACCAGCCCAACAGGGGTCCGAGACTTCCAAGCTCAGAAGTGGAAAAGGATACATAAATAACAAAGACTATAAGAAGATTACTTCATCCCCTTATGTCTATGTATGCAAGCCAGTCGAAGAGTAAGACTGAGAATCCCCAGACCCATTAAGAGTGGGATCCTCCAGCAATGGCAAAAACGTGCCTTAGTAGGACATGAAGGCGCGCCAGTCTATAACAAAAGGCGCAACATACTTCCGCCGGGACAAAAGAAAACACCGGTCCCGAACGGTGACCCCCTGAGGTCTCAGGGGAAGTCGCTCCCCTGGAAGGCTGAACTGGACCAGGCGATCCAACGCCTGATGAGCCCCAGTTAACGAAACAGAGACAATATCGAAAGCACACTCCCGGGAGGTGCAGATGTGCCAGCGCCAAAGATATGGCCACGTGGAACCGTGTTGTAAGCTCCGGTGGGAACAGGCCACACTCCCTGGAAAGGATATGTAGCGTTTGGGTTACCTGCATGCATAGTCTCGTGAGAAACAGAATCCCCAGAGACGGATGGCTCAGTGGGCACCTGATTCCCCGATCCCGAGGAACAGAGCACTCTAAAACGGCATTCGGAACATAACTGATGGGCATGTATCACCTGGGCCAATTCATATTCTTCGCAAGAAGTAGAGTCTGAATCAGAGACATCCGTTTCCAAGAATCCTCCATAACTGAGACACTGCCGCCTCCAGAGAACCAGACACCAGCGGACCAGGATTTCTCCGTCGCCACGCGGTCAAGAAAACGGACATGGGGTCACAAGGTAAACCGTGCAGTCCATGCAAAAGCATGCCCGACCGAAAAGGCCGCGTCACTAGACATAGCCGTTATGTTCCAAAATAGCCATGAGCCAAAGCAACACTACACAGTAGCAGACAGAATCACATAACAAACATGATTATAAACCCCCCTGTTCAATAATCCCCCTCAGGAGATATCTACCCTTGATTCCTAGATACAAAAAGGAGCCTCACTGAGACCCTATGTTAATGTTATTGCCGAAAAGTTGTGGCCCCTCTCGGATAAACAGTTGAAATTACAAAACATCTAGGATAAAAGTAAAATAAAACAATCTTACCAGTATCTACGCCGTGGAACAGGAACACAGCCCTTCAAGTGTGACAGATAGTAGCTTCGCCTCTGCCATGGACTTGAGAGAAAAAAGCAGCCAGTGAAATTCGTCAACGCTGATTGCTTGTGGAGCTGTTAATATGAGTCGGGATGGTTTCGCAGAAAGACTCTCCCTGCATCTCCGGACCCTAACTTTCACCCATGCTCTCACTGAAAGGCTGACAGGACTACTTAAAACTCCAGTCCCATGCAGAAGAGTACTACCCTCCATAAGAGACTATCAAAAACTTCTGACACTTCTCTGCCAACCTCCTGGGTCGAAAGGCAAAGAATGACTGGGGGATGAGGGAAGTGGGAGGAGTATTTTTAAACCTTTGGCTGGGGTGTCTTTGCCTCCTCCTGGTGGCCAGGTTCTAAATTCCCAAAAGTAATGAATGCAGCTGTGGACTCCTTCCATTTATGAAGAAAAAACTTAAATCATAAGCAGTAGAATCAAACTGAGACAGCTGCCTGAAGAAATTTTCTACCAAAGACTGCTTCAAAAAAAGCAAATACATCCAAATGGTAAAATTTAGTAAATGTATGCTAAGAAAGCCAAGTTGCTGCTTTTGCAAATCTTATCAACTGAAGCTTCATTCTTAAAAGCCCAAGAAGAAACGACTGATCTAGTAGAATGAGCTATAATTCTCTGAGACGGAGACTGCCCTGCCTCCAAATAAGCTTTGTGAATCAAAAAGCTTTAACCAAGATGCGAAAGAAATGGCATCTTGACCTTTCTGGAACCAGAAAAAAACAACAAATAGACAAGAAGTCTTTCTAAAATCCAAAGAATGTAAAGATCTTTCCAGAGAATTCTTAAGATTAAGACACAAAGAAGGAACAACAATTTCCCTACTAATGTTGATAGAATTCACAACTTTAGGAATAAATTTGAATTTACTCCGCAAAACAGCTTTATCTCGATGGAAAATCAGATAAGGGGGCTCACAAGAGAGAGCTGATAATTTAGAAACTCTTCTAGCAGAAGAGATAGCTAAAAGAAACAACACTTTCCAAGAAAGTAGTTTAATATCCAAAGAATACATAGGCTCAAAAGGAGGAGCCTGCACAATTCTTAAAACCAAATTAAGACTCCAAGGAGGAGAAATGAATTTAATAACAGGTTTAATACAAACCAAAACCTGAACAAAACAGTGAATATGAAGTGAAGTTTAACAATCTTTCTATGAAATAAAACAGAAAGAGCAGAGATTTTTTTTTGCAGACAAAACCTTATCCAAACCATCCTGAAGAAATTATAAAATTCTAGGAATTCTAAAAGAATGCCAAGAGAATTTATGAAAAGAACACCATGAAATATAGGTTTTCCAAAACTGATAATAAATCTTTCTTGAAACAGATTTACGAGCCTGTAACATAGTGTTAACCACTGAGTCAGAGACACCTCTATGACTAAGCACTAAGCGTTCAAATTCCATACCTTCAAATTTAACAATTTGAGATCCTGATGGAAAAAAACGGCCTTGAGACAGAAAGTCTGGCCAAGGCTGACAACTGGACATCCCGACAAGATCCACATACCAAACACCTGTGAGGCCATGCTGGTGCTACCAGAAACGCATGAGACTGTTCCATTATGATCTTGGAGATCACCCTTGAAAGGAGAACCAGAGGTGGAAAAATGTAAGCAGAAAACAAGAAACTGTTAACGTAACCACCATCTCCGCCTGACGATAACTGAACCTGGAAAGGTATCTGGGAAATTTCTTGTTTAGACGAGAGGCCATCAGAACTATTTCTGGAAGGCCGCACATCTGTACAATCTGAAGAAAAAACACATCTGGATGGATAGACCACTCCCTTGGATGTAAAGTCTGGCAGCTGAGATAATCCACCTCCCAATTGTCTACACCTGGGATCTGAATCGCAGAAATTAGACAGGAGTTGAAATTCGCCCCCCAAAAAATTTGAAACACTTCTTTTCATCGCTAAAGGACTGCGAGTCCCTCCCTGATGATTGACATATGCCACAGTTGTGATAGTGTCTGTCTGAAAACTAATGAAATATTCTCTCTTAAATTGAGGCCAAGCCTGAAGAGTTCTGAAAATAGCACAGAGTTCTAAAATGATGATTGGTAACCTCGCCTCTTGAGGTTTCCAAACCCTTTGCGCTGTCAGCGAACCCCAGACAGCTCTCCAACCTGTAAAACTTGCATGCGTAAGAATACAGTCCAGGAAGGACGAACAAAGAAGGCCCCCTGAATAATACGATGATGGTCTAACCATCAAGTCAAAGAGAGTTGAGTGTTGGAATTTAAAGGGACATGAAACCCACATTTTTTCTTTCGCGATTTAGAAAGTACATGTATTTAAACAACTTTCTAATTTACGTCTATTGTCTCATTTGCTTCATTCTCTTGATATCACTTGCTGAAAAGCATATCTAGATATGCTCAGTAGCTGCTGATTGGTTGCTGCACATAGAGGCCTTGTGTGATTGGCTCACACATGTACATTGCTATTTCTTCAACAAAGGATATCTAAAGAATCAAGCAAATTAGAAAGTTGTTTAAAATCACATGCCCTATCTGAAGTTTAATTTGACTAGACTGCCCCTTTAAGTATATCAACTGTGTTACCTGAGAATAATCCCTGCACTATAGATTCAGCATGCAAAGCTGCAAAGGTCTCATAAGAAAACGAGCAAAGGGGATTGCGTCCAATGCTGCAGTCAAGAAACCTAAAAACTTCCCTGCACATAACCACTGAAGGGAATAATACAGACTGAAGGTTTAGATAGGCTAAAACTAATTTCATTCGTCTCTTGATTGTTAAAGACAGATTCATGGACACTGAATTTATCTGGAAACATAAAAAGGTGACCATTGCCTGAGGAATCACAAAACTCTTAGGTAAATTGATCCTCCAACCATGTCTTTGAAGAAGAGATTCTGCTAAATGAAAGGATTGAGTTAGTACCAAGATATCGTCCAAAATAAGGAAAACACTGCAATACCCTGCTCTCTGATTACAGATAGAAGGGTACCGAGAACCTTCAAAAAGATTCTTGGAGCTGTTGCTAGACCAAATGGAAAAGCAACAAATTGGTAAAGCTTGCCTAGAAAAGAGAATCTCAGAAACCGAAAGTGGTCTGAATGAATTAGAATGTGAGAGAAGTGTCCCATACAACTATTGTGAAAATGAAATGACCTTGCTGAACAAAGGGCATAATAGTCCTTATAGTCGCCATATTGAAAGTTGGGACAGTCACAAAACTATTTAAAGCTTTCAGATCCAAGATTGGTCTGAATGAATCTTCCTTCTTTGGGACAAAGAAAAGATTTGAATAGAAACCCAAACCCTATTCCTGCTAAGGAACTGGTACAAACACCTCTGAAAAAAATTCCAGTTCTGAAATATATTTCAGAAAAAACTGTACCTTCACAGAGTGTATTGAAACATGAGAAAGAATGAATCGTCCCATAGAAGGTCTCATTCTAAAAATCTATTCAAAACCCTAAGAATAATATTCTAGACACTTTGGACTGAATCCAAAAATAACTTAATCTGCCCCCCACCAGAAGAACAGGTTTGAGAACCGCACCTTCATGCAGTCTTAATAACTAGTATTTGTATAGCGCTTTTCTCCTAGTAGGACTAAAAAAAAAAACGCTTTTTCAGCGCTTGCACTCGGAGTTAACCAAATTGGCAGCTGAATAGTAATAATTATTATTACTCAAATAAATGGTACACATTTTATTGACCTCAAAAGGCCGAAGGCCTGCATCGACCCTGCCGGATATGAACTTGTGACCCGTGGATCTTAGAACAAGCTTTTGTAGTCAGGGCATTTACCAACTGATCTACATCACCGGCCAAAAAGTAGGGCAGATAAAAACTTTTTTACCTCCAGATATAGTGGAGATAATAGAAGTCAAAACAAATTATTATCCTAATAAGATAGAGATAACAAAATATATTTAGACCATGTCAAAAATCAAGATTAAAACCATAAAGCTCTTCTAAATAGAAAAGCTAAAAACATAGATTTGAAATTAATCTTAAAATATAGTATCATAAATAAAATGAATACATTTTGAAGTAAACTTCAGAATCTGAAAACTGCTTATACTAACTGTCCAACAATAAAGTTGAGAGAGCAGCAATGTCAGTCATAGATATAGTTGAACTAAGAATATAACCAGTATGTAAATATGCTCTTTTAAGGTAAGATTGAAACTTAAAAAGATCCCGAAAATAAGTACTAACTTCCATAGAAATAGTAGTACAGTCCCAAAAAGGAATCAGGTTTAAACCATTCTAGCAAACATATCATAGATAGCATCTAGAATAGGAAAAAAACCTCAGGAGCAATTTAAAGAAATCTTTAAATTATTATAACATATTTAATAGGAGGACTAGACTCCTAATACCTAAAATTATCAAAACTTCCTTAATAAAGAACAAAAAATGTTCAGAAATAAAAAAGAAGATTTTGTCAAATACAGTCTCTGATGCAGGATCTTTTGAGCCAAAGAAACCCTCATCAGTGCTGTCGGTCAAAACAAAATTGATTAAATCTTATAACAATTTTGGAAAGACCGTATAAGTTTATTTGAAGACACAAAAAAAAAGTCATAGCCTTCTTATGATTGCAGTAATAACATGTGAAATCTGCAGAATTAATCAGGAACATTAAACTAAAAAATTAACAGTAAATGTATTTGTACATATAGAAACATTATCAGCATGAAATAAGATACATAAATGACACATAATTTAGCTGAAGAGAATAAAATCAGCTTGACAATAAAAAACATACTTAGCTTGTTGAAGAAATGTGTTCAGGGCATCTTAGTTTCTACAGTAACATCAGAGTCAGGATCAGTCTGAGACATCATGCAAAATGTAACAGGAAAAAAAATTAAGATTTAAACAAAATATTCCATTTCCTCATATAGCAGTTTCAGGAATGGGAAAAAATACTTATGCTAAAAAAATAAAGCAAACAGCATAGCTCACTATAAAATAAAGAGAGCAAGAAGCATAAAAGGAAGTGGGGTAAAATATTATTATATTTTTTGGCACCAAGTATGATGCACAACGCAAAAGGAGGTGAACAAATGTTTTGGCTAAACCAACTCCAGGAAATTACGCAACTTGCGTCATAACAAGCATGACTTTGCGACAAAACAACTAACGTCAAAAAAGACGCAGGAAATGACAAAACTTGCGCTACTATAATTTTCGCGCCAAGAATGACGCAATAAATAACAGCATTTTGCATCCACGCGAGCCTAGATTTGCCTGTAAAAATTAAGGAAATACAAGTCAAATTGGAAAAATAGACTGAAGCCCCAGGTAAGAAAAAAAGATTAAATAAACTTCCTAAAACATAATTCTCATACTGAAACTGCTAGAATGCAAAAGGGAAATATACATAGACCTGACTCATGGCAAATATAAGTAAACACATATTTAAAACTTTAAAATATAACATAAAGCGCCAAACATAGCTGAGAGTGTCTAAAAAATTATACATACTTACCAGAAGACACCCATCCAGCCAAACCAGTACTGAAAAATATCTGCAGAGGTAATGGTATAATAGTATATCGTTGATCTGAGAAGGGAGGTAGAGAATGAATCCCTACGACCGATTACAGAGAGCCTTTGAAAAGATTTCCCATGAGTGAAACCATAAAATCAACAGGCGATACTCTCTTCACATCCCTCTGACAAACACTGTACTCAGAGAAATTGGGCTTCAAAATGCTTAGAAGCGCCTTTCACAGAAGAAATCAAGCACAAACTTACTTCACCACCTCCACAGGAGGCAAAGTTTGTAAAACTGAGGAATGAGTGTGGTGGGAGATGTATTTATAGGCATTTTGAGGTTTGGGAAACTTTGCCCCTCCTGGTAGGAATGTATATCCCATACATCACTAGCTCATGGACTCTTGCCACTTACATGCAATAAATGTATCTTTTCTAAAAAAAAATCCAGCCCCTTGTATCATGTGACAGATATCAGTCAATCACAGACTAGTATATGTATACACTGTTAGCTTGTGCACATGCTCAGTATTTTCTTGTTCCCCAGAAAGTGTAAATATAAGAAGACTATGCAAAATTTGATCAGGGAAGTAAATTAGAAAATGTGTCTTAAAACTGCATGCTCTATCTGAATAATAAAAGCTTATTTAGACTTGAGTATCCCTTTAAAATAACACCCACCCAATCTTAGAGTTGACATGATTAAGCTAACATTATTGGCAAGCAACTATTTATGGACATTGGTAGTGCAGAGAGTACTGTACATACATGTGTTATATATTCCTTATTTCACTAGGGAATCAAACCACTAAATAAATCTTATTTAGCTCATAAAATTAAACAATACAGTGAATATGATGACACAAACATGCATCACCCAAACAGAGGTAAACAATTTAGCTATACACAGCTGTACTCAGACATACATTACTTAGACATACATTTGCAATAACTACATTTACTACAACAACTTTATTACATATCTTTGTGAAAAAAGGAAACACCTCTACTCTGCTTTCTTACCCTATAACACCATGTTTATGTAATTAACAGTATTCCACTGAAAAATGTTTATTTAAAGGGACACTGAACCCAAAAATTTTCTGTCGTGATTCAGATAGAGCATGACATTTTAAGCAACTTTCTAATTTACTCCTATTATCATATTTTCTTCATTCTCTTGGTATCTTTATTTGAAATGCAAGAATGTAAGTTTAGATGCCGGTCCATTTTTGGTGAACAACCTGAGTTGTTCTTGCTGATTGGTGGATAAATTCATCGACCAATAAAAAAGTGTTGTCCATAGTTCTGAACCAAAAAAAAGCTTAGATGCCTTCTTTTTCAAATAAAGATAACAAGAGAACGAAGAAAAAATGATAATAGGAGTAAATTAGAAAGTTGCTTAAAATTGCATGCTCTATCTGAATCACCAAAGAAAAAAAATTGGGTTCAGTGTCCCTTTAATGTAGTGAATACAGTGTAACTTCTTAATTGCCTTATATTACTCTATAAATATGAGTCATAATAATAAATTACTATGCGGTACAATGGGGTTGCAATTTAAAATACTAGGCGGTGTTTTGAACTGCCAATGGTTTTGTCTTAGACATTGATTGGTGTCTTAGTAACATAGTAGATGAGGTTGAAAAAAGACCGAAGTCCTTCAAGTTCAACCTATACTAATCCAATATACTAACAAAAAAAAGATCTAGTTGAGCTTAAATTAATCCCACTAAAAGGTGACCCATTTGATATCACGATTCATAAAGAAATGGGAGCTATACCTACTACACTTACCAGAGACTGTTAGAGAAAGAGTCCTATACCCATTTAAACACAGTGAATTCATATTAAAAGAGAATCTCAGAGGAAACTGTGGCACTGCAATATAAAATGCCCAATTTTCACACATAACTCTTTCACACTTGCGTTATTTCGGGGACTAGCAGGTGGCTGCAGGCCTGGGGGTGCTCCGGGTATGTAGGATTTGCACCAAACCTCACTGGTGCATGTTATTATTTTATTTTATGTTGTTATTTGTTATTATTGTAGAGAAAATGGAAAAATGAGGGGTAGAAACATGACCAATGACTCTTGGGCTATACTAATGCAGGACTATTATGAACTTTTCATTGGACAGCAATATCATCAAGGCCTTGTATTGGTAGTGATGTAGAACCTTTTCTATGTATGTATGAGACTTATCACTGTCCTTGGTTTATGTGAATACCTCTTTTGTTGAATAAATAAAGTTTAAAAAAAAAAAAAGTGACCCATTTGATACAATCAATCATATCCATGAATTTTGTTTCTAGCCCAAAATGTACCTAGGGTATTGGCATTCACTACCTCCTTTGGCAATGGGTTCCACAATTTTATTGCTCTTACAGTGAAAAAATGGAGGATATTTAAACTCCTTTCCTCCATCCTTAAATACTGAGCTCTTGTCACAAACAATTTTCTTCGAATAAACAGAGTTTCTGCCATCTCTGTATATGGGCCTTGAATATATTTATATAAAGTAATCATGTCACCTCTCAATATATTACTATTACAAGTTGAATGTTATCTGACCTTCCTTTATCTGTTTATGGGTTTCTACAATTTAAGAATGTAATGTCATAATAACATTACAAATAATTGAAAGGCATAAAACATATACTTCCATTGTGACTACAAAATCTCTCTTTGGATTTTCCCATGTCAGGGAAATTTCAAGTGACACACACACAGTGAGAGTGTATTCTGCTAGGTTAATCTTTTGTCAACCTAGAAAATCAGATTACAAAAGCAAAATTCATATCATTTAAATGGCTGCAATAGATTTCTGTAAAAATTCCAAGACAATAATAAAAATTGATAATTTGAAATATCCCTAAATAAAATAAACTCATATGAAGATACTTTATTTGCAGGGACAGTTCACCCACAAATTTTCTCCCCTTTAAGTTCCCAATGATTCATTTTACCTGCTGGAGTGTTTTAAATTGTTTACAAGTAGCTCCTTTACCCCTATTTTGGCCTTTGAAATAGCTGATTTAGCCTGTGGTATCCCAACCTATACTGAAAGTTTCTATACTGGAGTATATTCTATTGAATAGCCTAAGTAAACACAGCCAGAAGAATATATTACACTATCAGTGGGGGGCATGATAGTTAAGTAATAAAATGATCATTTTCCATTGTTCTCTCTAAGTATTGAGCTTTGGTTTTCTAGACAAATATAAGATAAGGAAGCAAGTCTGTGTACACAAAGTGATAACATAATGAGATATGATATTACCTGAAGCTCAACCCATTGTAATAGGCTGTGGTTTAAAAGCAAAAAAACAGCTACTTCATATACACAAATGAACCGGAAAATGCAATTTCTCATAAATTTTATACTCTGCAGCTGGTATAAAAAGTAATTGAAAATACATTTATATAAAAACAATTTTACAGTGTACTGTCCCTTTAATCCTGCAGAAAGTTCAAGCATTAACCCTAAAAACCAAGTAAACTATACCCGATTTACCATCATAACCAGTATTCTTCTGGCAAGTGTATTGGAGCAAACACATTAACTCCAATCACCAATAATGGCTTTAATAAGGTGAATGTATATTTGTCTGAGATGCAGAAATGAGAAGATGCAATGGAGAGGCAAAAAGTACAGTTAACAACAAGAGCTAGAAATGCTTAGAACAGCATCAAACAATTCAAACAAGTGGCAAACCAGAATGCAATATTGCAGCAGGGTGATAAATCTAATTTGTGCATGTCCTGTTCCCCTAATCTCAGGTCATAAACAAGAATGATCTTGCATAAAGAGGGTAGGATTATAAAAAACAAAACTGTTGCTTAACTGGGCAAGAAAAAAAATAAATACAAAAGGGAAAACATGTTGCATCAAGCTCACTTGTAAAGATTTTATAAAATCGGGCAGTATATGGCACATATATATATGCCTATACCCATAACCAATACTAAACATACAATTTAGATTGGTGAGATTAAAGCTGAGACATCAGAAGGTGGTAGCAAGTTTGCTGTACTGAGATGGTTGCTCTTTCTTCAGTGGTGCAAAATACATACAATTTAACAACAGCAGCACAAATTAACCCTAATTTAAATATGTAGCAAGAAAAATATATGTATGTGAACAGCTGTTTGTATATATGTTGTATAGGTGCAAATCTATTTATGTACATTCATTTGTTTTATTCCTTCCTTTGACAAACAATAGATTTGATTTTCTTTGCTCCTTTATTTTTAGTAAATGTTAAACATTTTAAAATCGAGCCTTTATGATTATAAGCATAGTACATCTATTTTGAAAGTCAGAGTTAAAGTGATGCTAAACTCTCCCCTTAGAAAAACAGATACAAAATGTTAGTGATATTGTAGAAGGAGTTTCATTCATCAGTTATAACGAAGATGAGCTATAAATTAATTATTTTTATTTTTTTTTTATTGAGGAGTAGTATACAACAGATAAGTTATTGACATAACAGAAAATATTTTCAGCAATAGTACAGACATTGCATAAAAAAAAAGAAAAAAAAAAAAAGAAGAAAATATTTTTTTTTTTACTACAGTCCTCTTTTTTGTCCCCTGTTAAAGTGATTTGGGCCACTCATGTGCCCTTGTTTGCATAAAGAAAAGAAAACAGTAGAGATAGGGGTATTATACTAAAACAAAAACATAAACTTAACAACATAAACCAGATGGTGATACATTTGCAGAATAAAGACCAAAACTGGGCATCCTGGTATACAAGTAAAACAAATACAAATGCAAATGGACTCCTGCTTTATTCATGGGGAAGGGGCAATAGTAGTGCTGAGAGCTGAAATATAAACGTGAGGGAGAACAATCGTTCATTATAGAGGGTTATTTGAAGAGAGTTTATATTATGAGACTGTTTGTTAGGGATTTGCAAGGCTTGGCGTGAAGTGAGTGTACAGGGCTAGTTACCAAGAAGTTTTTTTTTTTTCTCTCCTCCCGCGGCTTCGGCCGCAAGCCACGAGGGAAGGCCCTATAGAGGTCTGGGCACATATACCCCAAGTGATGAAACTACATAAGTGTTAATGCCTGATATATGATAGCCCATTAGGCTTGTTTTAACAACCAATAAGGTATATGCATTTGTGTAACTAAGTGAAAAAGTTAACCTTACTCAATCCAATTATATTATATTACTGAGCCAGTTCGTCTCCATCATTTAATATCAAACGTGGAAGAAATGTCTTTTGAGGGCCAGCTGCAATCCATCTCAGAGGAGCCTTTACCAGCTATCCCTCTCCTTTCCTCGGGGCCCGGCCATCGCCGTGGAGATCATATGTATGCTGCCAAGAGCCGACTTTAAATGCGGTCAGCGTGTCCCCGGCTCCGCAAGTATCGCAAGTATCGCATCCACTATAACGATGGGTATTAGACTTACCCGGCTTATAGTATTGCTCAGTCGGGTAGTGTAATTTGTTCGGGTTATGGGCCCTTACGAACATCTGTGCTAATTCTGCCTGAGTCGTCGACATCTTTTCCCCCAGCAGATCAGTCCGGATGTTTTTTTGGTGATTGAGTCTTTGTTTTAGTGTAGGAGGGGTGGGGATCCTCCTTGTAGATTGCAGCCAGATCTGACAACACCGGCGGTTTCCGCAAACCAGGGAGCCCTTGCTCTTGCAGTCTCGGACGCTGCCCTGCTTTATGCATGCCGCTCAGAACATCAAAGGCTGGTTGATCCTGCTTAGTGGTATGCGGCTCCCGCAGCACACGAGTGGAGTTGTCGACGTTAAGGTGGTTACTGTGCTCCTCTACCTCATGTGAATCTCTCAGATATATTGTAGGCCCACTCTCAGGTGCTAAGCGACTCACCAGATGGTCATACGGTGCTCTCTCCGTTAGCTTGTACATAACGTTTTCAAGTTTTGCAAAAAGTTTCTCATATCTTGTCATACAGTCACCTTCCTCCATACTTGCTGTATTGCACTGCACAGAAATGTCTCGCCCCTGTCACCGCGATCTGCAAGCTTTTCAGCTACTTAGATCAGTATGTTAGATTGATGACTGGGTAGTGATAGATTTTGAAGAGGTTCAGTAAGCCAGATTGCCCGGCAGCACTGATCACCCGGCTCTTCCTGGGGGGGAGGTGAATGCCTAATCTATAACTTAATTTTAATACAGATATGAATGAAATTCAAATACCCTGCACTCCTCCATCCACTTCAAAAGTCAATTTTCTATGAGCTAACGGTTTGAATTGTTATCCAATCAGCGCTCTAGCTACAATAAAATGTGCCCAAAGGGGAGAGCGCTGATTGGACAAAAATTCAAACCATTAGCTCACAGAAAATTGTACTTTTAAAGTGGGTGGCAGAGTGCGGGGAATTTGATTTTCATATCTACATAAAAAAAGTAAGTTATAACACATCTTTATTACATGTGATGAATTAAACAATATCACTAACATTCCGGATCTGATTTTATAAAGGGGAGAGTTTAGCATCACTTTAAAAAGGGTAACTTACAAGCTTCTTATCTGTATAAAATATCTACCATGAACCCTGCGCAAAAAAAAAAAGATAACAATGTAGCTTACCAGAGTTTTATTGACCTCTTTGTTGATGGTAACAACAATACTTTCAGAAGAATCATCTCTGCTTGCTTGTTTGATGCTGATGTCAATAATCTCCTGAAAATCACAGTAGGTCTGTAAATCCTGCAAACAAATATGTTTTGAGTTATTGCAAAAAAACTAAATTTATGCTTACCTGATAAATGTCTTTCTTTCTGGATATGTAGAGTCCACAACGTCATTCCAATTACTAGTGGGATATTCACTCCTGGCCAGCAGGAGGAGGCAAAGAGCACCACAGCAAAGCTGTTAAGTGTCACTTCCCTTATCCATAAATCCCAGTCATTCAGCCGAAGGGAAATGGAAAAAGAAGATAACACAAAGGTGTAGAGGTGTCTGAGGGTCGTGGAATCTCGATGTCCGGAAATAAATAAATTTATCAGATAAGCATAAATTTTGTTTTCTTTCCTAAGACATGGAGAGTCCACAACGTCATTCCAATTACTAGTGGGAAACAATACCCAAGCTAGAGTACAAGGAATGAACAGGGAGGGAGAATAAGACAGGCGGACCTAAACAGAATGCACCAACGCTTGAAGAACCTTTCTCCCAAAGAAAGCCTTAGCCGAGGCAAAAGTATCAAATTTGTAGAATGTGGAAAATAATATGCAGAGGACCAAGTTGCAGCCTTGCAAATCTGTTCCACAAAAGCTTCATTTTTGAAAGCCCAAGAATAGGAGACAGCCCTAGTGGAATGAGCTGTAATTCTCTCAGGAGGCTGCTGTCCAGCAGTCTCATAAGCAAAACTAATCATACTTCTCAACCAGAGGGAAAGAGAAGTAGAAGTAGCCTTCTGACCCTTACGCTTTCCAGAGAAACAAAGAAATAGGGCAGAAGACTGGCGAAAATCCTTAGTAGCCTGTAGGTAGAATTTTAGAGCGCAGACCACATCCAAGTTGTGCAACAGACGTTCCTTATGAGAGGAAGGATTAGGACAGAGAGAAGGAACAATTTTGTGATTAATATTTCTATCTGAAACCACCTTAGGGAGAAACCCCAATTTAGTACGAAGTACCGCCATATCGCATGAAAAATAAGGTACGGCTAATCTCACTGCAAACCTGAAAGTTCAGAAACTCTTTGAGCAGAAGAAATAGCAATAAGAAACAAAACCTTCCAAGATAACAGCTTAATATCTATGGAATGTATTGGCTCAAACAGAGCCTGCTGCAAAACTCTAAGAACTAGATTAAGGCTCCGAGTAGCAACAGGTTAAAACACAGGCCTGATTCTTGCGAGCCTGAATCATAGTATCAATGACTGACTCAGAAAACCCACGCTTAGCCAGAACTAAGCGTTCAATCACCATGCAGTCAGCTTCAGAGAAACAAGATTTGGATGGAGGAAAGGAGCCCGAGTTAGAAGGTCCTTCCTCAGAGGTAACCTCCAAGGAGAAAGAGATGACTTCCTCACCAGGTCTGCAAACCAGATCCTGCGCGGTCATGCAGGAGCTATCAGAATAACAGATGCTCTCTCCCGTTTGATACGTGCAATGACTCGTGGAAGCAGAGCAAACGGAGGAAACAGGTATGCTAGACCGAAATCCCAAGGAACCGCCAGAGCATCTATCAGGGCGGCCTGAGGATCTCTTGACCTTGAATCGTACCTTGGAAGATTGGCATTCAGATGAGATGTCATCAGATCAAAATCCCCACTTGAGGGTTAACCTGGAGAACACCTCCGGATGGAGAGCCCACTCCCCGGGATGAAAGGTCTGTCTGCTCAAGAAATCTGCCTCCCAGTTGTCCACTCCTGGAATGTGGATGGCAGATAGAAGACAATTGTGAGCTTCCATCCACTACAGAATGCGAGTCACCTCCTTCATAGCCAAGGAACTCCATGTTCCTCCCTGGTGGTTGATGTAAGCCACTGAGGTGATGTCGTCCGACTGGAACCTGATAAACTGGGCTAAGAAAAACTGAGACCAAGCCATCAGGGCACTGAAGATCACTCCCAACTCCAAGATGTTTATTGGGAGAGAAGACTCCTCCCGAGTCCATAGGTCCTGACTGTTCCCCAGCCCAGCAGGCTGGTATCCGTGGTCACAATCACCCAGGAGGGTCTCCGGAAGCATGTGCCCTGAGACAGATGATCCTGAGAAATCCACCACTATAGAGAGTCTCTTGTCAACTGGTCCAGATCTATCCTCTGAGACAGATCCAAATTATCTCTGTTCCATTGTCTCAGCATGCATAATTGCAGAGCTCTCAAATGGAATTGAACAAAAGGAATGATGTCCATGGCAGCGACCATCAGACCAATTACCTCCATACATTGAGCTACTGATGGCCGAACAGTAGACTGAAGAGAGAGGCAAGAAGTGAGAAGCTTGGATGTTCTGACCTCTGTCAGAAAAATCTTCATAGATAAGAAAATTGATGATAGTCCCTAAGAAAACCACCCTTGTAGCTGGAACAAGGGAACTCTTCTCTAGATTCACTTTCCATCCGTGGGAACGTAGAAAAGAGAACAAGATCTATGTATGAGAGTTTGCTTGTTGAAAAGATGGCGCCTGAACCAATATGTCCTCCAGGTAAGGAGCCACTGCAATTCCCTGGGATCTGACAACTGCAAGAGAACCCCCAAAACCTTTGAGAAGATTCTGGGAGCTGTGGCAAGGCCAAAAAGAAGAGCAACAAACTGAAAGTGCTTGTTTAGAAAAGAAAATTTCAGAAACTAGATCCCTGTGTATGGGAATATGAAGATACGTGCCCTTCAGGTCTGACCATCTTGGACCAAAGGGAGAAAAGAATGAATGGTTTCCATTTTGAAGGATGGTACCCTGAGAAATTTGTTGAGACACTTCAGGTCTAAAATAGGACGAAAAGTTCCCTCTTTTTGGGAACCACAATCAGATTTGAATAAAATCTTAGGCCCTGTTCCCTTAGTGGAACTGGAACAATCACTCCCAGGGAGAAAAGGTCCTGAACGCAGTTCAAAAATGCCTCTCTTTTTACCTGGTAGGCAGATAATCTTGAGAGGAGAAATCTGCCCAGGGAGGACAAGTCTTGAAGTCTATTTTGTAACCCTGGGATACTATGCGATCTGGGAAATTGCGTATCCAAGCTTGTTAAAACAAGGAAAGTCTGCCCCCCACTTGATCCAATACCGGTCCGGGGGCGGACCATTCATGCTGACTTAGTCTCAAATGAGGGCTTCTTTGATTGTTTCCCCTTATTTCAAGACTGATTGGGTCTCCAAGAGGACTTGGACTGCTCTGGCTTGGAAGAGGAAGATTTCTCACCTTTGAAGTTATGAAAGGAGAGAAAATTAGAATTTTGATGCCCCTTAGATTTATTCTTCTTGTCTTGTGATAGAAAGGACCCCTTTCCACATGTAATTTCAGAAATGATCTCTGCCAGACCAGGACCAAACTGGGTCTTACCCTTGTAAGGTAGCGACGGAAGATTGGTCTTGGAGGTTACTTCAGCTGACCAATATTTTAGCCACAAAGCCCTGCAGGCTAGAACAGTGAAGCCAGAAATCTTGACTCCTAGTCTAATGACATGCATGTTCGTGTCAGAAATAAAGGAATTGGCTAGTTTGAGGGCCTTAATCCTATCTTGGATCTCCTCCAACGGAGTTTCCTCTAAAACCAACTCTGACAAAGCATTTCACCAATAAGATGCTGCACTTGCCACTGTGGCAATAGACTGCAGGTTGCCATTGAAGAGCATCAGAAAAAATGTGTAACAGGAGCACCAAGTATATGGATAAAAAATCAAATTTATTTAGAACATAAAGGGTATCTTAACCCCTGGGTAAGAACATACAATTATAGTTAAACAGATGACAAAAAGGCTGACCGGTTTCGGCTGTTGCCTTACTCCTAGCCTGCTTAAAACTGTCTGTCAGTTCTCAGATTTAAAAACCATCATCTGTAATCCTATTGGTTCAAAAAACCCCACACCCCTCATTGTAACTCCCTTCAGCTGGGATCAATTAACCCTCCTTGTCAACATAGCTGCACTAGTCTATTTACTCAATATTACAAAATTACAAAAAGACTGAGTTCCTAACCTCCTATTTATCATTAGTACTCAATATTTAATAAGTGCCAAACAATGAATAATGACAAATGACAGAATCTATTAGTTGGGTCTATTCAACAATTATATTGCATCTTTGCATAGAGAAACTGTCTCTGAGTTGAAACCGCTTGTATAAAGAGACATGTATAGACACGAGTACTGTGTGTTCTGGTATTTATCCTGTCTCTTTTAACAGCTCTCAGGTTTTTGGTATGCTTCTAGATCGTCTATGTTATAGTTGAAAAAGTAGTGTATATGCTAAGATTCCGTGTTTGTTCGTGATAGAATTCTGTCATTTGTCATTATTCATTGTTTGGCACTTATTAAATATTGAGTACTAATGATAAATAGGAGGTTAGGAACTCAGTCTTTTTGTAATTTTGTAATATTGAGTAAATAGACTAGTGCAGCTTTGTTGACAAGGAGGGTTAATTGATCCCAGCTGAAGGGAGTTACAATGAGGGGTGTGGGTTTTTTTGAACCAATAGGATTACAGATGATGGTTTTTAAATCTGAGAACTGACAGACAGTTTTAAGCAGGCTAGGAGTAAGGCAACAGCCGAAACCGGTCAGCCTTTTTGTCATCTGTTTAACTATAATTGTATGTTCTTACCCAGGGGTTAAGATACCCTTTATGTTCTAAATAAAGTTTGATTTTTTATCCATATACTTGGTGCTCCTGTTACACATTTTTTCTGATGCTTTGCTTATTACTTGGCCAAACAGTGAGCACAGGTTTTGGATTTAAATTGCGGTAGGTGGGCTAGAGGCACACTGCACTGACTGTCTTTTCATCTAAGGGACATAGGTGAAGTCTTTCAGGGCCCTAAAAATGGAATAATGGGCAGAGAGTAATAATCCTGGAATACAAGACACAACTTTTCACACCAGTACTGGACTCAGAATCCTGATCTGAAAGAACACCACACCAAGGGATTGAAGAGTGGTGAGTCAAGCATTTTATTTTGTGTATATACGGATGTCTGGGAGTGGTCCCTTGTGAATGATATTAGTGTGGGGGTTGTTTTGGGGAACACCGCCACATTCTTTCCTTTACAAACAGTCTAAGTTGTGCAGTGGCCTTACAAGGAATTGGTTTCAGGACTATTTATACATTTCTTTATACAGTGCATACACCTTAACCATTTCCCCTATTGGATTTTGAAAGTTGCCATTGAAGACCCTGATGAACATACATTTTCTTTAAATAAGCCTCCAGCTTTTTGTCCATGAGATTCTTAAAGGAACAGCTATCCTCAATAGGAATCATGGTTCTCTTAGCCAGAGTAGAAATAGCCCCTTCTACCTTAGGCACTGTGCGCCATGAGTCTCGAATGGAGTCAGCAATAGGAAACATCTTTTTAAAAATGGGAGACGGGGAGAAAGATATCCCTGGACTATCCCACTCCTGTGCAATGATCTCCGACACACTGTCTGGAACAGGAAACACTTCCACAGAGGAAGGAACATCATAGTATTTGTTAAGTTTACTAGATTTCTTAGGGTTGACAGCGATGGAGTCATCCAAAGTAGCCAGTAACTCCTTTAACAGTACACGGAGGAATTCAATCTTAAATCTGAAGTTTACCTCTTCAGAGTCAGTCAAAGGAATTAAACTGTCTGAATCTGGGATTTCACCCTCAGAAGCTACCGAAGTATCCTCCTCATCAGACTTAGGATGGAGGTCAATCTTCGCAGCAGCAAAGGCGACAGACACCGTACTATCAGAAAAATGTTTATATTTCCTCTTGCGCTTCCCCAACATGGGAAAAGCAGAAAAAGCCGAAAAAAAAACGCAGAAGATATATGTGCAGCAAAATCTGATGTAAAAAAAAAAACCTCTCCAGGAGGTTGAGAGGAACTGCAGGGCACTGTATGTGACACCATTGAGGCTTGGGAATGTGACACCATTGAGGCTTGGGACGTTTGAGGAGAAAGCTGTGGCATTACCTGAACAGCATCATCTTGAAAGACATTGGGCTCAGTGGGAAACAATTTATCTTTACATTCAAGAGTTCTAGCTAAGCATGCAGCTCAAAATTGCATAGGCAAAAATTTGTGCCTCTAGGCTTAATAAGCATTTATCACAATAAAAAGAGTCTTGATCCATAACCATATTATCCAATAAAAAAATCCCTAAAAATAATTGAGAAAAAAATAATATTTTTTTTAAAATCAAGACTACTGTCACTTTAAGAAATTCTTTACCCTCATAGCATATAACGCTATAAAAATTAGATTGCCTAACAAAATAAAAAACATTCATTACTATTTGGAATTAAGAACCTGGCCACCAGGAGGAGGCAAAGACACCCCAGCCAAAGGCTTAAAGGGACACTGAACAAAAAAAAATTATTTTGTGATTCAGATAGAGCATGACATGTTAAGGAACTTTCTAATTTACTCCTATTATAAAATCTTCTTCATTCTCTTGGTATCTTTATTTGAAATGCATGAATGTATGTTTAGATGCCGGCCCATTTTTGGTGAACAACCTGGGTTGCTCTTGCTGATTGGTGGATAAATTCATCCACCAATAAAAAAGTGCTGTCCAGAGTGCTGAACCAAAGAAAAGCTTAGATACATTATTTTTCAAATAAACATAGCAAGAGAACGAAGAGAAAATGATAATAGGAGTAAATTAGAAAGTTGCTTAAAATTGCATGCTCTATCTGAATCACAAAAGAAAAAAATTTGGGTTCAGTGTCCCTTTAAATACCTTCCCCACTTCCCTCATCCCTCAGTCATTCTGCTGAGGGAACCAGGAACAATAGGAGAAATATCAGGGTAAAAAAGGTGCCAGAAGATAAATAAATTTAGGGCCGCCCAACGGAGATACGGGCGGGAGCCGTGGACTCTCCTCCCCACGATGGAAATGAAATTATCAGGTGAGCATAATTTATGTTTTTCATCTAAAGGGGAGGAGAGTCCATGGCTTCATTCATTACTATTGGGAACATATACACAAGCTCTAGAGGACACTGAATGAAACCGGGAGGGTAAAAGGCGGACCCTAATCTGAGGGCACCACAGCCTGCAAAACCTCTCTCTCAAAAACAGCTTCCGCAGAAGCAAAAACATCAAATTTGTAAAACTTTGTAAAAGTGTGTAAGGAGGACCAGGTAGCCACCTTACAAATTCCCTCCATAGAGGCCTGATTCTTGAAGGCCCAAGACGAAGCCACGGCTCTAGTAGAATGAACCGTGATCCTCTGAGGAGGCTTATGTCCCGCTGCCTCATAAGCCAAGCGAATCAAGCTCCTCAACCAAAAAGACAAAGAAGTAGAAGAGGTCCTTTGTGCCTTGCGCTTCCCAGAATACACTACAAAAACATAATTTATGTAAGAACTTACCTGATAAATTCATTTCTTTCATATTGGCAAGAGTCCATGAGCTAGTGACATATGGGATATACAATCCTACCAGGAGGGGCAAAGTTTCCCAAACCTCAAAATGCCTATAAATACACCCCTCACCACACCCACAATTCAGTTTAACGAATAGCCAAGCAGTGGGGTGATAAAGAAAGGAGTAGAAAGCATCAACAAAGGAAATTTGGAAATAATTGTGCTTTATACAAAAAATCATAACCACCATAAAAAGGGTGGGCCTCATGGACTCTTGCCAATATGAAAGAAATGAATTTATCAGGTAAGTTCTTACATAAATTATGTTTTCTTTCATGTAATTGGCAAGAGTCCATGAGCTAGTGACATATGGGATATCAATACCCAAGATGTGGAGTCTTCCACTCAAGAGTCACAAGACAGGGAGGGAATAAAATAAAAACAGCTATATTACGCTGAAAAAATAATCCACAACCCAAAAAATAAGTTATTTTCACTTTGAAAAGAAAAAAAATTAAATAAAAAACAGAAGAATCAAACTGAAACAGCTGCCTGAAGAACTTTTCTACCAAAAACTGCTTCCGAAGAAGCAAATACATCAAAATGGTAGAATTTAGAAAATGTATGCAAAGAGGACCAAGTGGCTGCTTTGCAAATCTGATCGACTGAAGCTTCATTCTTAAAAGCCCATGAAGTAGAGACTGATCTAGTAGAATGAGCTGTAATTCTCTGAGGCGGGGTTTGACCCGACTCCAAATAAGCTTGATGAATCAAAAGTTTCAACCAAGAAGCCAAGGAAACAGCAGAAGCTTTCTGACCTTTCCTAGGACCAGAAAATAAAACAAATAGACTAGAAGTCTTCCTGAAATTTTTAGTAGCTTCCACATAATATTTCAAAGCTCTTACCACATCCAAAGAATGTAAGGATCTCTCCAAAGAATTCTTAGGATTAGGACATAAAGAAGGGACAACCATTTCTCTACTAATGTTGTTAGAATTCACAACCTTAGGTAAAAATTGAAAAGAAGTCCGCAAAACTGCCTTATCCTGATGAAAAATAAAAAAAGGAGTCTCACAAGAAAGAGCAGATAGCTCAGAAACTTTTCTAGCAGAAGAGATAGCCAAAAGGAACAACACTTTCCAAGAAAGTAGTTTAATGTCCAAAGAATGCATAGGTTCAAATGGAGGAGCCTGTAAAGCCCTCAGAACCAAATTAAGACTCCAAGGAGGAGAAATTGACTTAATGACAGGCTTAATATGAAATAAAGCCTGTACAAAACAGTGTATATCAGGAAGTATAGCAATTTTTCTGTGAAATAAAACAGAAAGAGCGGAGATTTGTCCTTTCAAGGAACTTGTAGACAAACCCTTATCCAGACCATCCTGAAGAAACTGCAAAATGCTAGGAATTCTAAAAGAATGCCAGGAGAATTTATGAGAAGAACACCATGAAATGTAAGCCTTCCAAACTCTATAATAAATCTTCCTAGAGACAGATTTACGAGCTTGTAACATAGTATCACTGAATCAGAGAAACCTCTATGACTTAGAACTAAGCGTTCAATTTCCATACCTTCAAATTTAATGATTTGAGATCCTGATGGAAAAACGGACCTTGAGATAGTAGGTCCGGCCGTAATGGAAGTGGCCAAGGCGGGCAACTGGACATCCGAACCAGATCTGCATACCAAAACCTGTGTGGTCATGCTGGAGCCACCAACAACACAAAAGACTGTTCCATGATGATTTTGGAAATCACTCTTGGAAGGAGAACTAGAGGCGGGAAGATGTAAGCAGGTTGATAACACCAAGGAAGTGTCAGCGCATCCACTGCTTCCGCCTGAACATCCCTGGACCTGGACAGGTATCTGGGAAGTTTCTTGTTTAGATGAGAGGCCATGAGATCTATCTCTGGAAGCCCCCACATCTGAACAATCTGAGAAAACACATCTGGATGGAGAGACCACTCCCCTGGATGTAAAGTCTGGCGGCTGAGATAATCAGCCTCCCAATTGTCTACACCTGGGATATGTACCGCAGAGATTAGACAGGAGCTGGATTCCGCCCAAGCAAGTATCCGAGATACTTCTTTCATAGCTTGGGGACTGTGAGTCCCACCCTGATGATTGACATAAGCCACAGTTGTGATATTGTCTGTCTGAAAACAAATTAACGGTTCTCTCTTTAGAGCCCTGAGAATTGCACGGAGTTCTAAAATATTTATTGGTAATCTCGCCTCTTGAGATTTCCAAACCCCTTGTGCTGTCAGAGACCCCCAAACAGCTCCCCAACCTGAAAGACTCGCATCTGTTGTGATCACAGTCCAGGTTGGGCGAACAAAAGAAGCCCCTTGAACCAAACGATGGTGATCTATCCACCATGTCAGAGAGTGTCGTACATTGGGATTCAAGGATATTAATTGTGATATCTTTGTATAATCCCTGCACCATTGATTCAGCATACAAAGCTGTAGAGGTCTCATGTGAAAACGAGCAAAGGGGATTGCGTCCGATGCTGCAGTCATGAGACCTAAAACTTCCATGCACATAGCCACTGAAGGGAATGACTGAGACTGAAGGCGTTGGCAGGCTGCAGCCAATTTTAAACGTCTCTTGTCTGTTAGAGACAGAGTCATTGACACAGAATCTATCTGGAAACCTAAAAAGGTGACCCTTGTCTGAGGAATCAAACTTTTTGGTAAATTGATCCTCCAACCATGTTTCCGAAGAAAGAACACTAGTTGATTCGTGTGAGATTCTGCAGTATGTAAAGACTGAGCTAGTACCAAGATATTGTCCAAATAAGGAAACACCGCAATACCCTGTTCTCTGATTACAGATAGTAGGGCACCCAGAACCTTTGAAAAGATTCTTGGAGCTGTTGCTAGACCAAATGGAAGAGCAACAAATTGGTAATGCTTGTCTAGAAAAGAGAATCTGAGAAACTGATAGTGTTCTGGATGAATCGGAATATGAAGGTATGCATCCTGCAGGTCTATTGTGGACATATAATGTCCTTGCTGAACAAAAGGCAGAATAGTCCTTATAGTCACCATCTTGAAAGTTGGTACTCTTACATAACGATTCAAAATTTTCAGATCCAGAACTGGTCTGAACAAATTTTCTTTCTTTGGTACAATGAATAGGTTTGAATAAAACCCCAAACCTTGTTCCTGAAGAGGAACTGGCATGATTACCCCTGAAGACTCCAGATCTGAAACACACTTCAGAAAAGCCTGAGCTTTTACTGGATTTGCTGGGATAAGTGAGAGAAAGAATCTTCTCACAGGAGGTCTTACTCTGAATCCTATTCGATACCCTTGAGAGGCAATGCTCTGAATCCATTGATTTTGGACAGAATTTATCCAAAAATCCTTGAAAAACCTTAATCTGCCCCCTACCAGCTGAGCTGGAATGAGGGCCGCACCTTCATGCGGATTTAGGGGCAGACTTTGGTTTCCTAAATGGCTTGGATTTATTCCAATTTGAGGAAGGCTTCCAACTGGAAGCAGATTCCTTGGGAGGAGGATTGAGTTTTTGTTCCTTATTCTGACGAAAGGAACGAAAACGGTTAGAAGCCTTAGATTTACCTTTAGGTTTTTTATCCTGAGGCAAAAAAACTCCTTTTCCTCCAGTGATAGTTGAAATAATAGAATCCAACTGAGAACCAAATAAATTATTACCTTGGAAAGAAAGAGATAGTAATCTAGATTTAGATGTCATATCAGCATTCCAAGATTTAAGCCACAAAGCTCTTCTAGCTAATACAGCTAAAGACATGGATCTAACATCAATTTTGATAATATCAAAAATGGCATCACAAATAAAATGATTAGCATGTTGCAGTAAGCGAACAATGCTAGATATGTCAGAATCCAATTCATGTTGCGCTAAATTTTCCAACCAGAAAGTTGATGCGGCCGCAACATCACCCAAAGAAAGAGCAGGTCTGAGAAGATGACCTGAATATAAATAGGCCTTCCTTAGATAAGATTCAAGCTTCCTAGCTAAAGGATCCTTAAAGGAAGTGCTATCTTCCATAGGAATAGTGGTACGTTTAGCAAGAGTAGAAATAGCCCCATCAACTTTGGGGATCTTTTCCCAAAACTCTATAGAT
This sequence comes from Bombina bombina, assembly GCF_027579735.1. Lineage (NCBI taxonomy): Eukaryota > Metazoa > Chordata > Amphibia > Anura > Bombinatoridae > Bombina > Bombina bombina. The sequence goes on along the minus strand of NC_069500.1, from coordinate 618,694,198 downwards.
TTTGCTGTTAAAGGATACAATCTCTTAAACCTTGAAGAAGGAACAAAGGAAGTACCTGGCTTATTCCATTCCCTAGAAATCATATCAGAAATAGCCTCAGGAATGGGAAAAACACCTGGGGAAACCACAGGAGGTTTAAAAACAGCATTTAAACGTTTATTAGACGTCAATAGGACTGGTTACCTCAATATCCAAAGTAATTAACACTTCTTTTAATAAAGAACGCATATACTCTATTTTAAATAAATAAGTAGATTTGTCAGTGTCAATATCTAAGGAAGGATCTTCTGTTTCAGATAGATCCTCATCAGAAGAGGATGAATTATTATGTTGTTGGTCATTTGAAATTTCATCAGCTAAATGAGAAGTTTTAAAAGACCTTTTACGTTTATTAGAAGGTGGAAATGCAGACAAAGCCTTCATAATAGATTCAGAAACAAATTCTTTGAAATTTATAGGTATATCATGCACATTAGAAGTTGAAGGAACTGCAACTGGCAATGTACTATTACTGATAGAAACACTATCTGCATGTAAAAGTTTATCATGACAACTATTACAAATGACATTAGGTGGAATAATTTCTACAATTTTGCAACAAATGCACTTAGCTTTGGTAGAACCGACGTCAGGCAGCAATGTTCCAGCAGAAACTTCAGAGACAGGATCGGATTGGGACATCTTGCTCAATGTAAAAGAAAAAACAACATATACAGGGAGTGCAGAATTATTAAGCAAATTAGTATTTTGACCACATCATCCTCTTTATGCATGTTGTCTTACTCCAAGCTGTATAGGCTCGAAAGCCTACTACCAATTAAGCATATTAGGTGATGTGCATCTCTGTAATGAGAAGGGGTGTGGTCTAATGACATCAACACCCTATATCAGGTGTGCATAATTATTAGGCAACTTCCTTTCCTTTGGCAAAATGGGTCAAAAGAAGGACTTGACAGGCTCAGAAAAGTCAAAAATAGTGAGATATCTTGCAGAGGGATGCAGCACTCTTAAAATTGCAAAGCTTCTGAAGCGTGATCATCGAACAATCAAGCGTTTCATTCAAAATAGTCAACAGGGTCGCAAGAAGCGTGTGGAAAAACCAAGGCGCAAAATAACTGCCCATGAACTGAGAAAAGTCAAGCGTGCAGCTGCCAAGATGCCACTTGCCACCAGTTTGGCCATATTTCCGAGCTGCAACATCACTGGAGTGCCCAAAAGCACAAGGTGTGCAATACTCAGAGACATGGCCAAGGTAAGAAAGGCTGAAAGACGACCACCACTGAACAAGACACACAAGCTGAAACGTCAAGACTGGGCCAAGAAATATCTCAAGACTGATTTTTCTAAGGTTTTATGGACTGATGAAATGAGAGTGAGTCTTGATGGGCCAGATGGATGGGCCCGTGACTGGATTGGTAAAGGGCAGAGAGCTCCAGTCCGACTCAGACGCCAGCAAGGTGGAGGTGGAGTACTGGTTTGGGCTGGTATCATCAAAGATGAGCTTGCGGGGCCTTTTCGGGTTGAGGATGGAGTCAAGCTAAACTCCCAGTCCTACTGCCAGTTTCTGGAAGACACCTTCTTCAAGCAGTGGTACAGGAAGAAGTCTGCATCCTTCAAGAAAAACATGATTTTCATGCAGGACAATGCTCAATCACATGCGTCCAAGTACTCCACAGCGTGGCTGGCAAGAAAGGGTATAAAAGAAGAAAATCTAATGACATGGCCTCCTTGTTCACCTGATCTGAACCCCATTGAGAACCTGTGGTCCATCATCAAATGTGAGATTTACAAGGAGGGAAAACAGTACACCTCTCTGAACAGTGTCTGGGAGGCTGTGGTTGCTGCTGCACGCAATGTTGATGGTGAACAGATCAAAACACTGACAGAATCCATGGATGGCAGGCTTTTGAGTGTCCTTGCAAAGAAAGGTGGCTATATTGGTCACTGATTTGTTTTTGTTTTGTTTTTGAATGTCAGAAATGTATATTTGTGAATCTTGAGATGTTATATTGGTTTCACTGGTAAAAATAAATAATTGAAATGGGTATATATTTGTTTTTGTTAAGTTGCCTAATAATTATGCACAGTAATAGTCACCTGCACACACAAATATCCCCCTAAAATAGCTATAACTAAAAACAAACTAAAAACTACTTCCAAAACTATTCAGCTTTGATATTAATGAGTTTTTTGGGTTCATTGAGAACATGGTTGTTGTTCAATAATAAAATTAATCCTCAAAAATACAACTTGCCTAATAATTCTGCACTCCCTGTAAAGCAAAATTATCTATTTCCTTAAATGACAGTTTCAGGAATGGGAAAAAATGCAAAAGCATAGGCCTCTTGATAGAAGAAAGCAGGAGGCAAACATGCATGGGGTATTGAAATAATGAAAAAATTGGCGCCAAGTATGACGCCAACGTAACGTAAACTTTTTTGGCGCCAAAAATGACCGGAAATGACACACTTGCGTCACTAATGACGCCGCCGTGTGAAAAGTCTCGACGTCACGTATGACGCCGGAAATGACGAAGTTGCGTAAAAAAACGTAATTTCCCACGCCAAAAAAGTTCTAACATTTGACGCACCCGCGGGCCTAATACCCGCAAATGCAAAAGTAGTCAAAATTGAAAAAGACTAAACCCCAGGTAAGAAACAAATTTCTTAAAGTATTTATATTCCCAAATATTAAACTGACAGTCTGCAGAAGGAAATACATGAACCTGACTCATGGCAAATATAAGTACAATACATATATTAAGAACTTTATATAAATTGCATAAAGTGCCAAACCATAGCTGAGAGTGTCTTAAGTAATAAAAACATACTTACCAAAAGACACCCATCCACCCATAAAGAAGCAACTTACCTATTCAGCTAACCAGCTATACTCTAGAGCTTCATTTGATCGCGGGTATAACCCGCTCACAGCAAACGCTGTCTCCGGCTAGCGGACGCTCACACATTCAGCCTGTCAGCAAATCCAGTGTTGTGATTGGTGCTCTCAACCACACCTCCCGGGGCTGAATCTTTCGCTCCAGACACAGACTCTGAACAGACAGCGATCACGCTCACTGCCTGTCAGCTATTCCAGCAACCCAATTGGTCACACTCCCACTAGAACGATCACAGCAGCTGCTGCAGAGTCACATCTCCCAACTAAAAGGTGCGGGTCTTCACTTACTTGGTGCATTTACTGAACAAACTTGTGGGAAAACATACAGACTTATATGGTATACTGAAGTTATATTACAAGTATATTAAAGGCTCCACAATATTTAAAACAACTGTTACGTAATCATCTCCTGGGAATCTATTTACATACTATAACCTTGGAATTACAGGACATATCACCTCTCTCCTGTAACAAAGAAATAAGGACTAATATAAAAAATTATCTTTACCCTAACAAAACACAGTCTATCTCTAGTCTGCAGTTGAGATCCTCCAACAACATTAGAAGGTTTACCACAACCCTGACACCTCCTTCTTTGGAATCACAAAAAAGGTTGGAATAGTACCCTAGACCCCTTTCTGCTATGGGTACTGGTACGATAACTCAGAGAGAGGCAAGATCTCTCACACACTCTAGAAAGGCCTCTCTCTTCTCTGGTCTTGACGAAAGGTTTGACAGGAGGAATCTGCCCTTGGGGCGGATGGGATATGAACCCTATCCTGTAACCCTGGGAGACCACTTCTAGAACCCAAGGTTCCTGAACGTCCTGCAACCATGCGCCTGAGAATAGAGATAATCTGCCCCCTACGTTATCCGGAGACCGGTTGGGGGCCGCCCCTTCATGCCAATTTCGTCTCAGCGGGCTTCTTGCTCTGCTTAGACTTGTTCCAAGATTGAACCGGCTTCCAAGATACCTTGGACTGGTCCACCTTTGCGGCGGGTTGCTGGCGCTGGGTCTTGTCCGCACGAAAGGGACGAAAAGTAGATCCTTTTGGCTTAGCCTTCTTATCCTGTGGTAGGAAAGCTAACTTGCCTCCCGTAGCTGTAGATATAATCAAATCCAATCCTGGACCGAACAGGATCTTTCCTTGAAAAGGCAAGGACAACAGCCTTGCCTTAGAGGTCATGTCCGCAGACCAAGATTTTAACCACAGAGCCCTGCGCGCTAAAACAGAAAAGCCTGACACCTTAGCAATCAGGTGAATAATCTGCATATTGGCATCACAGATGAAAGAATTGTCGATCTTCAGCGCCTTAATCTTCTACTGTATCTCGTCGATGGATGTCTCCCCCTCAACCAATTCACACAGGGATTCACACCAATATGACGCAGCTCCAGCGACCGCTGCAACGGCCGCTGCTAGCTGAAAAACAAACCCTGTGTGCTGAAACATCTTTCACAACATGCTTTCCAGCTTTTTATCCATGGGCTCTTTAAACAATGAACTATACTCAAGGGAAATAGTTGTCCGCTTTGCAAGTGTAGACATAGCCCCATCCACCTTAGGGATGGTCCCCCACAGCTCAAGCTGAGAGTCCCTTCTTTTTAAAGGAAGAAGAGGAAAAGGAAGAACCTAATCGCTTCCATTCATTCTTAATAATATTAGCCATATTAAAGGGACAGTCTACCATAGAATTGTTATTGTTTTAAAAGATAGATAATCCCTTTATTACACATTCCCCAGTTTTGCACACCCAACACTGTTATATTAATACACTTTTTACCTCTGTGATTACCTTGTATCTTCTTCCAGCCCCCTGATCACATGACTGCGACTGTTTATCTATTGTCTTGCAGTTAGCATTGTTTTGGGCTAAATCTTAAATAACTCCCTGTGCCTGTACACAGTGTTATCTATATGGCCCACGTGTACTTTTAGTCTCTTTGTGTTGAAAAGGAATTTAAAAAGCCTATGATAAGAGGCAGCCCTCAAGAGTTTAGAAATTAGCATATGAGTCTGCCTAGGTTTTGTTTCAACTAAGAATACTAAGAGAAAAAAGCAAATTTGATGATAAAATAAATTGGAAAGTTAATTAAAATGACATGTCCTATCTGAATAATGAAACTTTAATTTTGACTAGACTATCCCTTTAACGGGAACCGAGAAAGACTGAGGTACTACCCTGTCCTCATATACCTTGTCAAGGTTAGGAATCGCAGGTTCCTCCGGTATCTTAGGTTCTGGAACCTCCAGAGTAGCAAGCACCTGCCGTAGCAGAAAGCGCAAATTCTCCATCCTAAACCTATAACCAGGTTCCTCCGCCGCCAGAGGTTTAGATGACATGGACTCCGACCCAGAAGGGGCCTCATCCGAAGAATCGGAGGGGGCCTCGTCAACGTATAGAGCCTCTGGATCTTCAATCGGTGAGGACAAACCCTGGGCCGGGCTGCTATGATAAACCCTAGGCTTGCGCTTAGCAGAACGTGGTAAGACATGGATCACTTTCAAAACCGCCGATTACAGTTGGTCCGCAAAATCTGACGGCCAACAAGTCTCTCCCGAAGGAGTAACGGTTGGACCCCGGAGTGCTGCATGTGTGCATGTGCAATCGGAGATGAATGTAGGGAACGCACCTGCCGGGACGAAGAACCCTCAGAGGTGGACGGCTCAGTAGTACTAGACATCCGTTTACATTTAGATGTTGTAACTTTATCAAGGCATGTGGAACATAGTTGAGCAGGCTAATTTACCAGAACCTCCTCACAATAAACACAGGAATGAGACTTTATTAAGGAAGGAGAGCCCTCCAATGCGTCAGAGTCCTTCATCGCTTGCGTGCTTGGTTAGACTAACTTTATTTATTAAAAAGGCACCTTTATACCACCAATTGCTGGGGCACTCACAACCTTCTAGGACCCGGACTACAGAAACCGCTATGTCTCCTGTGCCACAGATCAACAGGAAGGATAGATAGCCACACCCAGTCGCATGGAATGCCTGGCAGAACCACCCCTGCACTAGGGAAAAACGCGCCAAAAAATGGCCTTGCAAGATTCCGCAATTAACCTTAAGTTCCACCCATTGCCAGAGCCTCATCTCACACATAACACAGCAATTACTCAATAAACAATATCATGTATAAACCCCCAGTGTTAAATAATCCACCTTCCAGGAATATTAACCCTTGATTCTGTAAAGATAAAAAGGCGCCACACTGTGACCCTGTCTTCTATGTTATCATTATTAATAAAAAATGAAACGATCTTACCAGAATCTATGCCGTGGAACAGTAAAACGGCCCTTCAAGTGTGACAGGCCTTGCTCCTGACATAGACTTGAGTGAAGAAAGCAGGCAGGGAAACTCGTCAACGCCGATTGCTTATGGAGCTGTTAATATGAGTCGGGATGGTTTCGCAGGCAAACTCTCCCTGCATCTCCGGACTCAACCTTTCACCCAGGCTCTCACTGAGAGGCTGACAGGACTACTTAAAGAATGACTGGGGGATGAGGGAAGTGGGGGAGGTATTTAAGCATTTGGCTGGGGTGTCTTTGCCTACTCCTGGTGGCTAGGTTCTTAATTCCCAATAGTAATAAATGAAGCTGTGGGCTCTCTTCCCCTTTAGATTGAAATCAGCCCCTCTAAAATTCAGACAGACTGAGGTGTCCTACCTGACCTCCGGTAATAAAGCTGGTAGTGGGAAACGTCAAAAGAACTCTCCTGCCGATCGAGTGATCACAAGAGATGTCGGAACATAGTAGACGCCGCACCACTTAGAAATCTGAATGCGGAATAGCAGAAGTCTCATGACCATCCGACAAGAAACAGCACAGCAAAAATAAAACCGCACGTTTCTCAAAGCTGACGGGGTTATTTTAGACCGTTATCAGCCTTTAGCAGTGAGCGGTCTTAGTCCTTCACTTGAGCCCAAATAATCCCACATATTGATAGAGTGTCTCTTTCAAAGAAACCCATATTTGAAATAAAATTAATACATGATCCACAAATAAAAACAATAAAAAATAAAAATAAGGGCTAAGCTTTATCTCCATAAAGAAAATAATAACCCTTTAGTCTTCTTAATCATATTTGTAAAGTGCCTGCAGCCTGCCTATAAATATCCTATATAAAAGGATAAAACATGTCCCAAATAAACATTACAGCTAAATATTCTTCAAGTGCACATCTCCAAAACCTAGAAGACAAAAGCACTTACCTGCAATCCAGCTGTCAGGCAGGATGACAGCTTACAAGGTGTGAAAGGACACATACTCCTCACAGAGACCTGTAGAAGAAAGAAAGAACAGAGTAACCAACTCTGGCTTTCTATGACTAGGGCAGCAAAAGTTTTAGGAAACCAAGCAAGGACCACCTCACCACTTCCTAACTGCTTAAAAGCCACCACTACTCTTACTCAAGAGATTGATGTGGACACAGCTAAACCCAAATCCTTGCTTGCAGGGAAAAGTACCCAAAAAAGGAATCAATATCTTCAGACACTGAACTTCACCTTCTCCATTGACAGAGGCAAAGAGAATGACTGGGGGTTATGGGTAAGGGAAATGACACTTAACAGCTTTGCTGTGGCGCTCTTTGCCTCCTCCTGCTGGCCAGGAGTGAATATCCCACTAGTAATTGGAATGACGTTGTGGAATCTCCATTTCTTAGGAAAGAAATAGATTCCAAACATATCATACTCCTACTTACAGCTAGAGGGCAAACCCCCAATAAATGACACAGCTGGAAGAGCCTGAGAGATTATTAAGGCAAACCAATCATTTTAATATCAAAAACAGCTTACTGAATAAATTATACTATTGACACAAAATATATGTATACATGGATCACGTAGTTAACTGACTTAGAATTATTCTTAGAAGGGATGTTTTGCTTTTTTACTATAATTATTAAATTATTTAAAGAAAATAAAGTTGAGATTTACCTCATCAGTTAAAGCACTTTTGTCTTTGTGTTTCCCTCTTAACATCTGAATGCCATTGTTTGCAGTTACTACAATGGTTGCAAAATGATCTTCTGTATTATCCATGCAGGGTTCCTTTACCTCAAAGTGCTCAGGATAGAATGCAGGCTGTAGAGCTTCAAGGTTTATGAGATACTTGAGTTTTAAGTCTCTGGCAGTAGCTTTGCATTGGCTAAACTGCTGTATAAACCTGCGGAATCTGTATCTTATTCTCTTGCGTGTTAAAATATGGTAGTCCTGAATTTTTGCACGAATACACTTGGGCAAAAATGTCTTGTAGCTGTACAGAGAAAGGAACAAATGTAATATATCTTATAGAATAGACAAACTGTCTAAAGATGGTACTTGACTATTTTTTTTGTTACGCAGCATGGTAAATGTATTTTCCTTATTTTGATAAGAAAACAATTAGATAAAATACTCTCTCATGCTAATTTGTGACACTGTACAACAACACAGTACATGAGGTGCCATAAGGAAAACCATTACATTTCCTTTATTTCGTTTAGAATATCTAATTATATATAGATGAATTTAATGTAGTTCTAGTGCAACTATGTACGGTTAAATATTATGGGAAGACATTATTTATTTATGTATTTAAAAAATTGTAATTGTTGGTTCTAATAAAAGGTCTCAAAACTGAATGCTCTTTCAAACCTTTTGATTTTGTCTACACCACTATTTTTTAAACCTGTCCTCAGGCCTTCCCAACAGGCCAGGTTTTCTGGATAACTTTGGATGAGAGCAGATAAATTAACCATGTTTACTAATCAGCCGATTATTTTACCTGTGCTCCAGTTCAGATATCCACAAAATGTGGCCTGTTAGGGAGACCTAAGGAAAGGTTTGAAAACCAGTGGTCTACACGAATAAGCAGTAACATATTTGTTCAAAAACATAAATGATGCTTACCTGATAATTTAATTTCCATCTGTGGGAGGAGAGGCCACGGCTTCATTCATTACTTGTGGGGATTAAGAACCTGGCCACCAGGAGGAGGCAAAGACACCCCAGCCAAAGGCTTAAAGGGACATGATACTCATATGCTAAATCACTTGAAACTGATGCAGTATAACTGTAAAAAGCTGACAGGAAAATATCACCTGAGCATCTCTATGTAAAAAAGGAAGATATTTTACCTCACAATCTCCTCAGCTCAGCAGAGTAAGTTCTGTGTAAAAAGTTATACTCAACTGCTCCCAGCTGCAGGTAAAAAAATTAAAAAAAATGAAGAAATGAACAGCAGCCAATCAGCATCAGCAGTGCTGAGGTCATGAACTCTTACTGTGATCTCATGAGATTTGACTTGACTCTCATGAGATTTCATTGTAAACTTCCTTTACCTGATTGGTGAAATAATATGAGAGTGCACGATGCTAGTCCCTTCAGATGTCCCAGGACAGACACACTAAAATGCTGCTTAGAAATCCTTTACAATGGGAGGTGGCTACTGAGGAACTTTTGAGGTAAAAACATAATTTATGCTTACCTGATAAATTCTTTTCTTCTGTTGTGTGATCAGTCCACGGGTCATCATTACTTCTGGGATATAACTCCTCCCCAACAGGAAATGCAAGAGGATCCACCCAGCAGAGCTGCATATAGCTCCTCCCCTCTACGTCACTCCCAGTCATTCGACCAAGAATCAACGAGAAAGGAGAAACCAAGGGTGAAGTGGTGACTGGAGTATAATTTAAAAGATATTTACCTGCCTTAAAAAACAGGGCGGGCCGTGGACTGATCACACAACAGAAGAAAAGAATTTATCAGGTAAGCATAAATTATGTTTTCTTCTGTTATGTGTGATCAGTCCACGGGTCATCATTACTTCTGGGATACCAATACCAAAGCAAAAGTACACGGATGACGGGAGGGATAGGCAGGCTCATTATACAGAAGGAACCACTGCCTGAAGAACCTTTCTCCCAAAAATAGCCTCCGAAGAAGCAAAAGTGTCAAATTTGTAAAATTTGGAAAAAGTATGAAGCGAAGACCAAGTTGCAGCCTTGCAAATCTGTTCAACAGAGGCCTCATTCTTGAAGGCCCAAGTGGAAGCCACAGCTCTAGTAGAATGAGCTGTAATTCTTTCAGGAGGCTGCTGTCCAGCAGTCTCATAGGCTAAACGAATTATGCTACGAAGCCAGAAGGAGAGAGAGGTAGCCGAAGCCTTATGACCTCTCCTCTGACCAGAGTACACGACAAACAGGGAAGACGTTTGTCGAAAATCCTTAGTTGCCTGCAAGTAGAACTTGAGGGCACGAACTACATCCAGATTGTGTAGAAGACGTTCCTTCTTTGAAGAAGGATTCGGGCACAGGGAAGGCACCACGATCTCTTGATTGATGTTCCTGTTAGTGACTACCTTAGGTAAGAACCCAGGTTTTGTACGCAGAACTACCTTGTCTGAATGAAAAATCAAATAAGGAGAATCACAATGTAAAGCTGATAACTCAGAGACTCTCCGAGCCGAAGAAATAGCCATTAAAAATAACACTTTCCAAGATAACAACTTTATATCAATGGAATGAAGGGGTTCAAACGGAACTCCTTGTAGAACGTTAAGAACAAGGTTTAAACTCCATGGCGGAGCAACAGTTTTAAACACAGGCTTGATCCTAGCTAAAGCCTGACAAAAGGCCTGGACGTCTGGATTTTCTGACAGACGCCTGTGTAACAAGATGGACAGAGCTGAGATCTGTCCCTTTAATGAGCTAGCCGATAAACCCTTTTCTAAACCTTCTTGTAGAAAGGACAATATCCTAGGAATCCTAACCTTACTCCAGGAGTAACCTTTGGATTCGCACCAGTATAGGTATTTACGCCATATCTTGTGGTAAATCCTTCTGGTAACAGGCTTCCTAGCCTGTATCAGGGTATCAATAACCGACTCAGAAAAACCACGTTTTGATCAAATCAAGCGTTCAATTTCCAAGCAGTCAGCTTCAGAGAAGTTAGATTTTGATGTTTGAATGGACCCTGTATCAGAAGGTCCTGTCTTAGAGGTAGAGACCAAGGCGGACAGGATGACATGTCCACTAGATCTGCATACCAAGTCCTGCGTGGCCATGCAGGCGCTATTAGAATCACTGATGCTCTCTCCTGTTTGATTTTGGCAATCAATCGAGGAAGCAGCGGGAAGGGTGGAAACACATAAGCCATCCCGAAGTTCCAAGGTGCTGTCAAAGCATCTATCAGAACCGCTCCCGGATCCCTGGATCTGGACCCGTAGCGAGGAAGTTTGGCGTTCTGGCGAGACGCCATGAGATCTATCTCTGGTTTGCCCCAACGTCGAAGTATTTGGGCAAAGACCTCCGGATGAAGTTCCCACTCCCCCGGATGAAAAGTCTGGCGACTCAAGAAATCCGCCTCCCAGTTCTCCACTCCCGGGATGTGGATTGCTGACAGGTGGCAAGAGTGAGACTCTGCCCAGCGAATTATGTTTGATACTTCCATCATTGCTAGGGAGCTTCTTGTCCCTCCTTGATGGTTGATGTAAGCTACAGTCGTGATGTTGTCCGACTGAAACCTGATGAACCCCCGAGTTTTTAACTGGGGCCAAGCCAGAAGGGCATTGAGAACTGCTCTCAATTCCAGAATGTTTATTGGCAGGAGACTTTCCTCCTGATTCCATTGTCCCTGAGCCTTCAGAGAATTCCAGACAGCGCCCCAACCTAGTAGGCTGGCGTCTGTTGTTACAATTGTCCAGTCCGGCCTGCTGAATGGCATCCCCCTGGACAGATGTGGCCGAGAAAGCCACCATAGAAGAGAGTTTCTGGTCTCTTGATCCAGATTCAGAGTAGGGGACAAGTCTGAGTAATCCCCATTCCACTGACTCAGCATGCACAATTGCAGCGGTCTGAGATGTAGACGTGCAAAGGGTACTATGTCCATTGCTGCTACCATTAAGCCGATCACCTCCATGCATTGAGCTACTGACGGGAGTTGAATGGAATGAAGGACACGGCATGCATTTAGAAGCTTTGTTAATCTGTCTTCTGTCAGATAAATCTTCATTTCTACAGAATCTATAAGAGTCCCCAAGAATGAAACTCTTGTGAGAGGAAAGAGAGAACTTTTCTTTTCGTTCACTTTCCATCCATGCGACCTTAGAAATGCCAGAACTAACTCTGTATGAGACTTGGCAGTTTGAAAGCTTGAAGCTTGTATCAGAATGTCGTCTAGGTACGGAGCTACCGAAATTCCTCGCGGTCTTAGTACCGCCAGAAGGGCACCCAGAACCTTTGTGAAGATTCTTGGAGCCGTAGCCAATCCGAATGGAAGAGCTACAAACTGGTAATGCCTGTCTAAGAAGGCAAACCTTAGATACCGGTAATGATCTTTGTGAATCGGTATGTGAAGGTAAGCATCCTTTAAGTCCACTGTGGTCATGTACTGACCCTTTTGGATCATGGGTAAGATTGTCCGAATAGTTTCCATTTTGAACGATGGAACTCTTAGGAATTTGTTTAGGATCTTTAAATCCAAGATTGGCCTGAAAGTTCCCTCTTTTTTGGGAACCACAAACAGGTTTGAGTAAAACCCTTGTCCTTGTTCCGACCGCGGAACCGGATGGATCACTCCCATTAATAACAGATCTTGTACACAGCGTAGAAACGCTTCTTTCTTTATCTGGTTTGTTGACAACCTTGACAGATGAAATCTCCCTCTTGGGGGAGAGAATTTGAAGTCTAGGAGGTATCCCTGAGATATGATCTCTAGCGCCCAGGGATCCTGAACATCTCTTGCCCAAGCCTGGGCGAAGAGAGAGAGTCTGCCCCCCACTAGATCCGGTCCCGGATCGGGGGCCCTCGGTTCATGCTGTCTTTGGGGCAGCAGCAGGTTTCCTGGTCTGCTTGCCCTTGTTCCAGGACTGGTTAGGTTTCCAGCCTTGTTTGTAACGAGCAACAGCTCCTTCCTGTTTTGGTGCAGTGGAAGTTGGTGCTGCTCCTGCTTTGAAATTCCGAAAGGGACGAAAATTAGACTGTCTAGCCTTAGCCTTGGCTTTGTCTTGAGGCAGGGCGTGGCCCTTACCTCCTGTAATGTCAGCGATAATTTCTTTCAAACCGGGCCCAAATAAAGTTTGCCCCTTGAAAGGTATATTAAGTAATTTGGACTTAGAAGTTACATCAGCTGACCAGGATTTTAGCCACAGCGCCCTACGTGCCTGAATGGCGAATCCTGAGTTCTTAGCCGTAAGTTTGGTTAAATGTACTACGGCCTCCGAAATGAATGAATTAGCTAGTTTAAGGACTCTAAGCCTGTCCGTAATGTCGTCCAGCGTAGCTGAACTAAGGTTCTCTTCCAGAGACTCAATCCAAAATGCTGCCGCAGCCGTAATCGGCGCGATGCATGCAAGGGGTTGCAATATAAAACCTTGTTGAACAAACATTTTCTTAAGGTAACCCTCTAATTTTTTATCCATTGGATCTGAAAAAGCACAGCTATCCTCCACCGGGATAGTGGTACGCTTAGCTAAAGTAGAAACTGCTCCCTCCACCTTAGGGACCGTTTGCCATAAGTCCCGTGTGGTGGCGTCTATTGGAAACATCTTTCTAAATATTGGAGGGGGTGAGAACGGCACACCGGGTCTATCCCACTCCTTAGTAACAATTTCAGTTAGTCTCTTAGGTATAGGAAAAACGTCAGTACTCGCCGGTACCGCAAAGTATTTATCCAACCTACACAATTTCTCTGGTATTGCAACAGTGTTACAATCATTAAGAGCCGCTAAAACCTCCCCTAGTAATACACGGAGGTTCTCCAATTTAAATTTAAAATTTGAAATATCTGAATCCAATCTGTTTGGATCAGAACCGTCACCCACAGAATGAAGCTCTCCGTCCTCATGCTCTGCAAGCTGTGACGCAGTATCAGACATGGCCCTAGTATTATCAGCGCACTCTGTTCTCACCCCAGAGTGATCACGCTTGCCTCTTAGTTCTGGTAATTTAGCCAAAACTTCAGTCATAACAGTAGCCATATCTTGTAATGTTATCTGTAATGGCCGCCCAGATGTACTAGGCGCCACAATATCACGCACCTCCCGGGCGGGAGATGCAGGTACTGACACGTGAGGCGAGTTAGTCGGCATAACTCTCCCCTCGCTGTTTGGTGAAATTTGTTCAATTTGTACAGATTGGCTTTTATTTAAAGTAGCATCAATACAGTTAGTACATAAATTTCTATTGGGCTCCACTTTGGCATTGGAACAAATGACACAGGTATCTTCCTCTGAATCAGACATGTTTAACACACTAGCAATAAACTTGCAACTTGGTTACAATCTTATTTAACAAAAACGTACTGTGCCTCAAAGAAGCACTAAACGATTAAATGACAGTTGAAATAATGAACTGAAAAACAGTTATAGCATCAATCCTTAAAAACAACACAACTTTTAGCAAAGGTTTGTTCCCCTTAGTAAAGTAACAATAATTAAATTTGAAACATAAAAATTACAGGGCAACGTTTTTTAATCACAGTCAATATATAAGTCTCACAGCTCTGCTGAGAGAATCTACCTCCCTCCAAAGAAGTTTGAAGACCCCTGAGTTCTGTTAGAGATGAACCGGATCATGCAGGAAATACAAGAGTAACTGACTGGAAATTTTTGATGCGTAGCAAAGAGCGCCAAAAAAAACGGCCCCTCCCCCTCACACACAGCAGTGAGAGAGAAACGAAACTGTCACAATTTAAAACAAGCAACTGCCAAGTGGAAAAATAATGCCCAAACATTTATTCACTCAGTACCTCAGAAAATGCGAACGATTCTACATTCCAGCAAAAACGTTTAACATAATAAATACCTATTCAAAGGTTTAATGTACTTTTAACAGAGTAATTCCAGTGAAATACCATCCCCAGAATACTGAAGTGTAGAGTATACATACATGTCATTATAACGGTATGGCAGGATTTTCTCATCAATTCCATTCAGAAAATAAAAACTGCTACATACCTCAATGCAGATTCATCTGCCCGCTGTCCCCTGATCTGAAGCTTTTACCTCCCTCAGATGGCCGAGAAACAGCAATATGATCTTAACTACTCCGGTTAAAATCATAGTAAAAACTCTGGTAGATTCTTCTTCAAACTCTGCCAGAGAGGCAATAACACGCTCCGGTGCTATTGTAAAATAACAAACTTTTGATTGAAGTTATAAAAACTAAGTATAATCACCATAGTCCTCTCACACATCCTATCTAGTCGTTGGGTGCAAGAGAATGACTGGGAGTGACGTAGAGGGGAGGAGCTATATGCAGCTCTGCTGGGTGGATCCTCTTGCATTTCCTGTTATATCCCAGAAGTAATGATGACCCGTGGACTGATCACACATAACAGAAGAAATATCTTTCTTTTTTACATAGAGATGTTCAGGTGATATTTTCTAGTCAGCTTTTTACAGCTATGCTGCATCACTTTCAAGTGTTTAAACATTTGGGTATTATGGCCCTTTAAATACCTCCCCCACTTCCCTCATCCCCCAGTCATTCTGCCAAGGGAACAAGGAACAGTAGGAGAAATATCAGGGTATAAATTATGCCAGAAGAATAAAAAACTAAATTTATGCTTACCTGATAAATTTATTTATTTCTTGACACAGTGAGTCCACGGATCATCATCAATTACCGTTGGGAATATCACTCCTGGCTAACAGGAGGAGACAAAGAGCACCACAGCAAAGCTGTTAAATATCACTCCCCCTACCCAAAATCCCCCAGTCATTCGACCAAAGGGAAAAGAGAGAAAGGAAGTAACACAAGGTGCAGAGGTGCCTGAGGTTTATATAAAAAGAAACTGTCTGAATACAGGGCGGGCCATGGACTCACCGTGTCAAGAAATAAATAAATTTATCAGGTAAACATAAATTTTGTTTTCTTTCTAATGACACGGTGAGTCCACGGATCATCATCAATTACTGTTGGGAACCAATACCCAAGCCAGAGGACACAGATGAAAAGGGAGGGACAAGACAGTAACCTAAAGAGAAGGCACCACTGCTTGAAGAACCTTTCTCCCAAAAGAAGCCTCAGCTGAGGCAAAAGTATCGAATTGATCGAATTTGGAAAAAGTGTGCAAAGCTGACCAAGTTGCAGCCTTGCAAATCTGTTCCACAGAAGCTTCATTTTTTAAGGCCTAGGCAGAAGAAACAGCCCTTGTGGAATGAGCTGTGATTTTCTCAGGAGGTTGCTGTCCAGCAGTTTCATATGCCAAGCGAATAACGGTCCTTAGCCAAAGGTATAGTGAAGTAGCCGTAGCTTTCTGACCCTTACGTTTCCCAGAAAAGCAAACAAACAATGCAGAAGACTGACAAATGTCCTTATTTGCCTGAAAAACATAATTTATGCTTACCTGATAAATTTATTTCTCTTGTAGTGTATCCAGTCCACGGATCATCCATTACTTGTGGGATATTCTCCTTCCCAACAGGAAGTTGCAAGAGGATCACCCACAACAGAGCTGCTATACAGCTCCTCCCCTTACTGCCATATCCAGTCATTCGACCGAAACAAGCCGAGAAAGGAGAAACCATAGGGTGCAGTGGTGACTGTAGTTTAATTAAAATTTAGACCTGCCTGAAAAGGACAGGGCAGGCCGTGGACTGGATACACTACAAGAGAAATAAATTTATCAGGTAAGCATAAATTATGTTTTCTCTTGTTAAGTGTATCCAGTCCACGGATCATCCATTACTTGTGGGATACCAATACCAAAGCTAAAGTACACGGATGATGGGAGGGACAAGGCAGGAACTTAAACGGAAGGAACCACTGCCTGTAGAACCTTTCTCACAAAAACAGCCTCCGAAGAAGCCAAAGTATCAAATTTGTAAAATTTGGATAAAGTATGAAGGGAAGCAACAGCTCTAGTAGAATGAGCTGTAATCCTTTCAGGAGGCTGCTGTCCAGCAGTCTCATAGGCTAAACGGATTATACTCCGAAGCCAAAAAGAAAGAGAGGTTGCCGAGGCCTTCTGACCTCTCCTCTGTCCAGAGTAAACAATAAACAGGTTAGATGTTTGGCGAAAATCTTTAGTATGCATACAAAGAGAGAAGCGCTCTACCAGGAACGAACAACAGCTCAGTGGCTTGTTCTATGGCGATTTACCACCCGGAAGCAGCCTCTTTTAGACCAGTGTGCTTTTCACAGAAGAAAACTTTCCTGAAGTATATCAGTCTGATCCCGCCAAGTAAGGTCAGTCCAGCCCCGAAATACCAGGCAATTCTCCTCTGAACAAGGAACATGACAACCCCAGACGATCGTTTCGGCCTTCTATGGGCCTCGTCAGTGAGGTGCAGCCACATTGCTCTAAGCACACTGGGCAAGGAGTCCACGTCTGGTTTCCCCCATCACCCATAGGGAGACTTCCCCAGGGTCATAATAATTTGCATACAAAGAGAGAAGCGCTCTACCAGGAACGAACAACAGCTCAGTGGCTTGTTCTATGGCGATTTACCACCCGGAAGCAGCCTCTTTTAGACCAGTGTGCTTTTCACAGAAGAAAACTTTCCTGAAGTATATCAGTCTGATTCCGCCAAGTAAGGTCAGTCCAGCCCCGAAATACCAGGCAATTCTCCTCTGAACAAGGAACATGACAACCCCAGACGATCGTTTCGGCCTTCTATGGGCCTCGTCAGTGAGGTGCAGCCACATTGCTCTAAGCACACTGGGCAAGGAGTCCACGTCTGGTTTCCCCCATCACCCATAGGGAGACTTCCCCAGGGTCATAATAATTTGCATACAAAGAGAGAAGCGCTCTACCAGGAACGAACAACAGCTCAGTGGCTTGTTCTATGGCGATTTACCACCCGGAAGCAGCCTCTTTTAGACCAGTGTGCTTTTCACAGAAGAAAACTTTCCTGAAGTATATCAGTCTGATCCCGCCAAGTAAGGTCAGTCCAGCCCCGAAATACCAGGCAATTCTCCTCTGAACAAGGAACATGACAACCCCAGACGATCGTTTCGGCCTTCTATGGGCCTCGTCAGTGAGGTGCAGCCACATTGCTCTAAGCACACTGGGCAAGGAGTCCACGTCTGGTTTCCCCCATCACCCATAGGGAGACTTCCCCAGGGTCATAATAATTTGCATACAAAGAGAGAAGCGCTCTACCAGGAACGAACAACAGCTCAGTGGCTTGTTCTATGGCGATTTACCACCCGGAAGCAGCCTCTTTTAGACCAGTGTGCTTTTCACAGAAGAAAACTTTCCTGAAGTATATCAGTCTGATCCCGCCAAGTAAGGTCAGTCCAGCCCCGAAATACCAGGCAATTCTCCTCTGAACAAGGAACATGACAACCCCAGACGATCGTTTCGGCCTTCTATGGGCCTCGTCAGTGAGGTGCAGCCACATTGCTCTAAGCACACTGGGCAAGGAGTCCACGTCTGGTTTCCCCCATCACCCATAGGGAGACTTCCCCAGGGTCATAATAATTTGCATACAAAGAGAGAAGCGCTCTACCAGGAACGAACAACAGCTCAGTGGCTTGTTCTATGGCGATTTACCACCCGGAAGCAGCCTCTTTTAGACCAGTGTGCTTTTCACAGAAGAAAACTTTCCTGAAGTATATCAGTCTGATCCCGCCAAGTAAGGTCAGTCCAGCCCCGAAATACCAGGCAATTCTCCTCTGAACAAGGAACATTACAACCCCAGACGATCGTTTCGGCCTTCTATGGGCCTCGTCAGTGAGGTGCAGCCACATTGCTCTAAGCACACTGGGCAAGGAGTCCACGTCTGGTTTCCCCCATCACCCATAGGGAGACTTCCCCAGGGTCATAATAATTTGCATACAAAGAGAGAAGCGCTCTACCAGGAACGAACAACAGCTCAGTGGCTTGTTCTATGGCGATTTACCACCCGGAAGCAGCCTCTTTTAGACCAGTGTGCTTTTCACAGAAGAAAACTTTCCTGAAGTATATCAGTCTGATCCCGCCAAGTAAGGTCAGTCCAGCCCCGAAATACCAGGCAATTCTCCTCTGAACAAGGAACATGACAACCCCAGACGATCGTTTCGGCCTTCTATGGGCCTCGTCAGTGAGGTGCAGCCACATTGCTCTAAGCACACTGGGCAAGGAGTCCACGTCTGGTTTCCCCCATCACCCATAGGGAGACTTCCCCAGGGTCATAATAATTTGCATACAAAGAGAGAAGCGCTCTACCAGGAACGAACAACAGCTCAGTGGCTTGTTCTATGGCGATTTACCACCCGGAAGCAGCCTCTTTTAGACCAGTGTGCTTTTCACAGAAGAAAACTTTCCTGAAGTATATCAGTCTGATCCCGCCAAGTAAGGTCAGTCCAGCCCCGAAATACCAGGCAATTCTCCTCTGAACAAGGAACATGACAACCCCAGACGATCGTTTCGGCCTTCTATGGGCCTCGTCAGTGAGGTGCAGCCACATTGCTCTAAGCACACTGGGCAAGGAGTCCACGTCTGGTTTCCCCCATCACCCATAGGGAGACTTCCCCAGGGTCATAATAATTTGCATACAAAGAGAGAAGCGCTCTACCAGGAACGAACAACAGCTCAGTGGCTTGTTCTATGGCGATTTACCACCCGGAAGCAGCCTCTTTTAGACCAGTGTGCTTTTCACAGAAGAAAACTTTCCTGAAGTATATCAGTCTGATCCCGCCAAGTAAGGTCAGTCCAGCCCTGAAATACCAGGCAATTCTCCTCTGAACAAGGAACATGACAACACCAGACGATCGTTTCGGCCTTCTATGGGCCTCGTCAGTGAGGTGCAGCCACATTGCTCTAAGCACACTGGGCAAGGAGTCCACGTCTGGTTTCCCCCATCACCCATAGGGAGACTTCCCCAGGGTCATAATAATTTGCATACAAAGAGAGAAGCGCTCTACCAGGAACGAACAACAGCTCAGTGGCTTGTTCTATGGCGATTTACCACCCGGAAGCAGCCTCTTTTAGACCAGTGTGCTTTTCACAGAAGAAAACTTTCCTGAAGTATATCAGTCTGATCCCGCCAAGTAAGGTCAGTCCAGCCCCGAAATACCAGGCAATTCTCCTCTGAACAAGGAACATGACAACCCCAGACGATCGTTTCGGCCTTCTATGGGCCTCGTCAGTGAGGTGCAGCCACATTGCTCTAAGCACACTGGGCAAGGAGTCCACGTCTGGTTTCCCCCATCACCCATAGGGAGACTTCCCCAGGGTCATAATAATTTGCATACAAAGAGAGAAGCGCTCTACCAGGAACGAACAACAGCTCAGTGGCTTGTTCTATGGCGATTTACCACCCGGAAGCAGCCTCTTTTAGACCAGTGTGCTTTTCACAGAAGAAAACTTTCCTGAAGTATATCAGTCTGATCCCGCCAAGTAAGGTCAGTCCAGCCCCGAAATACCAGGCAATTCTCCTCTGAACAAGGAACATGACAACCCCAGACGATCGTTTCGGCCTTCTATGGGCCTCGTCAGTGAGGTGCAGCCACATTGCTCTAAGCACACTGGGCAAGGAGTCCACGTCTGGTTTCCCCCATCACCCATAGGGAGACTTCCCCAGGGTCATAATAATTTGCATACAAAGAGAGAAGCGCTCTACCAGGAACGAACAACAGCTCAGTGGCTTGTTCTATGGCGATTTACCACCCGGAAGCAGCCTCTTTTAGACCAGTGTGCTTTTCACAGAAGAAACTATCAGTCTGATCCCGCCAAGTAAGGTCAGTCCAGCCCCGAAATACCAGGCAATTCTCCTCTGAACAAGGAACATGACAACCCCAGACGATCGTTTCGGCCTTCTATGGGCCTCGTCAGTGAGGTGCAGCCACATTGCTCTAAGCACACTGGGCAAGGAGTCCACGTCTGGTTTCCCCCATCACCCATAGGGAGACTTCCCCAGGGTCATAATAATTTGCATACAAAGAGAGAAGCGCTCTACCAGGAACGAACAACAGCTCAGTGGCTTGTTCTATGGCGATTTACCACCCGGAAGCAGCCTCTTTTAGACCAGTGTGCTTTTCACAGAAGAAAACTTTCCTGAAGTATATCAGTCTGATCCCGCCAAGTAAGGTCAGTCCAGCCCCGAAATACCAGGCAATTCTCCTCTGAACAAGGAACATGACAACCCCAGACGATCGTTTCGGCCTTCTATGGGCCTCGTCAGTGAGGTGCAGCCACATTGCTCTAAGCACACTGGGCAAGGAGTCCACGTCTGGTTTCCCCCATCACCCATAGGGAGACTTCCCCAGGGTCATAATAATTTGCATACAAAGAGAGAAGCGCTCTACCAGGAACAAACAACAGCTCAGTGGCTTGTTCTATGGCGATTTACCACCCGGAAGCAGCCTCTTTTAGACCAGTGTGCTATTCACAGAAGAAAACTTTCCTGAAGTATATCAGTCTGATCCCGCCAAGTAAGGTCAGTCCAGCCCCGAAATACCAGGCAATTCTCCTCTGAACAAGGAACATGACAACCCCAGACGATCGTTTCGGCCTTCTATGGGCCTCGTCAGTGAGGTGCAGCCACATTGCTCTAAGCACACTGGGCAAAGAGTCCACGTCTGGTTTCCCCCATCACCCATAGGGAGACTTCCCCAGGGTCATAATAATTTGCATACAAAGAGAGAAGCGCTCTACCAGGAACGAACAACAGCTCAGTGGCTTGTTCTATGGCGATTTACCACCCGGAAGCAGCCTCTTTTAGACCAGTGTGCTTTTCACAGAAGAAAACTTTCCTGAAGTATATCAGTCTGATCCCGCCAAGTAAGGTCAGTCCAGCCCCGAAATACCAGGCAATTCTCCTCTGAACAAGGAACATGACAACCCCAGACGATCGTTTCGGCCTTCTATGGGCCTCGTCAGTGAGGTGCAGCCACATTGCTCTAAGCACACTGGGCAAGGAGTCCACGTCTGGTTTCCCCCATCACCCATAGGGAGACTTCCCCAGGGTCATAATAATTTGCATACAAAGAGAGAAGCGCTCTACCAGGAACGAACAACAGCTCAGTGGCTTGTTCTATGGCGATTTACCACCCGGAAGCAGCCTCTTTTATGCTATTGTTCGTTTCCAGGTTGAGCGCTTCTCTCATTTTATTTATGCAAATTATGACATTTTGGGAAGTCTCCCTAAGTGTGATGCGGGAATCCAGACGTGGACCCGTTGCTCAGTGTGCTTAGAGGGATATGGCTGCACCTCACTGACGAGGCCCACAATAGGCCGAAACGTACGTCTGGGGTTTTGCTGTTTCTCTCGTTCAGAGAAGGATTGCCTGGTATTTCGGGGCTGGACTGTACTGTGAAGTCAGGATCAGACTGATATGCTTCAGGAAAGTTTTTCTCTGTGAAAGGCACATGTTGAGCAAAAAGAGGCTGCTTCTTGGGTGGTAACTAGCCATAGAACAAGCTATTATGCTATTGTTCGTTTCCAGGTTGAGCGCTTCTCTCATTTTATTTATGCAAATTATGACATTTTGGGAAGTCTCCCTAAGTGTGATGCGGGAATCCAGACGTGGACCCGTTGCTCAGTGTGCTTAGAGGGATATGGCTGCACCTCACTGACGAGGCCCACAATAGGCCGAAACGTACGTCTGGGGTTTTGCTGTTTCTCTCGTTCAGAGAAGGATTGCCTGGTATTTCGGGGCTGGACTGTACTGTGAAGTCAGGATCAGACTGATATGCTTCAGGAAAGTTTTTCTCTGTGAAAGGCACATGTTGAGCAAAAAGAGGCTGCTTCTTGGGTGGTAACTAGCCATAGAACAAGCTATTATGCTATTGTTCGTTTCCAGGTTGAGCGCTTCTCTCATTTTATTTATGCAAATTATGACATTTTGGGAAGTCTCCCTAAGTGTGATGCGGGAATCCAGACGTGGACCCGTTGCTCAGTGTGCTTAGAGGGATATGGCTGCACCTCACTGACGAGGCCCACAATAGGCCGAAACGTACGTCTGGGGTTTTGCTGTTTCTCTCGTTCAGAGAAGGATTGCCTGGTATTTCGGGGCTGGACTGTACTGTGAAGTCAGGATCAGACTGATATGCTTCAGGAAAGTTTTTCTCTGTGAAAGGCACATGTTGAGCAAAAAGAGGCTGCTTCTTGGGTGGTAACTAGCCATAGAACAAGCTATTATGCTATTGTTCGTTTCCAGGTTGAGCGCTTCTCTCATTTTATTTATGCAAATTATGACATTTTGGGAAGTCTCCCTAAGTGTGATGCGGGAATCCAGACGTGGACCCGTTGCTCAGTGTGCTTAGAGGGATATGGCTGCACCTCACTGAGGAGGCCCACAATAGGCCGAAACGTACGTCTGGGGTTTTGCTGTTTCTCTCGTTCAGAGAAGGATTGCCTGGTATTTCGGGGCTGGACTGTACTGTGAAGTCAGGATCAGACTGATATGCTTCAGGAAAGTTTTTCTCTGTGAAAGGCACATGTTGAGCAAAAAGAGGCTGCTTCTTGGGTGGTAACTAGCCATAGAACAAGCTATTATGCTATTGTTCGTTTCCAGGTTGAGCGCTTCTCTCATTTTATTTATGCAAATTATGACATTTTGGGAAGTCTCCCTAAGTGTGATGCGGGAATCCAGACGTGGACCCGTTGCTCAGTGTGCTTAGAGGGATATGGCTGCACCTCACTGACGAGGCCCACAATAGGCCGAAACGTACGTCTGGGGTTTTGCTGTTTCTCTCGTTCAGAGAAGGATTGCCTGGTATTTCGGGGCTGGACTGTACTGTGAAGTCAGGATCAGACTGATATGCTTCAGGAAAGTTTTTCTCTGTGAAAGGCACATGTTGAGCAAAAAGAGGCTGCTTCTTGGGTGGTAACTAGCCATAGAACAAGCTATTATGCTATTGTTCGTTTCCAGGTTGAGCGCTTCTCTCATTTTATTTATGCAAATTATGATATTTTGGGAAGTCTCCCTAAGTGTGATGCGGGAATCCAGACGTGGACCCGTTGCTCAGTGTGCTTAGAGGGATATGGCTGCACCTCACTGACGAGGCCCACAATAGGCCGAAACGTACGTCTGGGGTTTTGCTGTTTCTCTCGTTCAGAGAAGGATTGCCTGGTATTTCGGGGCTGGACTGTACTGTGAAGTCAGGATCAGACTGATATGCTTCAGGAAAGTTTTTCTCTGTGAAAGGCACATGTTGAGCAAAAAGAGGCTGCTTCTTGGGTGGTAACTAGCCATAGAACAAGCTATTATGCTATTGTTCGTTTCCAGGTTGAGCGCTTCTCTCATTTTATTTATGCAAATTATGACATTTTGGGAAGTCTCCCTAAGTGTGATGCGGGAATCCAGACGTGGACCCGTTGCTCAGTGTGCTTAGAGGGATATGGCTGCACCTCACTGACGAGGCCCACAATAGGCCGAAACGTACGTCTGGGGTTTTGCTGTTTCTCTCGTTCAGAGAAGGATTGCCTGGTATTTCGGGGCTGGACTGTACTGTGAAGTCAGGATCAGACTGATATGCTTCAGGAAAGTTTTTCTCTGTGAAAGGCACATGTTGAGCAAAAAGAGGCTGCTTCTTGGGTGGTAACTAGCCATAGAACAAGCTATTATGCTATTGTTCGTTTCCAGGTTGAGCGCTTCTCTCATTTTATTTATGAAAATCTTTAGTAGCCTGTAAGTAAAACTTCAAGGCACGGACTACGTCTAGATTATGCAAAAGACGTTCCTTCTTTGAAGAAGGATTAGGACATAATGATGGAAAAACAATCTCTTGATTGATATTCTTGTTAGAAACCACCTTAGGTAAAAACCCAGATTTTGTACGCAGAACAACTTTATCTGAATGAAAGATCAGATAAGGAGAATCACAATGTAAGGCAGATAACTCCGAGACTCTTCGAGCCGAGGAAATAGCCATCAGAAAAAGAACTTTCCATGAAAGAAGTTTGATATCAATAGAATGAAGGGGTTCAAACAGAACCCCTTGAAGAACTTTAAGAACCAAGTTTAAGCTCCATGGAGGAGAAACAGGTTTAAACACAGGCTTAATTCTAACTAAAGCCTGACAAAATGCCTGAACGTCTGGAACTTCTGCCAGACGCTTGTGTAAAAGAATAGACAGAGCAGAAATCTGTCCCTTTAAAGAACTAGCTGATAATCCTTTGTCCAAACCCTCTTGGAGGAAGGACAATATCCTAGGAATCCTAACCCTACTCCATGAGTAATTCTTGGATTTACACAAATGAAGATATTTACGCCATATCTTGTGGTAAATTTTCCTGGTGACAGGCTTTCGTGCCTGTATTAAGGTATCAATTACTGACTCGGAGAAGCCACGCTTTGATAGGATCAAGCGTTCAATCTCCATGCAGTCAGTCTCAGAGAAAGTAGATTCGGATGATTGAAAGGAACTTGTATTAGAAGGTCTTGTCTCAGAGGCAGAGTCCATGGTGGAAAGGATGACATGTCCACTAGGTCTGCATACCAGGTCCTGCGTGGTCACGCAGGTGCTATCAATATCACCGATGCTCTTTCCTGTTTGATTTTGGCAATCAGACGAGGGAGCAGAGGAAACGGTGGAAACATATAAGCCAGGTTGAAGAACCAAGGCGCTGCTAGAGCATCTATCAGTGCCGCTTCTGGGTCCCTGGACCTGGATCCGTAACAAGGAAGCTTGGCGTTCTGGCGAGACGCCATGAGATCCAATTCTGGTTTGCCCCAACGGAGAACCAATTGAGCAAACACCTCCGGATGGAGTTCCCATTCCCCCGGATGAAAAGTCTGACGACTTAGAAAATCCGCCTCCCAGTTCTCTACACCTGGGATATGGATCGCTGACAGGTGGCAAGAGTGAGTCTCTGCCCAGCGAATTATCTTGGAGACTTCTGACATCGCTAGGGAAATCCTGGTTCCCCCTTGATGGTTGATGTAAGCCACAGTCGTGATGTTGTCCGACTGAAATCTGATGAACCTAAGTGTTGCTAGCTGAGGCCAAGCCAGAAGAGCATTGAATATTGCTCTTAACTCCAGAATATTTATTGGGAGGAGTTTCTCCTCCTGAGTCCATGAACCCTGAGCCTTCAGGGAGTTCCAGACTGCACCCCAACCTAGAAGGCTGGCATCTGTTGTTACAATTGTCCAATCTGGTCTGCGAAAGGTCATACCCTTGGACAGATGGGCTCGAGATAACCACCAGAGAAGAGAATCTCTGGTTTCCTGATCCAGATTTAGTAGAGGGGACAAATATGTGTAATCCCCATTCCACTGACTGAGCATGCATAATTGCAGCGGTCTGAGATGCAGGCGCGCAAATGGCACTATGTCCATCGCCGCTACCATTAAGCCGATTACTTCCATGCACTGAGCCACCGTGGGGCGCGGAATGGAGTGAAGAACACGGCAAGCATTTAGAAGTTTTGATAACCTGGACTCCGTCAGGTAAATTTTCATTTCTACAGAATCTATTAGAGTCCCTAGGAAGGAAACCCTCGTGAGAGGAGATAGAGAACTTTTTCTTCGTTCACTTTCCACCCATGCGACCTCAGGAATGCCAGAACTATCTCTGTATGAGATTTGGCAATTTGAAAGCTTGACGCCTGTATCAGGATATCGTCCAGGTAAGGAGCCACCGCTATGCCTCGCAGTCTTAGGACCGCCAGAAGTGAGCCCAGTGTAGCCAACCCGAATGGAAGAGCTACAAATTGGTAATGCCTGTCTAGAAAGGCAAACCTCAGGAACTGATGATGATTCTTGTGAATCGGAATGTGAAGGTAAGCATCGTTTAAGACCATTGTGGTCATGTACTGACCCTCTTGGATCATGGGTAAAATGGTTCGAAAAGTTTCCATCTTGAATGACGGAACTCTGAGGAATTTGTTTAGGATCTTTAAATCCAAAATTGGTCTGAAGATTCCCTCTTTTTTGGGAACCACAAACAGATTTGAATAAAACCCCTGTCCTTGTTCCGTCCGCGGAACTGGATGGATCACTCCCATTACAAGGAGATCTTGTACGCAGCTTAGGAATGCCTCTTTCTTTATCTGGTTTGCAGATAATCTTGAAAGGTGAAATCTCCCTTGTGGAGGAGAAGCTTTGAAGTCCAGAAGATATCCCTGAGATATGATCTCCAACGCCCAGGGATCCTGAACATCTCTTGCCCACGCCTGGGCGAAGAGAGAGAGTCTGCCCCCTACTAGATCCGTTGTCGGATAGGGGGCCGCTCCTTCATGCTGTCTTAGAGGCAGCAGCAGGCTTTCTGGCCTGCTTGCCCTTATTCCAGGACTGGTTAGGTTTCCAGGCCTGCTTGGATTGAGCAAACGTTCCCTCTTGTTTTGAAGCAGAGGAAGTTGATGCTGCACCTGCCTTGAAATTTCGAAAGGCACGAAAATTAGACTGTTTGGCCTTTGATTTGGCCCTGTCCTGAGGAAGGGTATGACTCTTACCTCCAGTAATGTCAGCAATAATTTCTTTCAAACCAGGCCCGAATAAGGTCTGCCCCTTGAAAGGAATGTTGAGTAATTTAGACTTTGAAGTCACATCAGCTGACCAGGATTTGAGCCATAGCGCTCTACGCGCCTGGATGGCGAATCCGGAATTCTTAGCCGTTAGTTTAGTCAAATGAACAATGGCATCAGAAACAAATGAGTTAGCTAGCTTAAGAGTTCTAAGCTTGTCAACAATTTCAGTCAATGGAGCTGTATGGATGGCCACTTCCAGGGCCTCAAACCAGAATGCCGCCGCAGCAGTGACAGGCGCAATGCATGCAAGGGGCTGTAAAATAAAACCTTGTTGAATAAACATTTCCTTAAGGTAACCCTCTAATTTTTTTATCCATTGGATCTGAAAAAGCACAACTGTCCTCAACCGGGATAGTGGTACGCTTTGCTAAAGTAGAAACTACTCCCTCCACCTTAGGGACAGTCTGCCATAAGTCCCGTGTAGTGGCATCTATTGGAAACATTTTTCTAAATATAGGAGGTGGGGAAAAGGGCACACCGGGCCTATCCCACTCCTTACTAATAATTTCTGTAAGCCTTTTAGGTATTGGAAAAACATCAGTACTCACCGGCACTGCATAGTATTTATCCAGCCTACACAATTTCTCTGGCACTGCAATTGTGTCACAGTCATTCAGAGCAGCTAATACCTCCCCAAGCAATACACGGAGGTTCTCAAGCTTAAATTTAAAATTAGAAATCTCTTAATCAGGTCTCCCCGATTCAGAGACGTCACCCACAGACTGAAGCTCTCCGTCCTCAGGTTCTGCATATTGTGACGCAGTATCAGACATGGCTCTTACAGCATCTACGCGCTCTGTATCTCGTCTAACCCCAGAGCTATCGCGCTTGCCTCTCAATTCAGGCAATCTGGATAATACCTCTGACAGGGTATTATTCATGATTGCAGCCATGTCCTGCAAAGTAATCGCTATGGGCGTCCCTGATGTACTTGGCGCCATATTAGCGTGCGTCCCTTGAGCGGGAGGCGAAGGGTCCGACACGTGGGGAGAGCTAGTCGGCATAACTTCCCCCTCGACAGACCCCTCTGGTGACAATTCTTTTATAGATAAAGACTGATCTTTACTGTTTAAGGTGAAATCAATACATTTAGTACACATTCTCCTATGGGGCTCCACCATGGCTTTTAAACATAATGAACAAGTATCCTCTGTTTCAGACATGTTTGTACAGACTAGCAATGAGACTAGCAAGCTTGGAAAACACTTTAAAGCAAGTTAACCAGCAATATAAAAAACGTTACTGTGCCTTTAAGAGAAACACATTTTGACAAAATTTGAAATAACAGTGAAAAAAGGCAGTTACACTAACAAACTTTTTACAGTGTATGTAACAAGTCAGCAGAGCATTGCACCAACTTGCAAATGGATGATTAACCCCTTAGGAACAAAAACAGAATAATAAATGACAAAAACGTTTTTTTAAACACAGTCACAACACAGTCTACTGTGATTGTTACCCTCCTCAAACACGACTTTGAAGCCTTTTGAGCCCTTCAGAGATGTCCTGTATCATGCAGAGGGAAGCTGAATGTCTCTGTCAGTATTTTTATCTGCACAGAAAAGCACTAAAATAGGCCCTTCCCACTCATATTGCAACAGTGTAAAGCCTGTTTCTAGGCAAAAATCAAACCAGCCATGTGGAAAAAAACTAGGCCCCAATAAGTTTTGTCACCAAACATATATAAAAACGATTAAAGATGCCAGCAAACGTTTTATATTACACTTTTATAAGAGTATGTATCTCTGTTAATAAGCCTGATACCAGTTGCTATCACTGCATTTAAGGCTTAACTTACATTAATCCGGTATCAGCAGCATTTTTCTAGCAAATTCCATCCCTAGAAATATATTAACTGCACATACCTTATTGCAGGAAAACCTGCACGCCATTCCCTCTCTGAAGTTACCTCACTCCTCAGAATATGTGAGAACAGCCATGGATCTTAGTTACTTCTGCTAAGATCATAGAAAATGCAGGCAGATTCTTCTTCTAAATACTGCCTGAGATAAATAGTACACTCCGGTACCATTTAAAAATAACAAACTTTTGATTGAAGTTAAAAAACTAACTATAATACACCACTCTCCTCTTACTACGTCCATCTTTGTTGAGAGTTGCAAGAGAATGACTGGGTATGGCAGTGAGGGGAGGAGCTATATAGCAGCTCTGCTGTGAGTGATCCTCTTGCAACTTCCTGTTGGGAAGGAGAATATCCCACAGGTAATGGATGATCCGTGGACTGGATACACTTAACAAGAGTAATAACATTTTAGCACTCATACAACATCCAGATTATGTAACAAGACTGAAGTTCCAAGGAACTGCCAAAGCAATGATCAGAAATGCCTGCGGATCTCTTGACCTCGAGCCGTATCTCGGAAGTTTGGCATTCTGACGAGAAGCCATGAGATCCAACTCCGGCTGCCCCCACTTGAGGGTCAAGCTGGAAAACACATCCGAATGAAGTTCCCACTCCCCGGGATGAAAAGTCTGTCTGCTCAGAAAATCCGCTTCCCAATTGTCCACTCCTGGGATGTGGATCGCAGAAAGACAGCAGATGTGGGTCTCTGCTCACTAATTAAAAAAAAAGCTAGATCTACACACGGAGACAGGTCCGTATAGTACCCGTTTCATTGTCTGAGCATGCATAACTGCAAAGGTCTGAGATGGAACCGAGCAAACTGAATGTTGTCCATGGAATCCACCCTCAGACCGATTACCTCCATACATTGAGCCACTGACGGCCATGGAGAGGACTGAAGGACAAAACAAGAGTCAAAAATCTTTCTTTTTCTGACCTCCGTCAGAAAAATCTTCATTAACAGGGAGTCTATTATGGTCCCCAAAAATATGACCCTTGTAGCTGGAACCAGAGAATTTTTTTCCCGATTCACCTTCCATCTGTGGGATCGAAGAAAAGACAACAAGATCTCCCTATGAGATTATGCTTGTTGAAAAGATGGCGCCTGAACCAGAATGTCATCCAGATAAGGTAGCACTGCAATGCCCCAAGATCGAAGCGCAGCTGAAAGAGCCCCCAGAACCTTTGAAAAAATTCTGGGAGCTGTGGCAAGGCCGAATGGAAGGGCCACAAATTGGAAATGATTGTCCAAAAAGAAGAATCTCAGTGACCAACTTGTGATGGTCCCTGTGAATGGGAATATAAAGGTATGCATCCTTTAGGTCTATGGTTGTCATGAACTGACCCTCTTGTACCAATGGAAGAATAGAGTGTATAGTCTCCATCTTGAAGGATGGCACTCTGAGAAAACCGAATTTATGCTTACCTGATAAATTACTTTCCCTTACGGTGTATCCAGTCCACGGATTCATCCTTACTTGTGGGATATTCTCATTCCCTACAGGAAGTGCAAAGAGAGCACACAGCAGAGCTGTCCATATAGCTCCCCTCAGGCTCCGCCCCCCCAGTCATTCGACCGATGATTAGGAGAAAAAGGAGAAACTATAGGGTGCAGTGGTAACTGTAGTTTACAAAAATAAATTTGAACCTGACTTAATTGCCAGGGCGGGCCGTGGACTGGATACACCGTAAGAGAAAGTAATTTATCAGGTAAGCATAAATTCTGTTTTCTCTTACATGGTGTATCCAGTCCACGGATTCATCCTTACTTGTGGGATACCAATACCAAAGCTTTAGGACACGGATGAAGGGAGGGAACAAGTCAGGCAACCTAAACGGAAAGCACCACTGCTTGCAAAACCTTTCTCCCAAAAATAGCCTCCGAAGAAGCAAAAGTATCGAATTTGTAAAATTCGGCAAAAGTATGCAGTGAAGACCAAGTCGCTGCTTTACAAATCTGTTCCACAGAAACCTCATTCTTGAAAGCCCATGTGGAAGCCGCAGCTCTGATGGAATGAGCTGTAATTCGTTCGGGAGGCTGATGTCCAGTAGTCTCATAAGCCAAACGGATAATGCTTTTCAGCCAAAAGGAAAGAGAGGAAGCAGTAGCTTTTTGACCTCTCCTCTTACCAGAATAGACAACCCACAAGGATGATGTGTGTCTGAACTCTTAGTTGCTTTTAAATAGAATTTTAAAGCATGAACCACATCAAGATTGTGTAACAGCCGTTCCTTCCTAGAAACTGGATTAGGACACAGAGAAGGAACAATGATTTCCTGGTTAATATTCTTATTAGAAACCACTTTTGGAAGGAAACCAGGTTTTGTACGCAAAACAACCTTATCTGCATGGAACACCAGATAGGGTGAAGTACACTGCAAAGCAGACAATTCTGTAACTCTTCGAGCAGAAGAAAAAGTTACCAAAAACAAAATTTTCCAAGATAATAACTTAATATCTGTGGAATGTAAAGGTTCAAACGGAACCCCTTGAAGGACTGAAAGAACTAAATTTAGACTCCATGGAGGAGCCACAGGTTTATAGACAGGCTTGATTCTGACCAAAGCCTGTGCAAACGCTTGAACATCTGGTACTTCCGCCAGACGCTTGTGTAACAGAATGGACAGAGCAGATATCCGTCCCTTTAAGGAACGAGGTAACAATCCTTTCTCCAATCCTTCTTGGAGAAATTACAAAATCCTAGGAATCCTAATCTTACTCCACGAGTAACCCTTGGATTCACACCAACCAAGATACTTCCGCCATATCTTATGGTAAATTTTCCTGGTGACAGGCTTTCTAGCCTGGATCAAAGTATCTATAACCGATTCCGAGAACCCACTCTTAGATGGAATTAAGCGTTCAATCTCCAAGCATTCAGTTGCAGAGAAACTAGATTTGGATGCTTGAATGGACCTTGAATTAGAAGATCCTGCCTCGATGGCAGTGTCCATGGTGGCACAGATGACATGTCCACTAGGTCTGCATACCAAGTCCTGCGTGGCCACGCAGGCGCTATCAAAAATACCGAAGCCTTCTCCTGTTTGATTCTGGCTACCAGACGAGGGAGAAGGGGAAATGGTGGAAAGACATAAGCCAGATTGAAGGACCAAGGCGCTACTAGAAAATCTATCAATGCCGCCTTGGGGTCCCTGGACCTGGATCCGTAAAGAGGAAGTTTGGTGTTCTGACGGGACGCCATCAGATCCAACTCTGGAATACCCCATAGCTGGGTAAACTGAGCAAAAACCTCCGGATGGAGTTCCCACTCCCCCGGGTGAAAAGTCTGACGACTCAGAAATCCGCCTCCCAGTTGTCTACTCCTGGGATGTGAATTGCTGATAGATGTACGCTACAGTCATGATGTTGTCCGACTGAAATCTGATGAACTTGGCCGCCGCTAGTTGAGGCCATGCCTGGAGCGTGTTGAATATCGCTCTGAGTTCCAAAATGTTTATCGGGAGAAGAGACTCTTCCCGAGACCATAGACCCTGAGCTTTCAGGGAGTCCCAGACCGCACCCCAGCCTAACAGACTGGCATCGGTCGTGACAATGATCCACTCTGGTCTGCGGAAGCACATTCCCTGAGACAGGTGATCCTGAGACAACCACCAGAAAAGAGAATCTCTGGTTTTCTGGTCCATTTGTATCTGAGGAGACAAATCTGCATAATCCCCATTCCACTGTTTGAGCATGCACAGCTGCAGTGGTCTGAGATGAATTCTGGCAAAGAGGACAACGTCCATTGCCGCAACCATTAACCCGATTACCTCCATGCACTGAGCTACAGTAGGCCGAGGAATAGAATGAAGAACTCGGCAAGTAGTTAAAAGTTTTAACTTCCTGACCTCCGTCAGAAATATTTTCATTTCTACCGAGTCTATTAGCGTTCCCAGGAAGGGAACCCTTGTGAGCGGGGACAGAGAACTTTTTTGGACGTTCACCTTCCACCCGTGAGACCTTAGAAAGGCCAGAACGATTTCTGTATGACCCTTGGCTCTTTGAAAAGACGACGCCTGAATTAATATGTCGTCCAGATAGTGCTACTGCAATGCCCCGCGGTTTTAGTACCGCTAGAAGGGACCCTAGCACCTTTGTGAAAATTCTTAGAGCAGTGGCCAAACCGAAAGGAAGGACCACGAACTGGTAATGCTTGTCCAGAAAGGCGAACCTTAGGAACTGATGGTGAACTTTGTGGATAGGAATATGAAGGTACGCATCCTTTAAATCCACGGTAGTCATATATTGACCTTCCTAGATCATTGGTAAGATTGTCCAAATGGTTTCCATCTTGAATGATGGAACTCTGAGGAATTTGTTTAGAATTTTTAAATCCAGGATTGGCCTGAAAGTTCCTTCCTTTTTGGGAACTACAAACAGGTTTGAGTAAAAACCCAGTCCTTGCTCTGCAGTTGGAACTGGGTGTATCACTCCCATCTTTAGAAGATCTTCTACACAGCGTAAGAACACCTGTTTCTTTGTCTGGTCTGAAGACAAACGAGAAATGTGGAACCTTCCCCTTGGGGGAGAGTCTTTGAATTGTAGAAGATACCCCTGAGCAACGATTTCTAATGCCCAGTGATCTGGAACATCTCTTGCCCAAGCCTGAGCAAAGAGAGAAAGTCTGCCCCCTACTAGATCCGGTCCCGAATCGGGGGCTACCCTTTCATGCTGTCTTGGTAGCAGCAGCAGGCTTCTTGGCCTGTTTACCCTTGTTCCAGCCCTGCAAAGGCTTTCATGTTGCTTTGGGCTGGGAAACGTTACCCTCTTGCTTTGCGGTTGCAGAGGTTGAAGCAGGTCCGCTCCTGAAGTTGCGAAAGGAGCGAAAATTAGCTTTAAAAGGTCTATCGTGTGGGAGGGCATGGCCCTTTCCCCCAGTGATATCTGAAATAATTTCTTTCAACTCCGGCCCGAATAGGGTCTTCCCCTTGAAAGGAATATTAAGTAATTTTGTTCTGGACGACACGTCAGCAGACCATGATTTGAGCCAGAGTGCTCTTCGCGCCACAATGGCAAAACTAGAATTTTTCGCCGCTAATTTAGCTAATTGTAAAGCGGCATCTGTGATGAAAGAATTAGCCAGCTTTAGAGCATGAATTCTATCCATGACTTCGTCATATGAAGTCTCCCTCTGGAGCGACTCCTCCAGCGCCACAAACCAAAAAGCCGCTGCAGTAGTTACAGGAATAATGCAGGCAATTGGTTGAAGAAGGAAACCTTGTTGAACAAATATTTTCTTTAGTAAACCTTCTAATTTGTTATCCATAGGATCTTTGAAAACACAACTGTCTTCTATTGGTATAGTTGTGCGCTTAGCTAGTGTTGAAACTGCTCCCTCTACCTTAGGGACCGCCTGCCACGCGTCCCGCCTGGGGTCAGTTATGGGGAACATTTTCTTAAAGATAGGGGGGGGGCAAAAGGTACGCCTGGTCTCTCCCACTCCCTAATCACAATATCCGCACCCTCTTAGGGATCGGAAATGCATCAGTGTATACAGGGACTCCTAAAAAACTTGTCCATTTAACACAATTTTTCTGGGACCACCATAGGGTCACAATCATCCAGCGTAGCTAAACCTCCTTAAGCAGTACGCAGAGGTGTTCCAGCTTAAATTTAAACGCTAAGGAATCTGATTCTGCCTGCTGAGAAATTTTACCTGCGTCAGAAATTTCTCCCTCAGACAGTACATCCCTCACCGCCACGTCAGAGGGTTGTGAGGGTACAACAGATAAATTATCCAAAACTTCTGATTGCTCATCCTCTGTTCTTAAAACTGAGCTATCACGCTTTTTAGGAAAAACAGGCAGTTTGGATAGAAATGCTGCAAGGGAATTATCCATGACTGCTGCTAATTGTTGCAATGTAATAGGGGCCAATGCGCTAGAGGTACTAGGCATCGCTTGCGCGGGCGTAACTGGTGTCGACACATGGGGAGAGGAAGTAGGGCTATCCTCATTACCTTCCATTAAAGAATCATCTTGGGCCACATTTTTAAGTGTCACTGCATGGTCTTTAAAATGTTTAGATATATTAGCACACTTTAAATGCAAATGTAACGGGGGGACCGCCATGGCTTTTAAACACATAGAACAAAGTCTATCTGTAGGCTCAGACATGTTAAACAGACTTAAACAGCACTCAAAAAACAGTAAAATACAATTTTTGAAAAAACAGTACTGTGCCTTTAAATAATAAAAAGCGCACACTTTTTTAATAAACCTCCAAAAATCATCCAATCTTTATGAAATTTTCACCATATGATCCTAATGCTTCGAAATGATTGCACAGCAAATCTCAAGTCAATTAACCCCCTACTGCCCAAACTGGAGCAAATTAACCATGCCGCAGCCTTTACTGTGGTCCTACCTTCCTTGGGGATTAGTTTTGATCTAAAATAAGCCTCTCTGAAGTCCTCAAGTAATCTTTGGACCCTTCACATGTATCTGCATGAAGATGTTTGTAAAATCAACTGCGCAACTGAGGCGCAAAATTCAGGCCCCCTCCATCTTCCCTCAGGAGATGTGAGGCCTTCCCAAGCCAAAACAGGTGTCTAAATATATGCCATGCGGAATAAAACCCCAAAACGTGTTTTAAATGCAATATAAAACTTGTATAATGTCAGATTATCTTAAAAAATAATCGATTGCCCCTTAACAGTGTCCACCAGTGTATTGAGCCCTTTCAATAAGCCTTCCTTCTATACTAAGTCTCAGAATATGGCTTACCTTCCCCTCATGGGGATTCTGTCAGTCTTCCAGCATTACTAAGTCTTGACTTGAAAATAATGACTGAACATACCTTATAGCAGTTAAGCCTGCAAACTGTTCCCCCCAACTGAAGTTCTCTGGTACTCAACAGTCCTGCGTGGGAACAGCAACGGATTTTAGTTACAAGGTGCTAAAATCATTTTCCTCTCAGCAGAAATCTTCATCATTTTCTGCCTCAGAGTAAATAGTACAAACCGGCACTATTTTAAAATAACAAACTTTTGATTGAAGAAATAAAAAACTACAAACTAACACCACATTCCCTTTACACTCCCGTGGAGATGCTACTTGTTAGAGCGGCAAAGAGAATGACTGGGGGGGCGGAGCCTGAGGGGAGCTATATGGACAGCTCTGCTGTCTGCTCTCTTTGCACTTCCTGTAGGGAATGAGAATATCCCACAAGTAAGGATGAATCCGTGGACTGGATACACCATGTAAGAGAAAATTGTTTAAACATTTTAGATCTAAAATTGGTCGAAAAGTTCCCTCCTTTTTGGGAACTACAAACAGATTTGAGTAAAATCCCAGACCCCATTCCTGAAAGGGAACTGGAACTATTACCCCCAGGGCGGCAAGGTCCTTGACACAATGCAAGAACGCCTCTCTTTTTATCTGGAGAGGAGAAACCTGCCTCTGGGAGGAAAAGTTTTGAAGTTTATTCTGTATACCTGGGAGACAATGCCCACCGCTCAGGGATCCGGTATATCTCTTATCCAAGCCTGGGAAAAAAGAGAGAGTCTGCCCCCTACAAGATTCGCTCCTAGATCGGGGGCCAACCCTTCATGTTGACTTGTGAATCAGCTGAAGGCTTTTTAGATTGCTTTCCCTTATTGCAGGACTGGTTGGGCTTCCAGGAAGGCTTGGCTCAATCTTGCTTGAAGGAAGGGGAGGAAGACTTGCCTTTAAAGTTATGAAAGGAACGACAATTATTCTGACGTCCCTTCTGCGTATTATTTTTATCTTGAGGAAGAAAAGAACCCTTCCCTCCAGTAATATCTGAGATAATTTCCGCCTAAGCAGGTCCAAACAAGGTCTTACCCTTGTAAGGATTAGCCATGAGCTTAGATTTAGATGAAACATCCGCAGACCAGGACTTCAACCGCAAGGCCCTGCAGGCTAGGAGCGCAAAACCAGAAATTTTGGCCCCCAGTTTAATAACTTGTAAGGAAGCATCTGTAATGAAGGAATTGGCTAACTTGAAAGCCTTAATCCTGTCCTGGATCTCATCAAAACGGCAAATGTTCTTCTTAAAATTTAAAGTCTGGCTCCTCCGCAGTCGGAGGTCTAGATGTCGCCGATTCCGACCCAGAAAGAGCATCCTCCGAAGAGTCGGAGTCATCTTCATCAGCGGATAATCTGTCAGAGATATCCAACGGAGTAGATGACCCCTGGGACGGATAGCTATGTTTTCACTTTTTGCTTGCGCTTAGCAGGGTGTGGCAAGGCATTGAAGGTCGCAGAAACCGCCGTTTGTAACTGATCAGCAAAATCTGGCGGCCAAAGGGCCCCTTCCGCGGGAGTATTAGTAGTGCCCTGGGGAGCTGCATGTGCAATCTGAGATGAATTTAGGGAATGCACCTCGTGGGACAGAGAACCCTCAGAGGTGGACGGCTCAGTTGTACTAAATATCTTATTCTTTTTAGATATTGTAATCTTATTAAAGCATGTGGAACAAAGTTGAGCAGGCGGATCAACTGAGACCTCCTCACAATAGACACAGTTATTAGGTTTTGATAACATATCAGAGTCCTCTATAGCTTGTGCCTTTTTTACGGACAAAATATAAATTAAATGTCACCTTTATAACCTAATGGCTGGGGAACTCACAACCTCCTATGACCCGGACCACAGAGAAACCGCTTTGTCTCCTACAACCGCCGGTCAAGAAAGAGGAAATTAAAGAGGCCACACCCGGTCACAAGGCGTACCATCCAGGACCGCCCAAGTGAGAAAACGCGCCAAAAAAAGCCTGCGTCGATCTCTTGTTAAAGAAAACTGACTGTTCACAAATTAACAGAGCCTCATCTCACACATGTCGCAGCATTAAATAGAATAAAAAACATTATGCATAAATCCCCCCTTGTTCAATAATCCCCTCACCGGGTATATTAACCCTTGATTCTATACAGATAAAAAGGAGACACACCGTGACACTGTCTTCTTGCATTATCATATGTGTATAAATGAAATGATCTTACCAGAATCTATGCCGTGGAACAAGAACACGGCCTTTCAAGTATGACAGGGTAGTAGCATCGCTCCTGACATGGACTTGAGAGCAGAAAGCAGGCAGCGAAACTCGTCAACGCTGATTGCTTACGGAGCTGTTAATCTGAGTCGGGATGGTTTTGCAGAAATACTCTCCCTGCACCTCCGGACTCTAACTTTCATCCATGCTGTCACTGAGAGGCTGACAGGACTACTTAAAACTTTAGTCCCATTGCGAAGAGTACTACCCTCCATAAGAGACTACTCCGAATCTTCCGACACTTCTCTGCCAACCTTCTGTGACAAAAGGCAAAGAATGACTGGGGGATGAGGGGAGTGGGGTATGTATTTAAGCCTTTGGCTGGGGTGTCTTTGCCTCCTTCTGGTGGCCAGGTTCTTAATTCCCACAAGTAATGAATGAAGCCGTGGACTCTCCTCCCATTAAGATGGAAATGTACTAATGAGAGCTGATACTTCTGTATGTCTTTTTGCAGCTATAAAATTGCCATCAGCTAACAGAGGACTAAAAAGTTCAATGTGAGCTGTATGTAGGTATTTTATTTACTAGTTCAGCATAATGAAAAACTTTGCTTTACCATGTCAGTTTAAAACATGTTGCATACAGTTTTCTACCTGTAGTTCTTAAATTCTGGGCAAATAGCCACAATTAAATCCCTAACCTAATTCAAGTAGGTCATGCTTTTGTTCTGAAACGTAATTAATTAATTAATCAGAAAGCTAATTTAACAATATTTTTGTCACTAAAAAAAATGGTTAACGGAACTCTAAAATTGTGTGTGTGTATATATATATATATATATATATATATATATATATATATAGGTAAGCACCTTTCTTTCTTTGTTATTCCAGCATATATTTCAACATATTTATCCTTTCTTGACTAGTGCACGTACGCTTAGTGAGGTCTGCCAGCCTCACATATACATATAGTGAAACAAATGGGTAGTGTCAGCACTTTTTAGTAAAAGTATCCATGCTTTATTGAGGTAACAAACAAAATAAAAACAGCAACGTTTCAAGTCAACACAGGCCCTTAGTCATGCTATGGATTATGGGAAATCACCTTCTTATATAGCACCTGTATGTTAATTGACCTTAATTGCTAGAACACTTCTTAGTTTCCATTTTGGATTTTTTGTCCCCTAACAGGTCAGAATATTCAACAGTAATCCTTATACAAAACCATAGTTTTTTTATATATATATATATAAGCTATATAATTTAGCTATATTATATATCTAGTGAACTTAACCCCAAGAATATACATCTGCAAGAGTAGTTTAAAAAAAATAAAAAATTACAAAAATCCAATTAATTAAAAACAACATTATAAAAACAGGTGAAGATCATAGTCTTTGTTTAGACCATTCGGACTGAGGGTTTTTAGATGCTGTATCCACCATACCTCCCTTTTTTTGAAAAGTAACTCTCTTTTACCCCCTCTCCTTTGCTTAGGTATGTGGTCAATTATTTGGAATCTTAACTGACTGACAGAGTGTCCTGCATTTAAAAAATGGGATGATACAGGGAGTGTCATATCCTTACATCTGATGGAAGGTTTATGGGCACTAATCCTGTCTTTGATGGGGTTAATGGTCTCACCCACATAGCCCCGCCCACATGGACACTTAAGAATGTATACCACATGATCTGTGTTACATGTATAGAGACCTTTAATTTAACATTTTTTATTATCGTTTATCTGTGCTATGTATTTCCCTATAATCATAGAGTTACACTGCGCACAGTTAAGGCAGGGGTATGATCCTTTATTGGCTGTAGTGAGATAATTTATTGTTTCTTTTTTATTTGTCCCCACATCTGATTTCACCACTAGGTCTCTAATATTTTTGACCCTTTTATAGGAGTTAATGGGTGGCTTAAAAAATTCCTCAAGCTGTGGGTTAGTTTTGCTCAGTATATACCAATGTTTTTTGATGATTTTTGAAATTTCATTGCTAAATTGGTTATATACTGAGGAAAAGATGAGTTGTTTTTTGTCGCTCTGATTTTCTTTGTGTAGTATCTATTAAATCTTGTTGGATACTCTGTGTCTCACTGATTTTAGATTTAACTATTTGTTCACTAGTGGTTATGATAGTTTGTGGGTAGCCTCTATCTATGAATTTATGAAACCATAAATTATCTCACTACAGCCAATAAAGGATCATACCCCTGCCTTAACTGTGCGCAGTGTAACTCTATGATTAGAGGGAAATACATAGCACAGATAAACGATAATAAAAAACGTGAAATTAAAGGTCTCTATACATGTAACACAGATCATGTGGTATACATTCTTAAGTGTCCATGTGGGCGGGGCTATGTGGGTGAGACCATTAACCCCATCAAAGACAGGATTAGTGCCCATAAATCTTCCATCAGATGTAAGGATATGACACTCCCTGTATCATCCCATTTTTTAAATGCAGGACACTCTGTCAGTCAGTTAAGATTCCAAATAATTGACCACATACCTAAGCAAAGTAGAGGGGGTAACAGAGAGTTACTTTTGAAAAAAAGGGAGGTATGGTCTAAAAACCCTCAGTCCGAATGTCTAAACAAAGACTATGATCTTCACTTGTTTTTATAATTAATTAATTAATTAATTAATTGGATTTTTGTAATTTTGAATTTTTTTTAAACTACTCTTGCAGATGTATAGTCTTGGGGTTAAGTTCACTAGATATATAAAATAGCTAAGTTATATAGCAATTATATATAAAAAAAAACTATGGTTTTGTATAAGGATTACTGTTGAATATTCTGACCTGTTAGGGGACAAAAAAAAAATCCAAAATGGAAACTAAGAAGTGTTCTAGCAATTAAGGTCAATTAACATACAGGTGCTATATAAGAAGGTGATTTCCCATAATCCATAGCATGACTAAGGGTCTGTGTTGACTCGAAACGTTGCTGTTTTTATTTTGTTTGTTACCTCAATAAAGCATGGATACTTTTACTAAAAAATGCTAACGATACCCATTTGTTTCACTATATATATATATATATATATATATATATATATATATATATATATATATATATATATATATATATATATATATATAAAGGAAAAAAGAGCTGGGGATCAGGATCCGGTGTATATCCTTAGTTGTCCACAACACTTAAGCCAGCACGAAGAGATTTGTATAATCACCTTTAATGTATCCAAACAACGTTTCGGCCTCACACGTAGGCCTTGGTCACATGTAAAAACAAAAAACACACATCACATGCAAGGTGATTATACAAATCTCTTCGTGCTGGCTTAAGTGTTGTGGACAACTAAGGATATACACCGGATCCTATTCCCCAGCTCTTTTTTCCTTTGGATATTTAACGGCCGTGCACAGTGGTTGCTTTATGCTGGTGAGTGCTGATCTCTGTACATATATATATAATAGGAAAAACGGGCAGACATTCAGATGATTGAAATACAGAAATACTTCATGGGCAGCAGTACAGACAGAGCAACGTTTCGGGGCTCACACCCCCTCCTCAGGCTCAATACAAATATACCACGCCCCCCCTCTCTCTGACATCATAGACAATACCCACAGCTTGAAAGGTGCACCAAATAAACAAATTCATGATTATACATAAAAAAAAAAATAAGAAGAACATAAAAACTGTCAACTAAACAAAATCTATCTAAGAAGCAAAAATCTGGATAATCACTCATCAGACATTATCTCAACTGAATTCATCAGCTTTCATTTTAAACATATTTTTTTTTTTATATTTTAAAATTTTTAACTAACGATTAATTTTCACACTGAGCTATCACCATATACCTTTATATTAACATTTACCAAATAGAAAAACAGTTATTTATAGTAGGATAGCTAGATTATAATCTCTATTGAGGCCTTTAGGATGCATAGTACTAAGCCTATGGGGCCTATTTATGCCCCGTGTTTCTGGCGAGCCTGAACGCAAGTTATGAAGCAGCGGTCTAAAGACAGCTGCTCCATAACCTGCCCGCCTTCTCTGAGGCGGCCGACAGACATGGCCGGAAATCAACCCAATACAATACGATCGGGTGTATTGACACCCCTTGGCTGCAAATCTGCAGGGGGCGGTATTGCACCAGCAGTTCACAAGAACTGCTGGTGCAATGATAAATGCAAAGAGCGTATGCTGTCGGCATTTATCGATGTGCAGCAGACATGACCCGCAATTTCGGATCATGTCTGCTCGCATCATGATAAATAGGCCCCTAGGTATCCACATAGCCTCTTTCCTGAGTAACATCTGTCCTCTGTCAAAGCCTATATATATATATATATATATATATATATATATATATATAGAAGACTAGAAGTTATGGAGACTTTTGCTTATTGATATAACAGGTACCAATACTTTTGCTTAAGTAACCAAAAAATAAAAGTTAATTCTAAAG
Source organism: Bombina bombina (assembly GCF_027579735.1). NCBI lineage: Eukaryota > Metazoa > Chordata > Amphibia > Anura > Bombinatoridae > Bombina > Bombina bombina. The sequence goes on along the minus strand of NC_069500.1, from coordinate 618,651,636 downwards.
CAATAACATGTCATACTGAGCTGATAGAACATAATATATATATTAGTACCTGACAGCATTGTAAATATCTAGTGGAGTTTGCCCCTTTTCACTGGCCATGCGCATCATGTCTAGAACAGCCATTCCCAGACACTCTTCTTGAGTTTCATGTGTGATAGCTACAGGTATCCAGTCATTAATAAAATCATATCGCCACTGGAAGAAAAGAAAAAAAGCCAGTAAACAATTTGTTGTCTGAGTGATAGGGCATACAATTTTACTAAATAAAACATTATCAGAACAGAATTAAATATGCATTTAAAATAAATAAATAATTAAAGGGATACTAAACCCAATTATTTTCTTTCGTGATTCAGATAGAGCATGCAATTTTAAGCAACTTTCAAATTTACTCCTATTATTATTTTTCTTCGTTCTCTTGCTATCTTTATTTTAAAAAGCAGGAATGTAAAGCTTAGGAGCCGGCCCATTTTAGGTTCAGCACCCTGGATAGTGCTTGCTTATTGGTGGCTACATTTAGCTAACCAATAAGCAAGCATAACCCAGGTTCTGAACCAAAAATGGGTCGGCTCCTAAGCTTTACATTCCTGCTTTTTAAAATAAAGATAGCAAGAGCACAAAGAAAAATTGTTAATAGGAGTAAATTAGAATTAAAATTGCATGCACTATCTGCATCAGTAAATACATAATTTGGGTTTAGGATGCCTTTAATTCAATTAAAGATAAAATGCTTTTTAAAAATATCAACCCCTTTCTGAACAAATACTCATTTATAAAACTTTTATAAAAATGATGAGGATTTTTTTTTATGCCTTAAATGAATCTACTTTGACCAAATATAGTTAAATCAATACAAATACCAGTTATAATAGATGACCAAATACATTGCCTAATCTCCTTTTTTAGATGAAAATTGATCATTTCATGCTTTAGTATCTTAAAGTATGAAAACATGGGCTAAAGGTTACTAATTTATGCTATCCTTTGCCCTGATAGATCTATTCTGTGTCAATCTCTTTCTACAAAGAAGAAGAAAAATGTTTGACAATCCTTTAAAAAAAATACTAATTTTAGCATTTAACATTAAAAAAATGCATTATTTATCTACAAAATAAAAAATAAATAAAAAATGCACAATGTCATATTTAATACACAAGAAACAGAGCGCTTCCTCTTTATATGTGGTTTGCAGAACTGAAAACACATTGTGGAATATACTGCTTTTTTGAGCAATAGTACAAAAGCTTAATCTATCAAAGACGAAACAAACCAAAACGCTACTGAAATGTACTTGTGAATAGTCCAAAAATATAGAAATATAACTATTTCACATTAAAAACTGTCTTTGTTCATTTGCCTTCATTCAACTCAATTCCCTCTCAGGTTTAATTTTGAATGGACTAGAATAGCAATGAACTGTAAAAAAACATAATTTATGTAAGAACTTACCTGATAAATTCATTTCTTTCATATTAGCAAGAGTCCATGAGCTAGTGACGTATGGGATATACATTCCTACCAGGAGGGGCAAAGTTTCCCAAACCTCAAAATGCCTATAAATACACCCCTCACCAGACCCACAAATCAGTTTAACGAATAGCCAAGAAGTGGGGTGATAAGAAAAAAGTGCGAAAGCATAAAAAATAAGGAATTGGAATAATTGTGCTTTATACAAAAAAATCATAACCACCACAAAAAAGGGTGGGCCTCATGGACTCTTTCTAATATGAAAGAAATGAATTTATCAGGTAAGTTCTTACATAAATTATGTTTTCTTTCATGTAATTAGCAAGAGTCCATGAGCTAGTGACGTATGGGATAATGACTACCCAAGATGTGGATCTTTCCACGCAAGAGTCACTAGAGAGGGAGGGATAAAATAAAGACAGCCAATTCCGCTGAAAAATAATCCACACCCAAAATAAAGTTTAAATTATAAGCAGAAGATTCAAACTGAAACAGCTGCCTGAAGTACTTTTCTACCAAAAACAGCTTCAGAAGAAGAAAACACATCAAAATGGTAGAATTTAGTAAAAGTATGCAAAGAAGACCAAGTTGCTGCTTTGCAAATCTGATCAACCGAAGCTTCATTCCTAAACGCCCAGGAAGTAGAAACTGACCTAGTAGAATGAGCTGTAATCCTTTGAGGCGGAGTTTTACCCGACTCGACATAAGCATGATGAATTAAAGATTTCAACCAAGATGCCAAAGAAATGGCAGAAGCCTTCTGACCTTTCCTAGAACCGGAAAAGATAACAAATAGACTAGAAGTTTTTCGGAAATTCTTAGTAGCTTCAACATAATATTTCAAAGCTCTAACTACATCCAAAGAATGCAATGATTTCTCCTTAGAATTCTTAGGATTAGGACATAATGAAGGAACTACAATTTCTCTACTAATGTTGTTAGAATTCACAACCTTAGGTAAAAATTTAAAAGAAGTTCGCAACACTGCCTTATCCTGATGAAAAATCAGAAAAGGAGACTCACAAGAAAGAGCAAATAACTCAGAAACTCTTCTGGCAGAAGAGATGGCCAAAAGGAACAAAACTTTCCAAGAAAGTAATTTAATGTCCAAAGAATGCATAGGTTCAAATGGAGGAGCTTGAAGAGCCCCCAGAACCAAATTCAAACTCCAAGGAGGATAAATTGACTTAATGACAGGTTTTATACGAACCAAAGCTTGTACAAAACAATGAATATCAGGAAGATTAGCAATCTTTCTGTGAAAAAGAACAGAACGAGCAGAGATTTGTCCTTTCAAGGAACTTGCAGACAAACCTTTATCCAAACCATCCTGAAGAAACTGTAAAATTCTCGGAATTCTAAAAGAATGCCAGGAAAAATGATGAGAAAGACACCAAGAAATATAAGTCTTCCAGACTCTATAATATATCTCCCTAGATACGGATTTACGAGCCTGTAACATAGTATTAATCACAGAGTCAGAGAAACCTCTTTGACTAAGAATCAAGCGTTCAATCTCCATACCTTTAAATTTAAGGATTTGAGATCCTGATGGAAAAAAGAACCTTGTGACAGAAGGTCTGGTCTTAACGGAAGAGTCCACGGTTGGCAAGAGGCCATCCGGACAAGATCCGCATACCAAAACCTGTGAGGCCATGCTGGAGCCACCAGCAGAACAAACGAGCATTCCTTCAGAATCTTGGAGATTACTCTTGGAAGAAGAACTAGAGGCGGAAAGATATAGGCAGGATGATACTTCCAAGGAAGTGACAACGCATCCACTGCTTCCGCTTGAGGATCCCTGGATCTGGACAGATACCTGGGAAGTTTCTTGTTTAGATGAGAAGCCATCAGATCTATTTCTAAAAGACCCCACATTTGAACAATCTGAAGAAATACCTCTGGGTGAAGAGACCATTCGCCCGGATGTAATGTTTGGCGGCTGAGATAATCCGCTTCCCAATTGTCTATACCTGGGATATGAACCGCAGAAACTAGACAGGAGCTGGATTCCGCCCATACCAGAATTCGAGATACTTCTTTCATAGCCAGAGGACTGTGAGTCCCTCCTTGATGATTGATGTATGCCACAGTTGTGACATTGTCTGTCTGAAAACAAATGAACGATTCTCTCTTTAGAAGAGGCCAAGACTGAAGAGCTCTGAAAATTGCACGGAGTTCCAAAATATTGATCGTAATCTCACCTCCTGAGATCCCCAAACCCCTTGTGCTGTCAGAGACCCCCAAATAGCTCCCCAACCTGTCAGACTTGCATCTGTTGAAATTACAGTCCAGGTCGGAAGAACAAAAGAAGCCCCCTGAACTAAACGATGGTGATCTGTCCACCACATCAGAGAGTGTCGTACAATCGGTGTTAAAGATATTAATAGAGATATCTTTGTGTAATCCCTGCACCACTGGTTCAGCATACAGAGCTGAAGAGGTCGCATGTGAAAACGAGCAAAGGGGATCGCGTCCGATACTGCAGTCATAAGACCTAGAATTTCCATGCATAAAGCTACCGAAGGGAAAAATTGTGACTTAAGGTTTCGACAAGCTGATATCAACTTTAGACGTCTCTTGTCTGTCAAAGACAGAGTCATGGACACTGAATCTATCTGGAAACCTAAAAAGGTTACCCTTGTCTGAGGAATCAATGAACTTTTTGGTAAATTGATCCTCCAACCATGATCTTGAAGAAACAACAAAAGTCGATTCGTATGAGATTCTGCTAAATGTGAAGACTGAGCAAGTACCAAGATATCGTCCAAATAAGGAAATACCACAATACCCTGTTCTCTGATTACAGACAGAAGGGCACCGAGAACCTTTGTAAAAATTCTTGGAGCTGTAGCTAGGCCAAACGGTAGAGCCACAAACTGGTAATGCTTGTCTAGGAAAGAGAATCTCAGAAACTGATAGTGATCTGGATGAATCGGAATATGCAGATATGCATCCTGTAAATCTATTGTGGACATATAATGCTCTTGCTGAACAAAAGGCAGGATAGTCCTTACAGTTACCATTTTGAATGTTGGTATCCTTACATAACGATTCAATATTTTTAGATCCAGAACTGGTCTGAAGGAATTCTCCTTCTTTGGTACAATGAAGAGATTTAAATAAAACCCCAGCCCCTGTTCCAGAACTGGAACTGGCATAATTACTCCAGCCAACTCTAGATCTGAAACACATTTCAGAAATGCTTGAGCCTTCGCTAGGTTTACTGGGACACGGGAAAGAAAAAAATCTCTTTGCAGGAGGCCTTATCTTGAAGCCAATTCTGTACCCTTCTGAAACAATGTTCTGAATCCAGAGATTGTGAACGGAATTGAACCAAATTTCTTTGAAAAAACGTAATCTGCCCCCTACCAGCTGAGCTGGAATGAGGGCCGCACCTTCATGTGGACTTGGGAGCTGGCTTTGGTTTTCTAAAAGGCTTGGATTTATTCCAGACTGGAGATGGTTTCCAAACTGATACCGCTCCTGAGGATGAAGGATCAGGCTTTTGTTCCTTGTTGTGACGAAAGGAACGAAAACAATTATTAGACCTAAATTTACCTTTAGATTTGTTATCCTGTGGTAAAAAAGTTCCTTTCCCTCCAGTAACAGTTGAGATAATAGAATCCAACTGATAACCAAATAATTTATTACCCTGGAAAGAAAGGGAAAGCAGAGTAGACTTAGAAGACATATCAGCATTCCAAGTTTTAAGCCATAAAGCTCTTCTAGCTAAAATAGCTAGAGACATATACCTGACATCAACTCTAATGTTATCAAAGATGGCATCACAAATAAAATTATTAGCATGTTGTAGAAGAATAATAATGCTATGGGAATTATGATCTGTTACTTGTTGCGCTAAAGCGTCTAACCAAAAGGTTGAAGCTGCAGCAACAACCGCTAAAGATATAGCAGGTCTAAGAAGATTACCTGAACACAAGTAAGCTTTTCTTAGAAAGGATTCAATTTTCCTATCTAAAGGATCCTTAAAGGAAGTACCATCTGCCGTAGGAATAGTAGTACGCTTAGCAAGAGTAGAGACAGCCCCATCAACCTTAGGGATTTTGTCCCAAAATTCTAATCTGTCAGATGGCACAGGATATAATTGCTTAAAACGTTTAGAAGGAGTAAAAGAATTACCCAAATTATTCCATTCCCTGGAAATTACTTCAGAAATAGCACCAGGGACATGAAAAACTTCTGGAATAACTACAGGAGATTTAAAAACCTTATCTAAACGTTTAGATTTAGTATCAAGAGGACTAGAATCCTCAATTTCTAATGCAATTAGGACTTCTTTAATTAAAGAACGAATAAATTCCTTTTTAAATAAATATGAAGATTTATCAGCATCAACCTCTGAGACAGAATCCTCTGAATCAGAAGAAACAATATCAGTATCAGAATGATGATGTTCATTTAAAAATTCATCTGAAAAATGAGAAGTTTTAAAAGACTTTTTACGTTTACTAGAAGGAGGAATAACAGACATAGCCTTCTTAATGGATTTAGAAACAAAATCTCTTATGTTATCAGGAACACTCTCAGTATTAGATGTTGACGGAACAGCAACAGGTAATGTAACAGTACTAAAGGAAATATTATCTGCATTAGCAAGTTTGTCATGACAAACAGTACAAACAACAGCTGGAGGAACAGATACCAAAAGTTTACAGCAGATACACTTAGCTTTGGTAGCTCCAGCACCAGGCAGGGATATTCCAGAAGTATCTTCTGACTCAGCTTCAACGTTGGACATCCTGCAATATGTAATAGAAAAAACAACATATAAAGCAAAATTGATCAAATTCCTTAAATGACAGTTTCAGGAATGGGAAAAAAATGCCATAGAACAAGCTTCTAGCAACCAGAAGCACAAAATAATGAGACTTAAATAATGTGGAGACAATAGTGACGCCCATATTTTTTAAGCGCCAAAAAAGACGCCCACATTATTTGGCGCCTAAATGCTTTTGGCGCCAAAATGACGCCACATCCGGAACGCCGACACCTTTGGCGCAAAAAAACGTCAAAAATGACGCAACTTCCGGCGACACGTATGACGCCGGAAACAGAAACAAATTTTTGCACCAAAAAAGTCTGTGCCAAGAATGACACAATAAAATGAAGCATTTTCAGCCCCCGCGAGCCTAACAGCCCACAGGGAAAAGTCAAAATTTTTAAGGTAAGAAAAAATGATTTATTCATATGCATTATCCCAAATATGAAACTGACTGTCTGAAATAAGGAATGTTGAACATCCTGAGTCAAGGCAAATAAATGTTTGAATACATATATTTAGAACTTTATATAAAAGTGCCCAACCATAGCTTAGAGTGTCACAGAAAATAAGACTTACTTACCCCAGGACACTCATCTACATGTAGTAGAAAGCCAAACCAGTACTAAAACGAGAATCAGTAGAGGAAATGGTATATATAAGAGTATATCGTCGATCTGAAAAGGGAGGTAAGAGATGAATCTCTACGACCGATAACAGAGAACCTATGAAATAGACCCCGTAGAAGGAGATCACTGCATTCAAATAGGCAATACTCTCCTCACATCCCTCTGACATTCACTGCACGCTGAGAGGAAAACCGGGCTCCAACCTGCTGCGGAGCGCATATCAACGTAGAATCTAGCACAAACTTACTTCACCACCTCCATAGGAGGCAAAGTTTGTAAAACTGATTTGTGGGTGTGGTGAGGGGTGTATTTATAGGCATTTTGAGGTTTGGGAAACTTTGCCCCTCCTGGTAGGAATGTATATCCCATACGTCACTAGCTCATGGACTCTTGCTAATTACATGAAAGAAATAATATTTAAAGGGACACTCATGTCAAAATGATTCAGAAAGAACATGCAGTTTAAAGACACTTTCCAATTTACTTCCATTATCACATTTTGCACAATCTTGTTATATACACACTTTCTGGGGAACAAGATCCTATTGAACATGTGCACAAGCTCACAGGGTATACCGTATACTAGTCTTTGAGTGGGTGATGTCTGTCACATGATATAGGGGACCGGACAATGGAAGAAAAACAAAATGTATGCTTAATAAATTTCTTTCTTTACGGATATGGAGAGTCCACAACATCATTCCAATTACTAGTGAGATATTCACTCCTGGAGGAGGCAAAGAGCACCACAGCAAAGCTGTTGAGTGTCACTCCCTTACCCATAATCCCCAGTCATTCGACCAAAGGGAAATGGAAAAAGGAATAACACAAAGGTGTAGAGCTGCCTGAGGTTTAATAAAAAATAACTGTCTTAATTAAGGGTGGGGTCGTGGACTCTCCATATCCGGAAAGAAAGAAATTTATCAGGTAAGATTAAAGTTTGTTTCCTTTCCTAAGATATGGAGAGTCCACAAAGTCATTCCAATTACTAGTGGGGACCAATACCCAAGCGAGAGGACACAGAATGAATAGGGTGGGAGAACAAGACAAGCAGACCTAAACAGAAGGCACCACCGCTTGAAGGACCTTTCTCCCAAAGGAAGCCTCAGCCGAGGCAAAAGTATAAAAGTATGCAGAAAGGACCAAGTTGCAGCCTTGCAAATCTGTTCCACAGAAGCTTCATTTTTGAAAGCCCAAAAAGAGGAAGCAGCCCTAGTGGAATGAGCTGTAATTCTCTCAGGAGGCTGCTGTCCAGCAGTCTCATAAGCAAAACGAATCATACTTCTCAACCAGAGGGAAAGAGAAGTAGAAGTAGTCTTCTGACCCTTACGGTTTCCAGCGAAACAAACAGGGCAGAGGACTGGCGAAAATCCTTAGTCACCTGTAGGTAGAATTTTAGAGCATGCACAACATCCAAGTTGTGCAACAGACGTTCCTTATGATGAGGATTAGGACACAAAGAAGGAACAACAATTTCCTGATTAATATTTCTATCTGTAACCACTTTAGGAAGAGACCCCAATTTAGTACGAAGAACCGCCTTATCCGCATGAAAGATAAGGTAAGGCAAATCACACTGCAAGGCCGAGAGTTCTGAGACTCTCCGAGCAAAAACAAACAAAACCTTCCAAGATAATAACTTAATATCTATAAAATGCATTGGCTCAAACGGAGCCTGCTGCAAAACTTTAAAAACAAGGTTAAGGTTCCAAGGAGGAGCAACAGGTTTAAACACAGGCCTGATTCTAACCAGGGCCTGACAAAAAGATTGAACATCTGGCACATCCGCCAGACGCTTGTGTAACAAAATAAATAATGCAGAAATCTGACCTTTCAGAGAACTGACTGACAATCCTTTCTCCAGACCTTCCTGGAGAAAATACAAAATTCTAGGAATCCAGATCCTACTCTAAGAGTAGCCCTTAGAATCACACCAATAAAGGTATTTACACCATACATTATGGTAAATTTTTCGAGTAACAGGCTTGCGATCCTGGATTATGGTCTCAATGACCGACTCAGAAAAACAATGCTTAGACAGAACTAAGCGTTCAATCTCCAAGCAGTCAACTTCAGAGAAACGAGATTTGGATGGAGGAAAGGACCCTGAGTTAGAAGGTCTTTCCTCAGAGGTAACCTCCAAAGAGGAAGAGATGACATCTTCACTAGGTCTGCATACCAGATCCTGCAAAGCCATGCAGGCGCTATTGGAATTACCGACGCTCTCTCCTGTTTGATACGAGCTATGACTCATGGAAGGAGCGCAAACGGAGGAAACAGGTATGCTAGACCGAAAACCCAAGGAACCACCAGAAAATCTATCAGAGCTGCCTGAGGATCTCTTGACCTTGAACCGTACCTTGAAAGCTTGGTGTTCTGCAGACACGCCATCAGATCCAACTCCGGCACCCCCACTTGAGGGTTAACCTGGAGAACACCTCCGGATGAAGAGCCCAATCCCTGGGATGAAATGTCTATCTGCTCAGGAAGTCTGCCTCCCAGTTGTCCACTCCTGGAATGTGGATGGCAGATAGACAACAATTGTGAGCTTCCGCCCACTGAATAATCTGAGCCACCTCCTTCATGGTGGTTAATGTAAGCCATTGAGGTGATGTTGTCCGACTGGAACCTGATACATCGGGCAAAGGACAATTGAGGCCAAGCCAACAGAGCATTCTAAATCGCTCTCAACTGCAAGATGTTTATGGTGAGAGCAGATTCCTCCCGAGTCCATAGTCCTTGCACCTTTAACGAGTCCCAGACTGCTGGTGTCCGTAGTCGCAATGACCCAGGAAGGTCTCCAGAAGCATGTGCCCTGAGACAGATGTTCCTGAGAAATCCACCACGGGAGAGAGAGTCTCTTTTCGACTGGTCTAGATCAGAATGGTCTCTGTTCCATTGTCTGAGCATGCATAACTGCAGAGCTCTTAAATAGAATCGAGCAAAGGGAATGATGTCCATGGAAGCGACCATCAGACCAATTACCTCCATACATTGAGCTACTGATGGCCGAAATAGTAGATTGTAGAGAGAGCCAAGAGGAGAGAATTTTGGATTTTCTGACCTCTGTCAGAAAAAATTTGGGGAATCTATTAAGATCCCTAAGAAAACTGCCCTTGTAGCTGGAACAAGGGAACTCTTTTCCAGATTCACTTTCCAACCGTGGGAACGTAGAAAAGACAACAAGGTCTCTGTATGAGAATTTGTTTATTGAAAAGATGGCGCCTGAACCAATATGTTGTCCAGGTAAGGTGCCACTGCAATTCACCGAGACCTGATCACTGCCAAATGAGCCATCAGAAACTTTGAGAAAATTCTGGGAGCCGTGGCAAGGCCAAACGGAAGACCCACAAACTGAAAGTGATTGTCTAGAAAGGCGAATCTCAGAAAAGTGTGATGATTCCTGTGGATGGGAACATGAAGAGAGGAACTGCAGAGCACTGTATGTGACGCCATTGCGGCTTGAACGTTTGAGGAGAATGCTGTGGCATTGCCTGAACAGCACCATTCTGAGAGACATTGGGCTCAGAGGGCAACAATTTATCTTTACATTTAAAAGTTCTAGCTAAGCAAGCAGCACAATATTGCATAGGCAAAACAATTTGAGCCTCTTAGCATAATAAACATTTGTCACAAGGGAGGGAGTCTTGATCCATCTCCATAATATTTAATAAAAATATTCTCCCCACAAAAAAATTGAGAAAAAAAAAATTTATTTTAATTAGGAGTACTGTTTCTTTAAATATATTCCTTTCAGAACGTTTAACGTTAGCTTTAATAAGTTAAAAATCAGGCCCTCTACACCTCACAACTACTGAGGTGCCCTACCTGACCTCTGTCAGTAAAACATAAAAATGGAAATAGAGAGAAGTGGAACCAACTATTATATAACTCATGTAGGGGACTCTTAAAGGGACACTGAACCCAAATTTTTTCTTTCGTTATTCAGATAGAGCATGCAATTTTAAGCAACTTTCTAATTTACTCCTACTATAAATTTTTCTTCGGTCTCTTGCTATCTTTATTTGAAAAATAAGGCATCTAAGTTTTGGTGTTTTTTTTGTTCAGACCCTGGACAGCACTTTTTTATTGGTGGATGAATTTATCCACCAATCAGCAAAGACAACCTAGGATGTTCACCAAAAATGGGCCGGCATCTAAACTTACATTCTTGCATTTTAAATAAAGATACCAAGAGAATGAAGAAAATTTGATAATAGGAGTAAATTAGAAAGTTGCGTAAAGGGACACTAAACCCAAAAATTTTCTTTCATGATTCAGATAGAGCATGCAATTTTAAGCAACTTTCTAATTTACTCCCATTATCAAATTGTCTTCGTTCTCTTGCTATCTGTATTTAAAAAGCAGGAATATGATGCATAGGAGCTGGCCCATTTTTGGTTGAGAACCTGGGTTATGCTTGCTTATTGGAGGGTAAATTAAAGCATCAAATAAGCAAGCACTATCCATGGTGCTGAACCTAAAATGGGCTGGCTGCTAAGATTTACATTCCTGTTTTTAAAATAAAGATAGCAAGAGAACGAAGAAAAATTGATAATAGGAGTAAATTAGAAAGTTGCTTAAAATTTCATGCTCTATCTGAATCATGAAAGAAAAAATTTGGGTTCAGTGTCCCTTTAATTGCTGACATGATCGAAAATTGTTACAAAACTATATCAAGATGGTACCTAACGCAAGTTATTACATCACATACTGTAATCAATGGCTTCAACCTTTGCTATAGAGGTTGTGGAGCAGTAGGTACATATAAAACATAATTTATGCTTACCTGATAAATTTATTTCTCTTGTAGTGTATCCAGTCCACGGATCATCCATTACTTGTGGGATATTCTCCTTCCCAACTGGAAGTTGCAAGAGGATCACCCACAGCAGAGCTACTATATAGCTCCTCCCCTCACTGCCATATCCAGTCATTCGACCGAAACAAGCCGAGAAAGGAGAAACCATAGGGTGCAGTGGTGACTGTAGTTTAATTAAAATTTAGACCTGCCTGAAAAGGACAGGGCGGGCCGTGGACTGGATAAACTACAAGAGAAATAAATTTATCAGGTAAGCATAAATTATGTTTTCTCTTGTTAAGTGTATCCAGTCCACGGATCATCCATTACTTGTGGGATACCAATACCAAAGCTAAAGTACACGGATGATGGGAGGGACAAGGCAGGAACTTAAATGGAAGGAACCACTGCCTGTAGAACCTTTTTCCCAAAAACAGCCTCAGAAGAAGCAAAAGTATCAAATTTGTAAAATTTGGAAAAAGTATGAAGGGAAGACCAAGTTGCAGCCTTGCAAATCTGTTCAACAGAGGCCTCATTTTTAAAGGCCCAGGTGGAAGCCACAGCTCTAGTAGAATGAGCTGTAATCCTTTCAGGAGGCTGCTATCCAGCAGTCTCATAGGCTAAACGGATTATACTCCGAAGTCAAAAAGAAAGAGAGGTTGCCGAGGCCTTCTGACCTCTCCTCTGTACAGAGTAAACAACAAACAGGTTAGATGTTTGGCGAAAATCTTTAGTAGCCTGTAAGTAAAACTTCAAGGCACGGACTACGTCTAGATTATGCAAAAGACGTTCCTTCTTTGAAGAAGGATTAGGACATAATGATGGAACAACAATCTCTTGATTGATATTCTTGTTAGAAACCACCTTAGGTAAAAACCCAGGTTTTGTACGCAGAACAACTTTATCTGAATGAAAGATCAGATAAGGAGAATCACAATGTAAGGCAGATAACTCCGAGACTCTTCGAGCCGAGGAAATAGCCATCAGAAAAAGAACTTTCCATGAAAGAAGTTTGATATCAATAGAATGAAGGGGTTCAAACGGAACCCCTTGAAGAACTTTAAGAACCAAGTTTAAGCTCCATGGAGGAGCAACAGGTTTAAACACAGGCTTAATTCTAACTAAAGCCTGACAAAATGCCTGAACGTCTGGAACTTCTGCCAGACGCTTGTGTAAAAGAATAGACAGAGCAGAAATCTGTCCCTTTAAAGAACTAGCTGATAATCCTTTGTCCAAACCCTCTTGGAGGAAGGACAATATCCTAGGAATCCTAACCCTACTCCATGAGTAATTCTTGGATTCACCCCAATGAAGATATTTACGCCATATTAATGACTTTGAGAAGCCACGCTTTGATAGGATCAAGCGTTCAATCTCCATGCAGTCAGTCTCAGAGAAAGTAGATTCGGATGATTGAAAGGACCTTGTATTAGAAGGTCTTGTCTCAGAGGCAGAGTCCATGGTGGAAAGGATGACATGTCCACTAGGTCTGCATACCAGGTCCTTCAGTGTTGCTAGCTGAGGCCAAGCCAGAAGAGCATTGAATATTGCTCTTTTTTTTTTTTTTTAATTTTATTTATTGAGGTTTTGCTGAAACAATACAATTTATATGGAATTTCATATCATTATAACAAGCATGAATAATGTATTCCATTTTAACAGAGTCTCTATAGATACAAGAAAAAAATTCCCAATATAGACATTCTAATAGTAGAGACTGGAACCCCTTTTTCTTTTTTCTTAGTTGTCATTTTCCACATAAGCCAAGATTAAGAAATCAAATTATCACATTTGAACCTGTAAACTTAGAATAGTAGAGTAATAAACATTTGAAGTGATAGCAAAAATGAAAGTATCAGTTTACTGTATAAAGGATATGATGAGATAAGTAAATATATTGCTCTGAATACCCAAGCAGTCCTGCTACGGTAGATATAATAGAACAAAATGAACATCAAGACATACTGCAAGGGTTGGTATTAATAAAAACTGTAGTGAGGTTGCGGCACAAGAAAAAGATTAGCCGCATGAGTAGCCCTCCTAAATAAGGAGGTTTATTATATGTGTGTGGGGGGGAGGTGGTAAGATAAATATAATGTAAGGTGTAAGACCACCCTTAACGAATGGCAATATTACAGATCATGCTCTTTAATTAAAGGTTAGAAAGGAATAACAGAAATTGTTTTAGCCCTCAATATCTGAGGCCAGTAACTCTGTTGTATCTCTATTAGAATATCAGAGCAGACATTAATTGGGTGTGATATAAGTGTGAGAAATGGGAGGTAGTATGGCATATATCAATACCATGAGGCTCAGCATATGTGTGTACAGTGAGTTCATACATGGCCAGGGGTTAATGTTTGTATCCAACACCTGTCTTCTAAAGAATATTAAACACAAAACATCGTGGTGAACAGGTTGAAAGTAAACCATGACTCCCCTCTGGTGGTGGAAAATGGCTATTGCATCTTGATCTAGGAATATTCGTTTAAAGCCAAATTCTGCCTTATAACTTGTCTTTAAATATATAACTCAAGCGATCTAGGTCTGTATAGTGTAATACAAATCAAATATAGATACAGCAGATCTAAGTAACCTTGGAGAAAACACAATGAAACAGACAAACAAATTATCATAAACACGAATATGAGCTGCTTATTTAAACCAAAATATAGTTGTGAAAAATAGGTAGCTTTTGTTCACTCGTAGCCCACACTTAGAGAGTAACCCCATTGTCCCTTTAATAAGAGTTCCCACTGGTAACCAAATACCAATAATAAAGGTTTAATTCACTTTCATAAGCCCATAGAGGACTAATAGAGTTTTGAAAAAATTCAGTCCACTTTGTCCCAGATCAGCAAAGAAGGCTTAAACGATATTGGAGAATGCAAACAATTAAAGATAAAGTAGATAGAAAAAAAAAAAAAAAAAACCCAGAACCAATTGACCATATATAAAACATCACTGGACATTCAATAATAACTTAACTCTTAACTTCTTAGTAGCGTGAGCAAACTGAAATGAACTTTGTGCAGAGTCCTCTTTCAGACTAGAATTACCTAACCAACTCCGAGTCTGAGGAGTTTTAAAATCCATTCTCTATGGAGCTTCCGATGTGTCAGAATTTTAGTTAACTGTGTTTCCTCAACTTCAACTTTATTGTTGTTCGCCGATGAAGTGCTGGGCAGATTGAAAAACATTACAACAGAGTGTTTCCTGGAGAGGGTGGCCACCAGCCTTCCATGTCTCATCGCAGCTGCAGCACCACATGGCATCGTTGCCTGAAGGGAACCTCCCAAGATCGCTGTAGGAGGTGGGATAGGTACAAAGTGGTGCCCTGTTAGAGCAAATAGCCCCCTGTTAGCTGATCGTTCAGCACAGACTACTGCCGTAGAGAGAAGCGGTCCACTCTGTTCACCTTGTAGGGGCTCAGGTGAATCCACCCCCACCGGCTTCTGAGTGATGTCGGAGTCCGAGATCTGCGTCACCTCAGCCACCCATGTTGTAAGGCTCTGTGTTAGGCATTCAAACCGGTAGTCCACCATTCGCTTGAAATCCTCCTACCATATAGCGTTCGGCTCCATGGTTCTGTCGAGATATATCGCTCACACGCTGTCCCTCTTAAGCCTGATAGGGTCACCAATCTGGGTTTAGTAGACACAATAGGCCTCAATGGCGCAGGCAGCTGTATTTCATCTGACTTGGTGTTAGAGTTATCGATCCGGGACAGGGTCAGGTCAAAGCTCTCCTTAGAGATTAAGAACAGTCTCTTATATATAAAAAAAGGCAAAAATAAGTATAACACGACTCATATAGAAGGCCTTTTCAGTTAGATAAATACGGAGCTCAAACAAGTACGTCTGCCATGATAGGTTGCTGGCTCCGCCCCCCTGAATATTGCTCTTAACGCCAGAATATTTATCGGGAGGAGTTTCTCCTCCTGAGTCTATGAACCCTGAGCCTTCAGGGAGTTCCAGACTGCACCCCAACCTAGAAGGCTGGCATCTGTTGTTACAATTGTCCAATCTGGTCTGCGAAAGGTCATATCTTTGGACAGATGGGCCCGAGATAACCACCAGAGAAGAGAATCTCTGGTTTCCTGATCCAGATTTAGTAGAGGGGACAAATCTGTGTAATCCCCATTCCACTGACTGAGCATGCATAATTGCAGCGGTCTGAGATGCAGGCGCGCGAATGGCACTATGTCCATCGCCGCTACCATTAAGCCGATTACTTCCATGCACTGAGCCACCGTGGGGCGCGGAATGGAGTGAAGAACACGGCAAGCATTTAGAAGTTTTGATAACCTGGACTCCGTCAGGTAAATTTTCATTTCTACAGAATCTATTAGAGTCCCTAGGAAGGAAACCCTCGTGAGAGGAGATAGAGAACTGTTTTCTTCGTTCACTTTCCACCCATGCAACCTCAGAAATGCCAGAACTATCTCTGTATGAGATTTGCAATTTGAAAGCTTGACGCCTGTATCAGGATATCGTCCAGGTAAGGAGCCACCGCTATGCCTCGCGGTCTTAGGACCGCCAGAAGTGAGCCCAGAACCTTTGTAAAAATTATTGGGGCTGTAGCCAACCCGAATAGAAGAGCTACAAATTGGTAATGCCTGTCTAGAAAGGCAAACCTCAGGAACTGATGATGATTCTTGTGAATCGGAATGTGAAGGTAGGCATCCTTTAAGTCCACTGTGGTCATGTACTGACCCTCTTGGATCATGGGTAAAATGGTTCGAATAGTTTCCATCTTGAATGACTGAACTCTGAGGAATTTGTTTAGGATTTTTAAATCCAAAATTGGTCTGAAGGTTCCCTCTTTTTTGGGAACCACAAACAGATTTGAATAAAACCCCTGTCCTTGTTCCGTCCGCGGAACTGGATGGATCACTCCCATTACAAAGAGATCTTGTACGCAGCTTAGGAATGCCTCTTTCTTTATCTGGTTTGCAGATAATCTTGAAAGGTGAAATCTCCCTTGTGGAGGAGAAGCTTTGAAGTCCAGAAGATATCCCTGAGATATGATCTCCAACGCCCAGGGATCCTGAACATCTCTTGCCCACGCCTGGGCGAAGAGAGAGTCTGCCCCCTACTAGATCCGTTGTCGGATAGGGGGCCACTCCTCCTTCATGCTGTCTTAGAGGTAGCAGCAGGCTTTCTGGCCTGCTTGCCCTTGTTCCAGGACTGGTTAGGTTTCCAGGCCTGTTTGGATTGAGCAAAAGTTCTCTCTTGTTTTGAATCAGAGGAAGTTGATGCTGCACCTGCCTTGAAATTTCGAAAGGCACGAAAATTAGACTGTTTGGCCTTTGATTTGGCCCTGTCCTGAGGAAGGGTATAACCCTTACCTCCAGTAATGTCAGCAATAATTTCTTTCAAACCAGGCCCGAATAAGGTCTGCCCCTTGAAAGGAATGTTGAGTAATTTAGACTTTGAAGTCACATCAGCTGACCAGGATTTGAGCCATAGCACCCTACGCGCCTGGATGGCGAATCCAGAATTCATAGCCGTTAGTTTAGTCAAATGAACAATGGCATCAGAAACAAATGAGTTAGCTAGCTTAAGAGTTCTAAGCTTGTCAACAATTTCAGTCAATGGAGCTGTATGGATGGCCTCTTCCAGGGCCTCAAACCAGGATGCCGCCGCAGCAGTGACAGGCGCAATGCATGCAAGGGGCTGTAAAATAAAACCTTGTTGAATAAACATTTCCTTAAGGTAACCCTCTAATTTTTTATCCATTGGATCTGAAAAAGCACAACTGTCCTCAACCGAGATAGTGGTACGCTTTGCTAAAGTAGAAACTGCTCCCTCCACCTTAAGGACAGTCTGCCATAAGTCCCGTGTAGTGGCATCTATTGGAAACATTTTTCTAAATATAGGAGGTGGGGAAAAGGGCACACCGGGCCTATCCCACTCCTTACTAATAATTTCTGTAAGCCTTTTAGGTATTGGAAAAACATCAGTACTCACTGGCACTGCATAGTATTTATCCAGCCTACACAATTTCTCTGGCACTGCAATTGTGTCACAGTCATTCAGAGCAGCTAATACCTCCCCAAGCAATACACGGAGGTTCTCAAGCTTAAATTTAAAATTAGAAATCTCTGAATCAGGTCTCCCCGATTCAGAGACGTCACCCACAGACTGAAGCTCTCCGTCCTCAGGTTCTGCATATTGTGACGCAGTATCAGACATGGCTCTTACAGCATCTACGCGCTCTGTATCTCGTCTAACCCCAGAGCTATCGCGCTTGCCTCTCAATTCAGGCAATCTGGATAATACCTCTGACAGGGTATTATTCATGATTGCAGCCATGTCCTGCAAAGTAATCGCTATGGGCGTCCCTGATGTACTTGGCGCCATATTAGCGTGCGTCCCTTGATCGGGAGGCGAAGGGTCCGACACGTGGGGAGAGTTAGTCGGCATAACTTCCCCCTCGACAGACCCCTCTGGTGACAATTCTTTTATAGATAAAGACTGATCTTTACTGTTTAAGGTGAAATCAATACATTTAGTACACATTCTCCTATGGGGCTCCACCATGGCTTTTAAACCTAATGAACAAGTATCCTCTGTTTCAGACATGTTTGTACAGACTAGCAATGAGACTAGCAAGCTTGGAAAACACTTTAAAGCAAGTTAACAAGCAATATAAAAAAACGTTACTGTACCTTTAAGAGAAACAAATTTTGACAAAATTTGAAATAACAGTGAAAAAAGGCAGTTACACTAACAAAATTTTTACAGTGTATGTAACAAGTCAGCAGAGCATTGCACCCACTTGCAAATGGATGATTAACCCCTTAATAACAAAAACAGAATAATAAATGACAAAAACGTTTTTTAAACACAGTCACAACTGCCACAGTCTACTGTGATTGTTACCCTCCTCAAACACGACTTTGAAGCCTTTTGAGCCCTTCAGAGATGTCCTGTATCATGCAGAGGGAAGCTGAATGTCTCTGTCAGTATTTTTAGCTGCACAGAAAAGCACTAAAATAGGCCCTTCCCACTCATATTGCAACAGTGGAAAGCCTCTTACTAGTAAATACACCCCTCACCACACCCACAATTCAGTTTAACGAATAGCCAAGAAGTGGGGTGATAAGAAAAAAGTGCGAAAGCATATAAAATAAGGAATTGGAATAATTGTGCTTTATACAAAAAAATCAAAACCACCACAAAAAAGGGCGGGCCTCATGGACTCTTGCTAATATGAAAGAAATGAATTTATCAGGTAAGTTCTTACATAAATTATGTTTTCTTTCATGTAATTAGCAAGAGTCCATGAGCTAGTGACGTATGGCATAATGATTACCCAAGATGTGGATCTTTCCACACAAGAGTCACTAGAGAGGGAGGGATAAAATAAAGACAGCCAATTCCTGCTGAAAATAATCCACACCCAGAATAAAATTTTTAATGAAAAAACATAAGCAGAAGATTCAAACTGAAACCACTGCCTGAAGTACGTTTCTACCAAAAACTGCTTCAGAAGAAGAAAACACATCAAAATGGTAGAATTTAGTAAAAGTATGCAAAGAGGACCAAGTTGCTATTTTGCAAATCTGATCAACCGAAGCTTCATTCTTAAACGCCCAGGAAGTAGAAACTAACCTAGTAGAATGAGCTGTAATCCTTTGAGGCGGAGTGTTACCCGACTC
Organism: Bombina bombina; assembly: GCF_027579735.1. Classification (NCBI taxonomy): domain Eukaryota; kingdom Metazoa; phylum Chordata; class Amphibia; order Anura; family Bombinatoridae; genus Bombina; species Bombina bombina. The sequence continues at coordinate 618,632,290 of NC_069500.1, read as the reverse complement.
AACATAGGCATGATGAAATAAAGATTTCAACCAAGATGCCAAAGAAATGGCAGAAGCTTTCTGGTCTTTTCTAGAACCGGAAAAGATGACAAATAGACTAGAAGTCTTTCGGAAAGACTTAATAGCTTCAACATAATATTACAAAGCTCTAACAGCATCCAAAGAATGCAATGATTTCTCCTTAGAATTCATAGGATTAGGACATAATGAAGGAACCACAATTTCTCTACTAATGTTGTTAGAATTCACAACCTTAGGTAAAAAAATTCAAAAGAAGTTCGCAGCACCGCCTTATCCTGATGCAAAATCAGAAAAGGAGACTCACAAAAAAGAGTAGATAATTCAGAGACTCTTCTGGCAGAAGAGATGGCCAAAAGAAACAAAACTTTCCAAGAAAGTAATATAATGACCAAAGAATGCATGGGTTCAAAAGGAGGAGCTTGAAGAGCCCCCAGAACCAAATTCAAACTCCAAGGAGGAGAAATTGACTTAATGACAGGTTTTATATGAACCAAAGCTTGTACAAAACAATGAATATCAGGAAGATTAGCAATCCTTCTGTGAAAAAGAACAGAAAGAGCAGAGATTTGTCTTTCAAGAAACTTGCGGACAAACCTTTATCTAAACCATCCTGAAGAAATATAAGTCTTCCAGACTCTACAATATATCTCTCTAGATACAGATTTACGAGCCTGTCACATAGTATCAATCACAGAGTCAGAGAAACCTCTTTGACCAAGAATCAAGCGTTCAAACTCCACACCTTAAAATTAAGGTTTTGAGATCCTGATGGAAAAAAGAACCTTGAGACAGAAAGACTGGTCTTAACGGAAGAGTCCACAGCTGGCAAGAGGCCATCCGGACAAGATCCGCATACCAAAACCTGTGAGGCCATGCTGGAGCTACCAGCAGGACAAACAAGCATTCCTTTAGAATATTGGAGAATACCCTTGGAAGAAGAACTAGAGGCGGAAAGATATAGGCAGGATGACACTTGTAAGGAAGAGATAATGCATCCACTGCCTCCGCCCGAGGATCCCTGGATCCGGACAGATACCAGGGAAGTTTCTTGTTTAGATGAGAAGCCATCAGATCTATTTCTGGGAGTTCCCACATTTGAACAATCTGAGGAAATACCTCTGGGTGAAGACCATTCGCCCAGGTGCAACGTTTGGCGACTGAGATAATCCGCTTTCCAATTGTCCATACCTGGGATATGAACCGCAGAGATTAGACAGGAGCTGGATTCCGCCCAAACCAAAATTCGAGATACTTCTTTCATAGCCAGAGGACTGTGAGTCCCTCCTTGATGATTGATGTATGCCACAGTTGTGACATTGTCTATCTGAAAACAAATGAACAACTCTCTCTTCAGAAGAGGCCAAGACTGAAGAGCTCTGAAATTGCACGGAGTTCCAAAATATTGATCGGAAATCTCACCTCCTGAGATTCCCAAACCCCTTGTGCCGTCAGATACCCCCACACAGCTCCCCAACCTGTAAGACTTGCATCTGTTGAGATTATAGTCCAGGTCGGAAGAACAAAGAAGCCCCCTGAACTAAACGATGGTGATCTGTCCACCATGTCAGAGAGTGTCGTATAATCGGTTTAAAGATATTAATTGAGATATCTTTGAGTAATCCCTGCACCATTGGTTCAGCATACAGAGCTGAAGAGGTTGCATGTGAAAACGAGCAAAGGAGATCGCATCTGATGCGGCAGTCCTAAGACCTAAAATTTCCATGCATAAGGCTACCAAAGGGAATGATTGTGACTGAAGGTTTTGACAAGCTGAAATCAATGTTAAACTTCTCTTGTCTGACAAGGACAGAGTCATAGACACTGAATCTATTCTAGAAACCTAAAAAGGTTACCCTTGTCTGAGGAATCAATGAACTGATTGGTAAATTGATCCTTCTACCATGAACTTGAAGAAACAACACAAGTCGATTCGTATGAGATTCTTCGAAAATGAGAAGACTGAGCAAGTACCCAGATATCGTCCAATAAGGAAATACCAAAACCCTGTTCTCTGATTACAGAAAGAAGGGCACCGAGAACCTTTGAAAAAAATTCTTGGAACTGAGGCTAGGCCAAACGGTAGAGCCACAAAACTGGTAATGCTTGTCTAAAAAGAGAATCTCAGACACTAAAAGTGATCTGGATGAATCGGAATATGCAGATACACATCCTGTAAATCTATTGTAGACATAAAATGCCCTTGCTAAACAAAAGGCAGGACAGTCCTACAGAAACTGAATGTTGGTATCCTTACATAACGATTCAATATTGATAGATCCGGAACTGGTCTGAAGGAATTGACCTTCTTTGGTACAATGAAGAGATAAAATAAAACCCCAGCCCCTGTTCCAGAACTGGAACTGGCATAATTACTCCAGCCAACTCTAGATCTGAAACACATTTCAAAAATGCTGAGCCTTTGCTGTGTTAACTGGGACACGGGAAAGAAAAAAAAAAATCTCTTAGCAGGAGGCCTTAACTGAAGCCAATTCTGTACCTTTCTGAAACAATGTTCTGAAACCAGAAATTGAGAACGGAATTGAACAAAATTTCTTTGAAGAAAACGTAATCTGCCCCATACCAGCTGAGCTGGAATAAGGTCCGCACCTTCATGGGTACTTAGGAGCTGGCTATAGGTTTTCTATAAGGCTTGGATATATTCCAAACTGGAAATAGTTTCCAAACTGATACCGCTCTTGAGGATGAAGGATCAGGCTTTTGTTCCTTATTGAGAGGAAAGGAACGAAAATGATTATTAGACCTAAATTTACCTTAGATTTTTTTATCCTTTGGTAAAAAAATTCCCTTCCTTCCAGAAACAGTTGAAATAATAATTTATTACCCTGGAAAGAAAAGGAAAGCAAAGTTGACTTAGAAGACATATCAGCATTCCAAGTTTAATCCATAAAGCTTTTCTAGCTAAAATAGCTAGAGACATATACCTGACATCAACTCTAATGATATCAAAAGATGGTATCACCAATAAAATTATTAGCATGTTATAGAATAATAATAATGCTATAAAATTATGATGTTACTTGTTGCGCTAAAGCTTCTAACCAAAAAGTTGAAGCTGCAGCAACATCCGCTAAAAATATAGCAGGTCTAAGAAGATTACCTGAACATAAGTAAGCTTTTCTTAGAAAGGATTCAATTTTCCTATCTAAAGGATCCTTAAATGAATTACTATCTGCCGTAGGAATAGTAGCACATTTAGCAGGAGTAGAGACAGCCCCATAACCTTAGGGATTTTGTCCCAAAAAAACTCTAATCTGTCAGGAGTAAAAGAATTACCCAAATTATTCCATTCCCTGGAAATTACTTCAGAAATAGCATCAGGGAGATTAAACACTTCTGGAATAACTACAGGAGATTTAAAAACCTTATTTAAACGTTTAGATTTAGTATCAAGAGGACCAGAATCCTCTATTTCTAATGCAATTAATACTTCTTTAAATAAAGAACGAATAAATTCCATCTTGAACAAATACAAAGATTTATCAGCATCAACCTCTGAGACAGAAACCTCTGAACCAGAAGAACCATTATCAGTATCAGAATGATGATGTTCATTTAAAAATTCATCTGAAAAAAGAGAAGTTTTAAAAGACTTTTATGTAAACTAGAAGGAGAAATAACAGACATAGCCTTCTTAATGGATTTAAAAAATAAAATCTCTTATGTTTATCAGGAACACTCTGAAAATTAGATGTTGACGGAACAGCAACAGGTAATGTAACAGTACTAAAGGAAATTTTATCTGCATTAATAAGTTTGTCATGACATGCAATACAAACAACAGCTGGAGAAACAGATACCAAAAATTATAGCAGATACACTTAGCTTGGTAGCTCCAGCACTAGACAGCGATTTTCCTGTAGTATCTTCTGACTCAGATGCAACGTGAGACATCTTGCAATATGTAAGAGAAAAAACAACATATAAAGCAAAATTGATCAAATTCCTTAAATGACAGTTTCAGGAATGGGAAAAAAATGCCAAAGAACAAGCTTCTAGCAACCAGAAGCAATGAAAAAAATAAGACTTAAATAATGTGGAGACAAAAGCGACGCCCTTATTTTTTAGCGCCAAATAAGACGCCCACATTATTTGGCGCCTAAATGCTTTTGGCGCCAAAAATGACGCCACATCCGGAACGCCGACATTTTTGGCGCAAAATAACGTCAAAAAATGACGCAACTTCCGGTGACACGTATGACGCCGGAAACGGAAAAGAATTTTTGTGCCAAAAAAGTCCGCGCCAAGAATGACGCAATAAAATGAAGCATTTTCAGCCCCCGCGAGCCTAACAGCCCACAGGAAAAAAAGAGTCACATTTTTGAAGGTAAGAAAAATTATTAATTCAAATGCATTATCCCAAATATGAAACGGACTGTCTGAAAAATAAGGAAAGTTGAACATTCTGAGTCAAGGCAAATAAATGTTTGAATACATATATTTAGAACTTTATAAACAAAGTGCCCAACCATAGCTTAGAGTGTCACAGAAAATAAGATTTACTTACCCCAGGACACTCATCTACATGTTTGTAGAAAGCCAAACCAGTACTGAAACGAGAATCAGCAGAGGTAATGGTATATATAAGAGTATATCGTCGATCTGAAAAGGGAGGTAAGAGATGAATCTCTACGACCGATAACAGAGAACCTATGAAATAGACCCCGTAGAAGGAGATCACTGCATTCAAATAGGCAATACTCTCCTCACATCCCTCTGACATTCACTGCACGCTGAGAGGAAAACCGGGCTCCAACTTGCTGCGGAGCGCATATCAACGTAGAATCTAGCACAAACTTACTTCACCACCTCCATCGGAGGCAAAGTTTGTAAAACTGAATTGTGGGTGTGGTGAGGGGTGTATTTATAGGCATTTTAAGGTTTGGGAAACTTTGCCCCTCCTGGTAGGAATGTATATCCCATACGTCACTAGCTCATGGACTCTTGCTAATTACATGAAAGAAATCAAGCCATACATATATAAAAACGATTAACATGCCAGGAAACGTTTTATATTACACTTTTATAAGAGCATGTATCTCTGTTAATAAACCTGATACCAGTCGCTATCACTGCATTTAAGGCTTAACTTACATTAATCCGGTATCAGCAGCATTTGTCTAGCAAATTCCATCCCTAGAAATATGTTAACTGCACATACCTTATTACAGGAAAACCTGCACGCTATTCCCCCTCTGAAGTTACCTCACTCCTCAGAATATGTGAGAACAGCAATGGATCTTAGTTACTTCTGCTAAGATCATAGAAATCACAGGCAGATTCTTCTTCTAATGCTGCCTGAGATGAAACAGTACACTCCGGTACCATTTAAAAATAACAAACTTTTGATTGAAGTTAAAAAACTAACTATAATACACCACTCTCCTCTTACTACGTCCATCTTTGTTGAGAGTTGCAAGAGAATGACTGGATGTGGCAGTGAGGGGAGGAGCTATATAGCAGCTCTGCTGTGGGTGATCCTCTTGCAACTTCCTGTTGGGAAGGAGAATATCCCACAAGTAATGGATGATCCGTGGACTGGATACACTTAACAAGAGAAACAAATGTTGTGGGACTGCCCACATTCTGGGGAGGTTTGGGAAGACCTCTCTAACCTTCTTAGCTCTAAACTAGAGGAACCAAAACTATTGACATTACCTCAGGCACTACTTCATTAATATAACAAGAAATGTAATAAACATATAAATCAATTTATTAAAATAGTTTGTACAGCACCTAGAATATGTATTACACGCCATTGGAAAGTAGGATCACCCACAAAAGAAGAGATTATTAACAAAATCAGATACTTTTATAATATGTATGAACAAGCAGCTCACATACAGGACACCCAGGCAACTTTTCAAAAAAAGTAAATTTATGCTTACCTGATAAATTAATTTCTTTTACGATATGACGAGTCCACGGATTTCATCCTTACTTGTGGGATATTAACCTCCTGCTAACAGGAAGTGGCAAAGAGCACCACAGCAAAGCTGTATATAAAGCCCCTCCCTTCCCCTCCACCGCCAGTCATTCAGCCGAAGGTTATAGGAAGAGAAAAGGAAAGGCTAAAAAAGGTGCAGAGGTGACTGAAGTTTACAAAAAATAAAATAAATCTAAAGTCTTAAAATAACAGGGTGGGCCGTGGACTCGTCATATTGTAAAAGAAATTTATTTATCAGGTAAGCATAAATTTATTTTTCTTTTACAAAGATATGACAAGTCCACGGATTTCATCCTTACTTGTGGGAAACCAATACCAAAGCAATAGGACACGGATGAAAGGGCGGGACAAGACAGGAACCTAAACGGAAGGTACCACTGCTTGAAGAACCTTTCTCCCAAAAATAGCCTGAGAAGAAGCAAAAGTATCAAATTTGTAAAATTTGGAAAAAGTATGAAGGGACGACCAAGTCGCAGCCTTACAAATTTGTTCAACAGAAGCATCGTTTTTAAAAGCCCATGTGGAAGCCACAGCCCTAGTAGAATGAGCCGTAATTATTTCAGGAGGCTGCTGTCCAGCAGTCTCATATGCCACGCGGATGATACTTCTCAGCCAAAAAGAAATAGAAGTAGCCGTAGCTTTCTGACCCCTACGCTTTCCAGAATAAACAATGAATAATGAAGATGATTGACGGAAATCCTTAGTTGCCTGTAAGTAAAACTTTAAGGCACGGACCACATCCAAATTATGCATCATACGCTCCTCCTTTGAAGAAGGGTTAGGACATAAAGAAGGAAACAACCTTAGGAAGGAATCCAGGTTTGGTACGTAACACCACCTTATCAGAATGGAAAATGAGATAAGGCGAATCACACTGCAATGCTGAAAGCTCAGAAACTCGTTGAGCAGAGGAAATACCAACCAAAAACAGAACTTTCCAAGATAATAATTTTATATCTATGGGATGTAAAGGTTCAAACAGAACCCCTTGAAGAACTCGAAGAACTAAATTCAAACTCCAGGGAGGAGTAATTGGTCTAAATACAGGCTTAATTCTGGTTAGAGCCTGACAAAAAGACTGAACATCTGGCACATCTGCCAAACGTTTGTGAAACAAAATTGACAATGCAGAAATTTGTCCCTTTAAGGTACTAGTTGATAGGCCTTTCTCCAATCCTTCTTGGAGAAAAGACAGAATCCTAGGAATCCTAACTTTACTCCATGAGTAGCCCTTGGATTCACACCAATAAAGATATTTACGGCATATCTTATGATAGATCTTTCTAGTGACAGGCTTTCTAGCCTGTATCAAAGTACTGATAACAGAATCAGAGAATCCTTGCTTCGATAAAATCAAGCGTTCAATCTCCAAGCAGTCAGCTGCAGAGAAGTTAGATTTGGATGTTGGAAAGGACCTTGAATGAGAAGGTCCTGTCTCAAAGGAAGTTTCCACGGCGTTAGTGAAGACATGTCCACTAGATCCGCATACCAAGTCCTGCGTGGCCACGCAGGTGCTATCAGGATCACTGAAGCTCTCTCCTGTCTGATTCGAGCAATCACGCGTGGAAGGAGAGGAAACGGTGGAAACACATAAGCTAGGCTGAACGACCAAGGTACTGCCAAGGCATCTATCAGTTCGGCCTGGGGATCCCTTGACCTGGATCCGTATCTTGGAAGCTTGGCATTCTGTCGAGATGCCATCAGATCCAATTCCGTTTTGCCCCATCGGCAAATCAATGAGGCAAATACCTCCGGGTGGAGTTCCCACTCCCCCGGATGAAAAGTCTGTCTACTTAGAAAATCCGCTTCCCAGTTCTCTACACCTGGGATGTGGATTGCTGACAGATGACAAAAGTGAGCCTCTGCCCAACGGATTATTTTGGATACCTCTCTCATCGCTAAGGAACTCCTTGTTCCCCCCTGATGATTGATATAGGCCACAGTCGTGATGTTGTCCGACTGGAATCTGATGAATTTGGCTGAAGCCAACTGAGGCCATGCTTGAAGCGCATTGAATATTGCTCTCAGTTCCAGAATATTGATTGGAAGTAGAGACTCTACCTGAGTCCAAACACCCTGAGCCTTCAGGGAGTTCCAGACTGCACCCCAGCCTAAAAGACTGGCGTCCATTGTCACTATCACCCACGAGGGTCTGTGGAAACAAGTCCCCTGGGACAGATGATCCGGCGACAACCACCAAAGAAGAGAGTCTCTGGTCTCTTGATCCAGATTTATCTGAGGAGATAAATTCGCATAGTCCCCATTCCACTGTCCGAGCATGCATAGCTGCAGTGGTCTGAGATGAAAGTGGGCAAATGAAATGATGTCCATTGCCGCAACCATTAATCCAATGACCTCCATACACTGAGCCACCGATGGCCAAGGAATGGACTGAAGTGCTCGGCAAGTATTTAGAATTTTTGTTTTTCTGACCTCCGTCAGAAATATTTTCATGTCTACCGAGTCTATCAGAGTCCCCAAGAAGGGAACCCTTGTCCGTGGAACTAGTGAACTCTTTTCTATGTTCACCTTCCAACCGTGAGTTCTCAGGAAAGACAATACTATATCCGTGTGAGATTTTGTCAAATGATAAGTTGACGCCTGAATCAGAATATCATCCAGATAAGGCGCTACTGCTATGCCCCGCGGTCTGAGAACCGCTAGAAGAGACCGTAGAACCTTTGTGAAGATTCTGGGTGCTGTGGCCAACCCGAAGGGAAGAGCCACAAACTGATAATGTTTGTCCAGAAAGGCAAACCTTAGGAACTGATGATGATCCTTGTGACTAGGGATATGAAGGTATGCATCCTTCAAGTCCACTGTAGTCATATATTGACCCTCCTGGATCATTTTTTAAAATTGTTTGTATTGTTTCCATCTTGAATGATGGAACTCTTAGAAATTTGTTTAGACACTTGAGGTCTAAAATGGGTCTGAACGTTCCCTCTTTTTTGGGAACCACAAATAGGTTTGTGTAAAACCCCTGTCCCTGTTCCAATTTTGGAACTGGACAAATTACTCCCTTAGTAAAAAGGTCTTTTACACAGCGTAAGAACGCCTCTCTTTATCTGGTTTGCAGATAACTTTGAAAGATGAAATCTCCCTCTTGGGAGAAAATCCTTGAATTCCAATTGATAACCATGGGTCACTATTTCCAGTGCCCAGGGGTCCTGAACATCTGCGCCCTACTAGATCCGGTCCCGGATCGGGCGCCGCCCCTTCATGCTGTCTTAGGAGTAGCAGCAGGCTTTTTGGATTGTTTACCCTTATTCCAGTTCTGATTGGGTCTCCAGACGGACTTAGATTGGGTAAAATTCCCTTCCTGCTTTGTGGAAGAAGAAGGGGGTCCACCTTTAAAGTTCCGAAAGGAACGAAAATTATTCTGTTTACCCCTCATTTTAACAGACTTATCCTGAGGTAGGGCATGGCCTTTACCTCCTGTAATGTCAGAAATGATTTCCTTCAACTCAGGTCCAAAAAGGGTCTTACCCTTAAAAGGAATAGCTAAAAGCTTAGTTTTTGATGAGACATCAGCAGACCAAGATTTGAGCCACAATGCTCTACATGTTAAAATAGCAAATCCTGCATTCTTTGCCGCTAATTTAGCAATCTGAAAAGCGGCATCAGTAATAAAAGAATTAGCTAGCTTGAGAGCCTTAATTTTATCTAAGATGTCATCTAATGGAGTCTCAACCTTAAGAGACTCTTCTAGAGCCTCAAACCAAAAAGCTGCTGCAGTAGTTATTGGAACAATGCAAGCCGTAGGTTGTAAAAGAAACTCCTGATTAAAAAATAATTTCTTTAGTAGACCCTCTAATTTTTTACCCATAGGGTCTTTGAAAGCACAACTGTCCTCAATGGGTATAGTAGTACGCTTAGCTAGGGTAGATATAGCTCCCTCAACCTTAGGGACCGTTTGCCATGAGTCCCGAATGGTATCTGATATGGGAAAAAATTTCTTGAAATTAGGAGGGGGAGAAAACGGTATACCTGGTCTATCCCATTCCTTTCTTAAAATTTCCAAAATTCTCTTAGGAACCGGAAAAACATCAGTGTAAGTAGGTACTTCTAAATATTTATCCATTTTACACAATTTCTCTGGAGGAATTACAATTGGGTCACAATCATCCAGAGTCGCTAAAACCTCCCTAAGCAACAGGCGGAGGTGTCTAGCGTCCGAATCTGTCTGAGGTAAAACATTCCCTGAATCTGAAATTTCACCCTCAGACAGTAATTCCCTGATCCCCAACTCAGAACACTGTGAGAGTACATCGGAAATAGCTAATAAAGCATCAGAGGATTCTGTATTTACATTAATACCTGACCTACTGCGTTTACCCTGCAACACTGGGGCGGGGGGGGGGGGGCTGTGTGTGTCCCTCTTTTGAATTTTGAAATGTTGGGAGGTATGCAACAATATGTTATTTAACAGCCAAAAATACCCTCTGCACCTTGCCACAGCTCCTCTGTAGCGCCTACCTGCCCCCAGGGTACTTCAAAACAACTTTCCAACATTCCAGATCAGCTTGTACAGCCTGGAGCCACCGAAGTTACTACTTGCTGCTGCCTAGCCTGAAGGAAGTGCGCATCTGAGCGCCCAAAAATAAGCCCCGCCCCTTAAGGTCAATGCCGGAGTAGGCCCAAACACAACCGCATGGGAAAGCGGTTTTACACCTAAGTTATGCACAACCCAGTATAACCTCTCAAACACACCATTAAACATGATTTCAATGCCAAAAATAAAAACGTAATATATCGTTTTTCTTTGTCTCTCCCATGTCACAAAATGCCAATATAAGTCAACCATTTAGAAATAAAATCTAGGGCATCCAGTAATACCCCTCTTTGTAAATAGGATTACTGCTTACCCCATTCCCATACAGGGAAGTAAATGTCAGCCATTTCTGATATACCAAGTCTCCTCAGAATAAAAAGGCTGCACATACCTTAATGCTGCATGAAACCGGTCTCCACACTGAAGATGTCCCATGGTTACCTTCAGAAGTTTTGTGGGAACCAGCGTGGATCTTAGTTACAACTGCTAAGATCATCAACCTCAGGGCAGAAATCTTCATCCATATCCCCCTGAGGAAAATAGTACTCACCGGTACCATTTAAAATAAAAAACTTCTTGATTGAAGAAACTAAAACTAACACCTCACATTACCATGTCTTCCTAGTATAACACAGGCAAAGAGAATGACTGGAGGTGGAGGGGAAGGGAGGTGCTATATATACAGCTCTGCTGTGGTGCTCTTTGCCACTTCCTGTTAGCAGGAGGTTAATATCCCACAAGTAAGGATGAAATCCGTGGACTCGTCATATCTTTGTAAAAGAAACATGGTTTTATTGGATAATGTACAAGATAAACTAACAACAGTGGAACATTGGCATCTAAGGTTGAGGGGGGGAATGGGATGCTCGTTTGAGGGTGACAGAGACAGGGAGGAGGATCCAGTGGACTGGCAGAAGAACCCTAACGACAAAGGAAACAATAAGATAAGCATCTATTTCAATCTTATTATTTTTTATCCCACCCCCTGTATTTTATTCTTCCGTAACAAAAATGATTTCAACATAAATACTTTCTCAAGTACTTTAGTTCAGCTTCTGAAACAAATTGATATGTCCAACTGCACTAGTTACTCACTGCAAATTTAAGGAGCGCACAATGCTGTATGCAAATATAAGACAAACATATTTAATAATTAATCTGGCATCTCTGTGACCTTATTTCAAATGGAAGCTCTATAAGCCAATTAATACACAGGGAACATCTCAGTAATGTACAACTTATCAGCCTTGCTAAGATAAAGTGGGGATTCCCCACAGTCAAGAGCTCAGTCACCCTCTTGTCCATGTTACCTTATGGGGACATAACTATCCATAAAAAGCACATATACTATAAGAGTTTACCAGTTTCCTGTTAGAAAATGATAACTCTTTATAACCCTTATTAATCTGTATATAATGCGCATTCAGAACCTTCCTGAGTATCTTAATGCAGAAATAGGCAGCAGATTGTGCCATTCAGATCTTTACATAGCTCGATTTACTTAACATCTGGATTTGCACAGATCTTAGTGTGGGGATCTTTAACTAGAATCAATCAGGCTATGAAAAGATCCAAACGGCACAAGCAGCCGCCGCCTACGTCCACATTCAGACCGTTAGGATCCAAATGCACATCTCTAAGGGGCCCTTTACCTTCTCAACCGCTGAGATATTTCCCATGCCTGTGATAATGTTGTTTTCAGCTCAGCAGACTAAGAACCTTTTGGCAAACATACCCAAATATGGGGGAAAGTCATTATATTAAACACAATAGTCCATCCAGCTATCAAATGATTGTCATAACAATGACAAATTAAAAATCACAGCATTTTATCCTGTTATGTGAATTCTGGCAAATCTAAGGCCTTAAAATCCCCACCCAGATATTACCACAAGAAACAGGTGGTGCAAACAATCAAATAAGGGGTTTCATGCTGTGAAGCAATTGTCATTGCAATAATAGGCATCTGATAGCAACCACTTACATCATTTGTTTTGTGTTGTTAATATCGGGGCACATATACTTTTTTCTTTGCATTAATATAAAATTGTAGGTATCCAAATAAAAATGCATGATAAAGATAAAAGATTTTTTTTCTGACAAATTTCAGTTGTGTTGAAACAGAAATTGGTATTGCGCTAAAAAACTTAAATTATGCTTACCTGATAATTTTCTTTTCCGCTGACGGGAAGAGTCTACAGCTGCATTCATTACTTATGGGAATTCAGAACCTGGCCACCAGGAGGAGGCAAAGACACCCCAGCCAAAGGCTTAAATACCTCCCCCCCCCATTTCCATCATCCCCCAGTCATTCTGCCAAGGAACAGTAGGAGAAATAGGGTGAAAAAGGTGCCAGAAGAACAAAAAATATGGCCGCCCCATAGATAAAACGTGGGCGGGGAGCTGTGGACTCTTCCCGTCAGAAGAAAATTTTTTTATCAGGTAAGCATAATTTAAGTTTTTCTTCTTAAACGGGACGAGCCCACAGATGCATTCATTAATTATGGGAAAACAATACCCAAGCTATAGAGGACAATGAATGCAAACAAAGGGCAGGTACAGAAGGCGACCCCTTCGAAGGGCACCACAGCCTGAAATTACCCAACACCTGATAAAGAACTGTATCCCTAGAAACAAGGGGTAAAAACCGGAAAGGACCAAGTAACTACCCATCAGTTAAACAGCCTACAAGCCATGCTAGAGACCAGAATCCCTAGAGTCCATTGAGCACAAAGGCCTCCGAGGAGCCAAACCCCATGGATCTCGGCTCCCACGTACCCCCAACCCGAAGGAAGAGAACCTCCATCTACTCCCGAGGGGAAGAACAGAGGACCCAATAAGAGATCCAAGGGACCACGAACAAGGTAAGAAAAACCCCCTCAAAAAGACTAAAGGGAACCCAAGGTTGCTACAAGACCGTCCAGGGAAATGAACTCCCCAGAAGGACAAGGACCAGAGAGTAACTCCACATGCAAGAAAAAGCGATCACGAGGAACAACAAAGGTCCTCTCTCAGATCCATAATACAGCACCATATAACTTATGGTGCTCCAAGGAAGCCGCAAGCTCCCCACTGTACAATAGTCTGGCCGACAAAACCGTTAAACTAGACAAACATAGATAGGCTGTCTTAGCAGATAAAAAAAGACTCTCTGTGAGAACACAGAGCCACCTCTGAAGAACTCGCGAGGCCATGTCTCAAAGCAGCAAAGCTATCCCTAAGGCATCGTGGGACCCCATCCCACAGAGAAATGATGAAAAATATCGTCAACAACTCCCATCCAGGAAGAATCCGGACCCTAGAAAAGCGTCCAACACCAGCAGCAAATGCAACTGGTGAAGAGAGGGACACCGAGAACTCCCCACCGAAAGGTAGGAGAATGGAATCAACTAAAAGTACACGGTCAAGAGCCAACAGATCCCCAACCCCCACTCCAAGGTAATGGACCCATCCCAAAGGCTGGTAAAGACCTACTACAGAGAATACAAAATTCTCTGAAGCAGCCCTCAGGAAGAGAAAGGAGGGGCCAACTCTGACCGTTACTTAAATCTGGCATGGTACCATGAAGTCATAACAGAAAGACTACATGATCGGGTTTCAGGACCCCTACACAACTCCCTTCCCAAAAGAAGGAACACTCCCAAAAAGGAAGATAGGGCACTGAACTACAGCTTGTGCATGCAAGGAAGGGTAAGAACCCCTGGGAACAACTAGATAAGGACACTTGAGGCCTCAACGGATGCTCTGATACGTCAAAAACCTCCCCAAAGGAGGGCAACACAATAAACCGCATCTCCAGCCATAGGCATGGGGAAGAGGATGTAGAGAAATGGTCAAAACCATACCAATTGATAAGAGACCATTCGGCCATTACCACCAGCTCAGTTGATACAATTAATCACAAGCCCACACCAAGGTGTAGTAGCTGCCCCTGACGACAATTGTAGGATCCCGCCTGAGAGACAGCATAACTATCATCAGGCAGTTACCAAATATCCCCTTAGAGACACAACCGACCACCCTGAAGGGACAAGTGGATGTTCCAAAACCTAAGGGTTGAAAATGAACCGTCCAGGACCGAATCTAGAATCCGGACCCCGAAATCTCAGACAAGATTCATGGTCATAAACCAGACCCCCAGAATCGGGGCCGGTCGAATGTTCTAACCCCCTGAGGAACCATCAAGTTGCCTCATACGGAGGAGAGCACCTTGGACAGTGTATCCCACATTCTAATGTCCTTGGACAATGGACACTCACAAGAGACTCAGACCAAAGAGCCTAGAAGACATCTTAACAGGCCTCAGAAAATGGTGGATTTGAACCCAGGACCCTCTACTTGCAAGCCTAAAGAGATAGATCTCCTAGAGGGTCAAAGGCCAACACCCCAGAGTCAAAGACCACAGGGAATACAAGGGACAGGCTCCAAACCAGCCCTTAGGTTGAGAAGACGACATAATCTCCAAAGACTCCCGGAAATCCCTGTACCGCACAAGGAAAAATGATGGAGCCTCACAACTCCTGCCAGACAAACTGACCAGTGGAAAATGCCAGGGGG
Organism: Bombina bombina; assembly: GCF_027579735.1. Classification (NCBI taxonomy): domain Eukaryota; kingdom Metazoa; phylum Chordata; class Amphibia; order Anura; family Bombinatoridae; genus Bombina; species Bombina bombina. The sequence continues at coordinate 618,617,192 of NC_069500.1, read as the reverse complement.
GTAAAATGTGAAAAAAAATTAATTATAACCCTAACCCCTGCGCTCCCATATATGAGAGTGAATGAGATACTAAAAAGGAAGAACATGCCCAAACTTCCAGACACAGATGACCCGATCACCCAAGAAGGGAAAAAAGCAGCCCCAGCACAAGGAACAGCAGCTAGTGCACCACCAGTACCCGCCTGGTACAAGAACACTCCAGGACTGTCCAAGATCCAAGAAAACTCGAAGCCCCTGCAGGAGGAAGTGCCCACGCGACCACAAAATCGCAAGTATCAGTTCCAGAGAAGAAACGTTCCCAAAACGGAAAATTATAACAGACATGAGCTTCTAAAAACAAATCAAACAAATCCTAATTGGATCAAATAAAATTGAAGGCAGCACCCGTGGGTGAACGCTCACAGAGAATGGGCACGCTAACCAGCTGATCAGAGGCCCCATTCTCCCAAGCTCAGAACTGGAACAGATATTTAAAAGAAAAGAAAAACGTAGACGACAAGGAGATTGGCTTCATTCCCATATGTCTAACAGAGTTTGCCATTCAGCTCAGAAGACCGAGGATCCCTCGGCCCACTAGGACTGGGATCCTGCAGCACTGCCTAAACATGCCTTATTAGGACACAAAGACGTGCCAGTCTATAACGGAAGGCAAAATGATCCCCCACCGGATCGATGGATGACCCCGGCCACGAGGGTGGAGCCCCTGAAGCCTCAGAGGCCATTCGGAGGAGTAATGGCCATAGGGACACCTGCTTGCGTAGCAAAACAAGGTTCTGGGGCACGCGCCTCACAGGACATGTAATCCTCGGGGCGGATGGCTCAACGCACTCTAAGCTCCCCGATTCGGGGGAAGAGAGCACTCTAGAACGGAAAACGGAACATACCTGATGGGCATGGATAACCTGGGCCATTTCATATTCTTCGCAAGATGTATACTCCGAATTGAGATATCCGTCTCTAAAAAATCAGAATCCTCCATAACTTGGAGATTGCAATTATGGTCATTCCTGACCGTGTGGTGACGGAAAAATTCTGTCTGGTTCATAGGAGGTGGTGAGTGCCCTAGCCTTTGGGGGTGTCAGGTGCCGTTTACATGCACTAATTTGGTTCGTTTTTTGTATGCAATACCCGGTTATGAAGAATTCTGATATTGTTGAGACAGAAGTCTCTAGTTTAGATTCTGCTTCTTGTAATGAATTGGCCTGGATGATACAGGCCTATCAGTTATGTTCCGAATGCCGTTTTAGAGTGCTCAATTTCTCAGGATTGGGGAATCAAGGGTCCGTTGAGCCGTTCCGCCTCTGGGAGTTCTGTCTCTCGAGTGGCGAATTCCCTACCACCATCTTTTACTACGCATGCAGGTAACCCAGATTTTGCTTATCCTCTGGAAGGTGGCTTGTTCCCTCCGGAGGTTATGGCACGGTTCCGCATGTCCATAATTAGGGCGCTGGCACATCTGCAATTCCCAGATTTGTGCTTACGAAATTGTACATGTTCTGTTAACCTGGGCTCCTCAGGCATGGGATGGCCTGGTCCTGTTTAGCTCTCCGGGGGAACGAGTGTCCCTGAGGCATCAGGGGGTCAACCTTCGGGCCGGGCCGTGTTTTGCTCCAGCGAAAGTATGCTGTGCCTTTCGTTATAGACTGGCGCGCCTTCGTGTCCTACTGAGGCCCGTTTTGGCACGCACTTCATGTCCTACTGAGGCACGTACTTGCTGTAAAGTTATAATTGCTATGCCAAGTATGTGCTTAAGAGTAAGGGATGTGATGAGGATCTTGATTTAATCTGTGTTAAAGGGCTGTAGCAGTGGGGAAAAATGCTCTAATTTAATAGCACATTTATTATTGCACTATTGCTTGCATATAACTACTTGTTTAAAGGGACAGTCTACTCCAGATTTTTTGTTTAAAAAGATAGATAATCCCTTTATTACCCATTCCTCCGTTTTGAATAACCAACACGGTTATATTAATATACTTTTTACCTCTGTGATTACCTTTTATCTGCCTCTGCAGACTGCCCCCTAATTTCAGTTTTTTTGACAGCATAGTAGCTTCAGGAAAGAGCAGGTAACAAACTTCTGTGGAAGCATGTACATGTGTATATCATGGTGAGCGTATCTGTTGGCATGTTGTAGATTTTCAATCAAATCTACATGTGATTCTGCCAGTTAGAAAAAAAAATGCTGTATTTTTTGCTGGTTGTATATATATATATATATATATATATATATATATACACACAGTATATATACTATCACAATTTTCTGTACACTATGTTATAGACAATATCTGTTCTTCCACAAAGAAGAGAACAAGATAAAGTTAGATTGTATTACCTTACCCTTGTAGCTAAGTACTTTGTTATGCTGTGCTTAAGAGCTCATATTTGTCATGTAGAATTTGTGCATTGCAATTGTGAAGAACTTGTGAATAAAAGGTAATGAAAAAAAAAACATTTCCCACAGCCATTGCACCTACTACTTATTTTTTGTAACAAAAAATAATGATAATAATAATGTGTACCCAAAGAAGTGAAGACATAAAACTACGTACTCTACTACTTTAAACAACGGTTCTAGATATCTACTCTGAAAATACTTTGAAATACAACCCCCCCCCCCTACCTATTATTAATAGAAAAATGCAGTCAGAGAATTTGTTGAAAACTGAAATGCTTCTTTATGAACTTTGAAAATATTTTAAAAATGCAATGCTCAGGGGGATATGACAAAAGTTAATATGTAATTCAATTTTTTTTTAGAATAAGATATTTTTTTATATGTCAAATCAATATTAGTAATTTAAAGGGACATGAACCCAAAAATGGATTGTTTATGATTCAGATAGAATATACAATTCTTAACAACTTTCAAATTTACTTCTATATTCTAATTTGCTCAGTTCACTTGGTATCCCTTGTTGAAAAGAATAGGTAGGCTCACAGATGAAGGCTAGCTGCTGATTGGTGGCTGCACATATATGTGTCTCGCTATTGGTTTACCGATATGTTCAGCTAGTTCCCAGTAGTGTATTGCTCCTCCATTAACAATGGACACCAAGACAATGATGCAAAATTGATAATAGAAGCAAATTTGAATGTTATAAAAAAAAAAGGTATGCTCTAGCTGAGACATGAAAAAAAATTGATTTTAATATCCTTGGAAGCCATTACCCAAGTTTTTAATTTAATTACGATATATGAACATACTTTATATTACTAAAAATCTCACTTCATGGGACAGTTCAAGACTTTTGAATTCAGAAAACATTAGCTTTTCTAAGTTTTCAAAATATTATACAATTAAAAATAAACAAAACAAAAAAACAACAACCCAGAAATACAATAGTAAATAACATTTTACTATACGATATGTGACTTGTATATCATCAAGGCATTAAAGTGATGGTAAATCCAAGCACATAACAAACGCTTGGATTTACCATCACTAAAAACAAACAGTTTCAGTCATCATTTACTAAAAAAAAAAAATGGTGTTGAACTCACGGCGCAGCACTCTTCTTCAATGAGGTGACGTTTCCACCGCTAAACCAATAGCTGTGCGTGTCAACTGACATCCTAGCAATGCTATTGGTTTAGATGTGGAAATATCAACTCATTGGAGTGGGCGGCCCGGAGACACTGAGTTTAGAAATCTACTTGCCGCACAGATAGGGTGAGTTAAACACTGTTGTTTTGTAAGTGATGACTGAAACGAATGTTTATTTTTATTAATGGTAAATCCTAGCATTTTTTTTATACTCTTGGATTTACCATCACTTTAATGAGAAACATAAATTACTGTTAGATTACGGAGAATCGTTTGCATCAAACTGTTAATTTAGAAATATCTGATTTACAAAATGAAAAATAATTAGCAGTATATTACAATAAGCATACTGACACACATTTTTTAAAGGCAATACTTTGTCTTGCACAGCTTCAGGCTGCTTTAGTGTCTGATGTGAATTGGTATAATTATCCTGTCTGTACATTATAATGAGTGTGCAGACATTTTATCCTAATGAACAACAAACACAGCAGTGTCAAAAGGCATAAAAGTGCAAGCAGAAACAAAATTGGATTTATACCTACTGATAAATCAATATCTTCACACCCAAGTCGTGACATATAGAGGTACTAATGGATTACTGCACTGCCTTGAATCTTCTTGGAGTTAATAAACAACAACCAGAAATCTTAAAGTGACAGTAAACACCTTGTAATTACATGACATTTCGGTTGTCTTACTATAGAACAGTCGAGTCTAAACTGTTTTTAAAACAAATTAACATTGTTTGCTGCAACTGTTTTTCAATAGCCAAACTACATCTAGCACTTGCCTTATGTGGAGGAGCCAATCGGACTTGAGTTGAGTCTACAGGTCATAAGGCTTGCACCGGTCACTGTGTTAGTATAAAGTTAATTGTTTTGCAGTTGCTATAAGTTAAGGCCAGGTATTAGTAAGTCAAAGCTCATCAATCCATATGAGTGAATTGGGTTCATGAAAAAATACAGCCAAGTTTTTCGAAGTACAGTCTGTAAACCTTTATTTCAAATGCTGCCTGTGCAGATGCAAAATTATTAACCTTCCTTGCTTGCAGACTTGCTCAACTGAGTTTTCCTGGAAAAAAAGCCTTAGATGAAGCAACAACTATTAAAATAATAATTCAAATGTGGAGATGCCTTCCTTAAAGTAATATTAAAGTCTAACTTGTGAGCAACCAATAGAAAGTTTTATATATATATATATATATATATATATATATATATATATATATATATATATATATATATATATATATAAAGAGAGCAAAGGAAATGGCACACACCATCCAGTTAACACCCCGGTGCACTGCTAGTATACATAGGCAAAGTCACTAAGAACCCCACACCTGACTCCAGCGTTCAGAGGTTCTCAAAGCAGGCACAAACACAGGGAATTTGGAACAAATCAGCCTTTATGTGAAACAATAAAATAGGTTCCTTGCCCAAACGTTTCGGCTCACGTATGAGCCTTTCTCAATTGAGGCTGTGCAGACATAAATTACAATGTACAAACCCATTATTTAAATACCCTCTACCAAATACTTAAACCAGCATCAGATTTTTCAGAGAGACACAATTATCCGGTCGTCACCAGCCCACATGTATCAATAACATCGGAGCTCCAAAGTGACGTCCTCAATGTGCGCAAGTGAATACCAACCGCCAAGTCAATCTGCGTCAGTAGTAACGACGCTCTAAAGTGACGTCATCAATATGCGCACATGGAAACCATCCATCGTTACCATAGTGATGATATACACAATGCGCCCGTCAGCTGAGCAATCTAGTGTAAAACGAATGATCGGAGCCCGGAAAGCATCTGAGGCTGTATATACCAAACAATATGTATACAAATATAGCAAGTGTCGAAAATAAAATCTTTCAATACACTATACAGCAATTTTTATTTTTTTTTCTTTGTGGATTAATAGTCCCTGTACGTCATTTTTTAGTCTGATCATAGCTGCCAGAGGCTCAATAGTAAGCACAAAAAGGAGGGGGGAGACAGAGGACACCCCTGTCTGGTCCCATTCCTAATCTCAAAGGGCTCAGGGCAAAACCTTTTCCCCCTAACTCTGGCTGACGGACTAGAATATAGAGTCATAATGGCTCTTATGAAGTGGACCGAAAACCCAAAAGCTCCCAAAACCTCCTCCATATACTCCCACCGTACCCTGTCTAATGCTTTTTCTGCATCTATATACAGCAATTTTAAAGGACTAACCAAATATTTGCACCATCTATACCCATAGGTATAAAAGAGCTAGGTGTCCCCAGACGCTATTCACTTAAATCATTGCAAAAGAATTGTTATATTAGTGATACATTAACTACATTTACTCACAAACATCAAAATGAAATATGCTTCACACTACAAGGAGTAGGTTAAAACTACGCGGACAACCACCATCATCCATATCATTTACGGTAGCAGCAGGTGAGATCTGTGTTCGCATTTAATCCCTTAGGAGACAGGGTATCCAACGTAAAGATCTATCTTGATTCAAGACGTAACAAGGCCATTGCTCTATCACCTCCACGTCTAGGTCGAGGGACATGATCAATTAACATTGATCTTAGCATGGATACTGAGTGTCCTGCTTGCAGAAAATGCCTAGCGACAGGCTGGTCAGAACGACCTGTATCCAGGTCATATAGCTGCCATATAGCTGATTGGTGATTAGCTAGTCGTTGATGGAACAATGTCACAGTCTTTCTAACGTAATAGTAATAACAAGGACAGGTAATGATGTAAATCACAAACTCTGATGTGCATGTCAGCCTGGGTCTGATGGTAAATCGTTTATTTGGTGTGGATGATGGAAAGAATTCCCTGTCAATAAGCGGTTACAGGTTACACAGCTTCTACAGTGGAATCAACCTAATTTTCCTTTAGGCAACCATGTCTGTTTGTCATAACAGTGAACAAGGTCATTAATGACCAAAAGGTCCCTCGCCCTCTTATAAACCAGCCTCGATGGTGGGGTCCTATAGAACGGAAGGTTTTTTGTCTTCAGACAGTATGTTCCAATTTTTCTTTATAGTAGATGCCAGGACTTTAGTACCTGGAGTGAAGGTAGTAATAAAGTTCAGGCGTTTGTCTTTCACACTTGTATGTTTTCTAATAGTTGCATCCTTTTGCGTCCATAGTTCTGCCTTTTTTTGTTGTTCTGCGATGAGTTCAGATGGATATCCCCTCTGGAGGAAACGTGATGACATCTCAGTCAGTTGTTTCTTCTTGTGGTTATCGTCAGTGTTGTTGCACACGACCCGCAGGAGTTGCGAAGAGCTGACACCATCTCGCTGAAATTTAGGATGGAAGCTACTATCATGAAGGATAGAATTCCTATCAGTTGTTTTCTAACCGATAATTATTATCTATCTGTACTTTATAGATCTCTAAATCCAAAAACTGTATTTTGTGAATATCACAAACCAGCTTAAACCTTATAGTGCATTCTAGGTAATTTAGACCCTTAAACCATAATGTGTAAGTTTTCTACAGTATCACTCCAAATAAAAAACACATTGTCGATATAGCGACAATATAATTTGATGGGATTCTGCCTGGAGAAGATATTCGGCTGTTCGTACATAGCCATGTAAATATTGGCATATAATGGGGCCATATTAGACCCCATCGCCATACCCATGGGTCTGTAAAAAATATTCATGCTCAAATCGAAAAAAAATCTTCTCCAGGCAAAATCCCACCAAATGTAGCAATAACTCAACTGGGGGTCCCACATAATGAGAATTATTAATCAACATCCATCTCAGCATCTCAATCCCATGTACATGTAGGATAACGGTGTACAGGCTCACAACATCGATAGTGACTAGGATGTCCATGCCCTGCACACCGTCTAAACCCTTAATCAGACTGATGAGTTCGAAAGAATTCCTAAGGTAAGATTTGTCATTCTGGACTTCCGGTTGTAAAAAGAAATCTACATATTCAGCAAGAGGCTAGAGCAGAGACCCCCTGGCAGACACAATAGGTCTGCCAGGGGGGATTCTCTAAAAGATTTAGGTATCTTCGGTAGAAGATATAAGATAGGGCACACCGGATAGTCTACAGAGAGAAAACCAAACACATCCTCATCAATAACGTTAGCCAAATAGTCCTTAGGAACTCATCTATTTGTTTTTTATAGCTGACAGTGGGATTGAAGGCAAGCTTACTATAAGTAATTCCATTGTATAGTTGCCTGTGAGCCTCTTGTCTATAATCAGAATAGTTTAAGACTACAGTGGTCCCACCCTTATCTGCAGGGCGAATAATTATGTCTCTATCCAAAGATAGCGACTTTATAGCAATCCTCTCAGCCCTACTTAGATTGTCCCTATATTGGGTAATGTGTTGATGTATATCTGTTAAGGTAGAGGCTGATATCCGATGGAAGATCTTTATAGATGTGTGGGTATTGGTTGGTTCAAAGACACTCATAAGCTTAAATGGGTTTACCACATAATTGTCTTGTTCTTTAAAAAAATCTTTAGGCTTGAGTTGTCTTTGAAATCTCCCCATATCCACAATTAAATCAAATGTATCACATCTAGGCGTGGGAACAAAAGATAACTCCTTGTTAAGTATCTTAAGTTCATCAACTGTAAGGGGTCTCAAAATTAGGTTATATAATATTATTTGTTCTTCTTGGATATATTCTTTCTTTTTGCCCCCCCCCCTCCTGTTGCATCTGTGTCTGGGCCATGGGGTAAAGGGGGTTTCTGTGTTGACCTAGTACTCACCCCAACTTGAGATTGTATATGTGCTGTAGTCTGTGGCTCACTGTCAGATGAGTCACCCCCGCTACTGTCTACTGTTGTCAAATTAACACGTCTGGTCTTATTGTATGTTTTTTTTCACGTCCATATGTAGGGGTAGTAGCCTGGCCCTACAACCGTCTGTAGAGTCTTTTCTCACTATAGTCATTTTCCAGCATTTAAGCCTATGAGTGTCTTTGAACCAACCAGTACCCACACATCTATAAAGACCTTCCATTGGATATGTGTCTCTACCTTACATCAACACATTACCCCATATAGGGACAATCTAAGTAGGGCTGAGAGGATTGCTATAAAGTCGCTATCTTTCGGATAGAGACATAATTATTCGCCCTGCGTATAAGGGTGGGTCACTGTAGTCTTAAACTATTCTGGTTATAGACAGGAGGCTCACAGGCAACTATACAATGGAATTACTTATAGTAAGCTTGCCTTCAATCCCACTATCAGCTATAAAAAACAAATAGATGAGTTCCTAAGGATGGCCTATTTGGCTAATGCTATTGATGAGGATGTGTTTGGTTTTCTCTCTGTAGACTATCCGGTGTGTCCTCATATCTTCCACCGAAGATACATAAATCTTTAGAGAATCCCCCTGGCAGATCTATTGTGTCTGCCAGGGGATCTCTGCTACAGCCTCTTGCTAAATATGTAGATTTATTTTTCCAACCGGTAGTCCAGAACACCAAATCTTACCTTAGGGATTCTTTCAAACTTGTCAGTCCGATTAAGGGTTTAGACGGTGTACAGGGCACGGACATCCTAGTCACTATGGATGTCGTGAGCCTGTACACCGTTATCCCACATGTACATGGGATTGAGATGCTGAGACAGATGTGGATTAATAATTCTCATTATGTGGGACCCCCAGTGGAGTTCTTGCTACATTTGGTGGGATTCTGCCTGGAGAAGATTTTTTTTCAATTTGAACATTAATATTTTTTTACAGACCATGGGTATGGCGATGGGGGTCTAATATGGCCCCATCGTACACCAATGTTTACATGGCTATGTATGAACAGCAGAATATCTTCTCCAGGCAGAATCCCATCAAATTATATCGTCGCTATATTGACAATGTGTTTTTTATTTGGAGTGATACTGTAGAAAACTTACACATTTGAGGGTCTGAATTCCCTAGAACCCACTATAAGGTTTAAGATGGTTTGTGATATTCACAAAATACAGTTTTTGGATTTAGAGATCTATAAAGGTACAGATAGATAATGATTATCGGTTAGAAACCAAGTTATTTCAGAAAAAAACTGATAGGAATTCTATCCTTCATGATATTAGCGTCCATCCTAAATTTCAGCTAGATGGTTCAGCTCTTCGCATCTCCTGCGAGTGCGCAACAACACAGATGATAACCACAAGAAGAAACAACTGACTGAGATGTCATCCTGTTTCCTCCAGAGGGGATATCTATCTGAACTCATCACAGAACGAAAAAAGGCAGAACTATGGATGCAAAAGGATGTAACTATTAGAAAACATACAAGTGCGAAGGATAAATGCCTGAACTTTATTACTACCTACACTCCAGGTACTAAAGTCCTGGCATCTACTAAAAAGAAAAATTGGAACATACTGTCTGAAGACACAATCCTTCCGTTCTATAGGACCCCACCACCGAGGCTGGTTTATAAGAGGGCGAGCAACTTACGGGACTTTTTGGTCATTAATTACCTCATTCACTGTTATGACAAACAGACATGGTTGCCTAAAAGAAAATTAGGTTGCTTCCACTGTGGAAGCTGTGTAACCTGTAAAAGCTGATTGACAGGGAATTCCTTCCATCAACCACACACAAATAAACGATTTACATCAGACACAGGCTGACATGCACATCGGAGTTTGTGATATACATCATCTGTCCTTGTTCTTACAATTACATTGGAAAGACTGTGACATTGTTCCATGAACGACTTGCTAATCACAAGTCAGCTATACGGCAGGCATTGGATAAAGGTCAATCTGACCAGCCTGTCACTAGGCATTTTCTGCAAGCAGGACACTCCGTATCCATGCTAAGATCGATGTTAATTGATCATGTCCCTCAACCTTATGTTATGTCTTGAATCAAGATGGATCTTCACGTTGGATACCTTGTCTCCTAAAGGATTAGATGCAAACATAGATCTTGCATGCTGCTACTGTAAATTATATGGATGATGATGGTTGTCCATGTAGTTTTTACCTACTCCTTGTAGTGTGAAGCATATTTCATTTTGATGTTCATGAGTAAATGTAGTTAATGTAATACTAATATAACATTCTTTTGCAATGATTTAAATGAATAGCTTCTGTGGACACCTAGCACTTTGATACCTATCGGTATAGATGGTGCAAATATTTGGTTAGTCCTGTAAGATTGCTGTATAGTGTATTGAGAGATTTTATTTTCGACACTTTCTATATTTGTATATATATTGTTTGGTATATACAGCCTCAGATGCTTTCCGGGCTCTGATAGTGCATTTTACACTAGATTGCTCAGCTGACGAGTGCATTGTGTATACCGTCACCATGGTAAAGGTGACGTGGTGGATGGTTTCCATGTGCGCATATTGATGACGTCACTTTAGAGCGTCGTTACTACTGACGCAGATTGACTTGGCGGTTGGTATTCAATTGCGCACATTGATGACGTCACTTTGGAGCGCAGATGTTATTGATACATGTGGGCTGGTGACGACCGGATGATTGGATGGTTTCCATGTGCGCACATTGATGATGTCACTTTAGAGCGCCGTTACTACTGACGCAGATTAACTTGGCGGTTGGTATTCACTTGCGCACATTGACAACGTCACTTTGGAGCGCCAATGTTATTGATACATGTGGGCTGGTGACGACTGGATGATTACGTGTCTCTGAAAACATCTGGTGCTGGTTTAAGTATTTGGTAGAGGGTATTTAAATAATGGGTTTGTACATTGTAATTTATGTCTGCACAGCCTCCATTGAGAAAGGCTCCTACATGAGCCGAAACGTTTGGGCAAGGCCCCTATTTTCTTGTTTCACATAAAGGCTGATTTGTTTTAAATTCCCTGTGTTTGTGCCTGCTTTGAGAACCTCTGAACGCTGGAGCCAGGCGTGGGCTTCTTAGTGAATTTATATATATATATATATATATATATATATATATATTAAAATGTACTCAAACTTACATTTACGTTTTTTTTCTCCTGCCGGACCCCCTTGTGAGTGTTTTGTTTTTTTGTTTTATAGTGGACATTTGATCCGCTTCTCCAATAGTGTTCTTAGCCGCAATGCTCACTATGAAGGCTGAGAAGACACCTTGCACATGCACGCTGGTGCTGAAGTGGGAACTCCCTGTGACATACTTGTAAAGGAAAGTCTGTAAACAAAACCTATATCTTTCTTTAAAAACCCATCTATGACCTACTCCTTCCCTTTACAAAATCATCTATGTACCTACGTCTCCTTAAAAAAAACAATCTATGGCACCTACGTCTCCTTAAAAAAAACATCAACGGCACCTACGTTTCTCCTTACAAAACCATCTATGGCACCTACGTCTCTCCTTACACAACCATCTATGGCACCTACGTCTCTCCTTACAAAACCATATATGGCACCTACGTCTCTCCTTACAAAACCATATATGGCACCTACGTCTCTCCTTACAAAGCCATCTATGGCACCTACGTCTCTACTTACAAAACCATCTATGGAACCTACGTCTCTCCTTACAAAACCATGTATGCACCAACGTCTCTCCTTACAAAACCATCTATGGCACCTACGTCTCTCCTTACAAAACCATCTATGGCACCTACGTCTCTCCTTACAAAACCATCTATGCACCAACGTCTCTCCTTACAAAACCATCTATGGCACTTACGTCTCTCCTTACAAAACCATCTATGGCACCTACGTCTCTCCTTACAAAACCATCTATGCACCAACATCTCTCCTTACAAAATCATCTATGGCACCTACGTCTCTCCTTACAAAACCATCTATGCCCCTCCATGTCTCATTACAAATACAATAAATGCATCTACTTATTGTCCTTATAATAGATTTTTATGCACTGCTCCTTGGTTAGACTAAACCCAAGTTATAATGCTGAAAAAGTGCTTTCCTGAACATTTATAAGAAATGTCTCAAGGGCACGAGGCATCCTTTGAGACCTGACGTGATTACAAATAGATGCAAGCCTTAAAGGGACATTCCAGACAAAACTGGAATCTGCATGGATGCATTTCAGTTTTGAATAGAAGCATTTTTATATTATACATATATTAGCAAAGATGTTTCTAATTAAAGCTATAGCAGTTTTAAAAGTGTATTTAAGTATGCACCGTGCACCAGCATTTAAAACACAGCATATGCTCAGAGAGCCCAAGGTACTTGTACCATCTGGTTACGACTCAACTTGTTAATCGCTGACATGATATAAGCCCAACTGGTGCTCTGAGCAGCTGCAGCATTTAAAATATCTAGCTGTGCTTAACGTGCAGAAAACAATGATAACACTAAAACATGGATAACTTTTACTAGAAGCATTTTTGATAATACATGTATATTGCAAATATTTTTTTATTAAAAACTGTCATTTATCTACGTACATTTAATTTTTGACCAGAATATCCCTATAAAGATACAGATAGAGCATAAGATTTAAAAAACACATTTTCTTCTATAATCAATATTTCTTCATTCTATTGGTATCTTTTTTTGAAAAGCAGGGACATAATACTTAAGAGCCGGCCAATTTTCAAGAATGTTATCCATTTGCAAGTGCACTAGATGGCAGCATTATTTCCTGCCATGCAGTGCTCCAGATGCCTAGCATGCATTTTAAAACAACTTTTCAACATACTACTTTTATCAAATTTGTTTTGTTCACTTGGTATGCTTTGTTGAAGAGTAGGCTCAGGAACAGCAAAGGAGTACTATGAGTTAGTAGAACACATCTGGTGAAGCAATGACAAGATGCATATTTGAGCATTCACCAATCACCATCAAAAAAGTAAACCTGATAAAAAAAAGTATATTGGATTTCTTTCATACATGTGGGGAGAGTCCACAATCCATTACTCCTTGGAATTATTCTTTCCTGCTCCTAGGAGGAAGCAAAGAATCCCAAACGCCAAGACCTCTATAAAACCTCTCTCAACTCACTGGTAAACTAGTCTTGTCCTTTGTCTCCGTTAGAGAAAAGTGAAGAAAGAAGATTTGCATGTTATTCTTAAGTAAGAGAGGTTATCAGACTAAGTTGAGACCAGTTTCCCCTCAGAGTGCAGTGTTTGTTGGAGGGATGCATTTGGAGTATGGAACCTGTCCTTTGCCTCCTCCTGTAGGGTTGTCGTCATACTCCTATTCAAGATCCTCTGCTGATGCTTCAGATTTGGTTTTATGCTGATTTATTCCAGTAGATGAGTGCCTATAGGTAAGTACTGTTTTTTATTTAATTTGGACACTCTATTACTCTATTAGCCAGATAGGATATAACATAAATTATGCTTATCTGATCATTTAATTTCCATTGAGGGGATGAGAGTCCACTGCTTCATTCATTACTGTTGGGAATTAAGAACCTGGCCACCATGAGGAGGCAAAAACAACCCAGCAAAAGGCTTAAATACCTCCCCCTATTCCCTCATCCCCCAGTCATTCTGCCGAGGGAACAAGGAACAGTAGGAGAAATATCAGGGTATAAATAGTGCTAGAAGATAAATTTAGATCCGCCCATCTGAGATACAGGCGGGAGCTGCGGAGTCTCCTCCCCTCGATGGAAATTAAATTATCAGGTAAGCATCATTTATGTTTTCCATCTAAAGGGGAGGAGAGTCCACGGCTTCATTCATTACTGTTGGGAACATATACCCAAGCTCTAGAGGACACTAAATGAAACCGGAATGGTAAAAAGGTGGACCCTAATCTGAGGGCACCACAGCCTGCAAAAGCTTTCTCCCAAAAAAAACGTCAAATTTGTAAAACTTTGTAAAAGTGTGTAAGGAGGACAAGGTAGCTATAGAGGCTTCATTCTTGAAAGCCCAAGAAGAAGCCACAGCTCTAGTTGAATGAGCCGTGATCCTATGAGGAGGCTTATGTCCCGCTGTCTCATAGGCCAATCGAATCAAGCTCCTCAACCAAAAGGACAAAGAAGTAGAAGAGGCATTCTGCCCCTTGTGCTTTCCTGAATACACCACAAAAAGATATAAAGAATGTCTAAAATCCTTCGTAGCCTGAAGATAGAACTTCAAGGCACAAAACACATCCATATTTTAAAGTAACCTCTCCTTAGAAGAAGAAGGGTTAGGACACAAAGAAGGGGACCACTATTTCCTGATTAATGTTACGGTTAGACACCGCCTTGGGAAGAAACCCCAAACCAGTGCGAAGCACAGCCTTATCCACATGAAAAAACAGAGAAGGGGGCTGACATTGCAAGGCAGCTAGTTCAGATACTCTGCGTGCCGATGCAATGGCCAACAGGAATAGAACCTTCCAGGATAGAATCTTAATGTCAATGGAATGCATAGGCTCAAACAGAACCCTCCGCAAAACCTTAAGGACTAAGTTTAAAGGGACAGTCTACACCAGAATTGTTATTGTTTTAAAAGATAGATAATCCCTTTATTACCCATTTCCCAGTTTTGCATAACCAACACAGTTATAATAATATACTTTTAACCTCTGTGATTATCTTGTATCTAAGCCTCTGCAAACTGCCCCTTTTTCAGTTCTTTTGACAGACTTGCAGTCTAGCCAATTAATGCCTGCTCCCAGATAACTTCACGTGCACGAGCACAGTATTATCTATATGAAATATGTGAACTAACACCCTCTAGTGGTGAAAAACTGTTAAAATGCAACCTGAAAGAGGTGGGCTTCAAGGTCTAAGAAATTAGCATATGAACCTCCTAGGTTAAGCTTTCAACTAAGAATACCAAGAGAACAAAGCAAAATTGGTGATAAAAGTAAATTGGAAAATTGTTTAAAATTACATGCTCCATTTGAATCATGAAAGTTTATTTTGGCCTAGACTGTCCCTTTAAGCTCCACGGGGGAGCAGACCGTCTAAAGACAGGCCTGATTCTAGACAGAGTCTGAACAAAAGATTGGATGTCGCAGAGCTCAGCGAGTCTCCTATGCAACAAGACCAATAATGCAGAAATCTGTCCCTTTAAGAAACTAGTGGCAAGACCCTTCTCCAAACCGGACAGAATCTTGGATACTTTCACCTTATGCCAAGGATATCCATGCTTCTCACACCAGGACAAGCAAGTCCTCCACACCTTATGGTAGATGCAACGAGCGACTGGCTTCCTTGCCTGAATTAGAGTATCAATCACACTTTCAGAAAAGCCTCTCTTGACCAAGACTAGGCGTTCAATCTCCACGCAGTCAGTCTCAGAGAATCGAGATTTTGATGTTGAAAGGGGCCCTGTTCCAGCAAATCCCTGCAACAGGGTAACCTCCACAGCGGAGAGGATGACATCCCCACCAGATCCACAAACCACGTCCTCGGTGGCCACGGTGCAGCAATTAGAATGGCTGAATCTCGCTCCTGTTTAATGCGTGCCACTACACGAAGTAGAAGTGGCAACGGTGGAAAAATGTAAGCTAGGCTGAACCCCCAAGGCATCTATAAGCTCTGCCTGGGGATCCCTGGACCTAGATCCATATCGGGGTAGCTTGCAATTGAGTCTGGATGCCATGAGATCTATCTCCAGCATTCCCCACCTGAGACAAATCTCCGCACTTTGGGGTGAAGAGACCATTCCCCCGGATGGAAGGATTGCCTACTGAGAAAGTCAGTTTCCCAGTTGTCCACACCTGGAATGTGAATCACTGAGAGTGAGCAGTTGTGGGACTCTGCCCACTCCAAGATCCGAGACACCTCCCTCTTACCAAGGGAGCTCCTTGTACCCCCCTGGTGGTTGATGTAAGCCACCGAGGTAAAGTTGTCGGTCTAGAATCTGATTAAGCTGAACGACCCAAGAAGAGGCCATGCCTTCAGAGCATTGTAGAGTGCTTGGAGTTCCATAATATTTATCGGAAGGAGAGACTCCTCCCGGGACCAATTTCCTTGTGCCATCCTGGCAGCCCAAACAGCTCCCCATCCTGCCAGACTCGCGCCCGTGGTGACAGTCTCCCAGGACGGCCTCAAGAAGGATGTCCCCATGGACAGTTGCTCCGGGTGGATCCACCACGAGAGGGAGATCCGAGTCTGAGCATCCATGGATATCTGCTGTGATAGATCTGAATGATCTCTGTTCCACTGTCTCAACATGCACAATTGAAGAGGTCTGAGATGGAACCTGGCGAAAGGAATGATGTCTATGCTGGAAACCATGAGTCCGATCACCTCCATACACTGAGCCACCGAGGGGCTTGAGGAGGACTGAAGGGCAAGACAAGAGGACGCAATCTTCCTGCATCGACGGTCTGTGAGAAAAATTTTCATGGACATAGAGTCTATTATCGTACCGAGGAACTCCACCCTGATACTGGGAATAAGGGAACTCTTTCCTGAGTTGATCTTCCAACCGTGAGATTGGAGCAAAAGAAGAAGAAGAGCCCTCAAATGATCCTCTGCAAGACTGAGCGACGGCGCCTGGACTAGGATGTTGTCCAGATAGGTCACAACAGCAATGCCTCTGGCGGCGCTGACCACCGCAAGTAGCGCCCCCAGAACCTTCGTGAAGACTCTCGGGCCGTCGTCAGACCAAAAGGAAGGGCCACAAAGTGGAAGTGTTGGTCCAGAAACACAAATCTCAGGAACTTGAAGTGGTCCCTGTGGATTGGCACATGAAGGTAAGCGTCCTTCAAGTCTATGGTTGTCATGAACTGTCCCTCTTGAACTAGGGGCAGAAACGATCTAATCATTTCCATTTTGAACGATGGAACACTCAGAAACTTGTTTAAACACTTTAGGTTCAGAATTGGGCGGAACGTGCGCTCCTTCTTTGGAACCACAAAAAGATTTGAATAGTACCCTAGACACCTTTCTGCTTGGGATACTGGTACAATGACACCTAGAGAGGAGAGATCTCTCACACATTCTAGAAAGGCTTCTCTCTTTTCCGTCTTGAAGACAGGTTTGATAGGAGAAATTGGCCCCAGGGCGGATAGGATCTGAACCCTATTCTGTAGCCCTGGGCGACAATGTTCAGAACCCAAGGATCCTGAACGTCCTGCAACGATGCTTCTGAGAAAAGAGATAATCTGCCCCCTACTTGGTCCAGAGACCGGTCGGGGCCACCCCTTCATATCGATTTTGTCTCGGTGGGCTTCTTGTTCTGCTTAGACTTGTTCCAAGAATGAGTTGGTTTCCAAGTTCCATTGGACTGGTCTGCTTTTGCGGTGGGCTGCTGGTGCTGGGCCTTGTCCGCACGAAAGGGACGAAAGGTAGATCCTTTAGGCTTAGCCTTCTTACCCTGTGATAAGAAAGCTCCCTTGCCTCCCGTAACCGTGGATATGATTGAATCCAATCCTGGACCGAACAGAATTTTTCCTTGAAAAAGCAGGGACAACAGCCTCGACTTAGAGGTCATGTCCGCAGACCAAGACTTTAGCCACAGAGCCCTGCGAGCTAAAACGGAAAAACCTGACGCTGCATATAGGCATCACATATGAAAGAATTGGCGACCTTCAACGCCTTAATCTTGTCCTGGATCTCGTCAATGGAAGTTTCCACCTCGACCATTTCACACAGGGATTCACACCAATATGTCGCAGCCCTGGTGAACGTGGCTACAGCTGCTGCCGGCTGAAAACAAAACCCTTTATCCATGGGCTCCTTAAATGACAAACTATCCTCCAGGGGAATAGTTGTCCGCTTTGCGAGTGTGGAGATAGCACCATCCACCTTAGGGACAGTACCCCACAGCTTCCAGCTGAGAGTGTGGGATTAGGAACAGTTTCTTAAAGGAAGAAGAGGAGGAAAAGGAAGAACCTAATCGCTCCCATTCATTTTTAATAATATTTGCCATCTTAACAGGAACCAGGAAGGCCTGAGGCACTACCTTGTCCTCAGATACCTTATCAAGCTTAGGAATCACAGGTTCTTCTGGAAGTTTCGGTTCTGGAACCTCCAGAGTAGCAAGCACTTGCCTCAGCAAAAAGCACACATTTTCCTAAAGTCAGGCTCCTCTGCCACGGAGGGTTTGGATGACACAGACTCTGACCCAGGCCTCCTCCGAAGAGTCCGAGTGGGCCTTGTCATCGTATAATGCCTCATAAATTTCCACAGGCGCAGACAACACCTGGGCCGGCCATGATACACCCTACGCTTGCGCTTAGCAAAACGTGGTATGGCATGGATCACTTTCGATACCGCCGTTGGCAGTTAATCCGCTAAATCTGATGGCCAGCGAATCTCTCCCGCAGGAGTAATGGTTGGACCCTGGGGTGCTGCATGTGCAATAGGAGATGGATGCAAGGAATGAACCTCACGGGACGGGGACTCCTCAGAGGTGGACGGCTCAGTAGTACTAGACATCCGTTTGCTCTTAGATGTCGTAACTTTATTAGGGCATGTGGAACATAGTTGAGCAGGCTGATCTATCAGAACCTACTCACAATAAGCACAGGAATGATACCTAGTTAAAGAGGGCGAGCCCTCTAATGCGTCAGAGTCCTCCATAGCTTACGCTGATATTAAGGACTAGATTAACTTAATAAATAGGCCCCTTTATAACCTCCAATGGCCGGGGCACTCACCATCTCCTATGCACTGCTGATCAACAGAGGAAGATAGATAGCCACACCGGTCACATGGAATGCCCGGCAGGAACTGTCCCTGCCTAAGGAGAAAACGCACCAAAAAAGTAAATTTATGCTTACCTGATAAATTGATTTCTTTTACGATATGACGAGTCCACGGATTTCATCCTTACTTGTGGGATATTAACCTCCTGCATACAGGAAGTGGCAAAGAGCACCACAGCAGAGCTGTGTATATAGCCCCTCCCATCTCCTCCACTCTCAGTCATTCGACTGAAGGTTTAGGAAGAGAAAAGGAAAGGCTAAAAGGTGCAGAGGTGACTAAAGTTTACAAAAAATAAAGAAACCTGTCTTAAAAAGAAGAGGGTGGGCCGTGGACTCGTAAAAGAAATACATTTATCAGGTAAGCATAAATTTACTTTTCTTTTACAAAGATATGACGAGTCCACGGATTTCATCCTTACTTGTGGGATACCAATACCAAAGCAAAAGGACACGGATGAAAGGGAGGGACAAGACAGGAATCTAAACAGAAGGCACTACTGCTTGAAGAACCTTTCTCCCAAAAATAGCCTCAGAAGAAGCAAAAGTATCACATTTGTAAAATTTGGAAAAAGTATTAAGGGACGACCAAGTCGCAGCCTTACAAATCTGTTCAACAGAAACATTGTTTTTAAAAGCCCATGTGGAAGCCACAGCCCTAGTAGAATGAGCCGTAATTATTTCAGGAGGCTGCTGTCCAGCAGTCTCATATGCCAGGCGGATGATACTTCTCAGCCAAAAAAAAAGAGAGGTAGCCATAGCTTTCTGACCCCTACGCTTTCCAGAATAAATAATGAACAATGAAGATGATTGACGGAAATCCTTGGTTGCCTGTAAGTAAAACTTCAAGGCACGGAACACGTCCAGATTATGTAACAGACACTCCTTCTTGGAAGAAAGATTTGGACACAATGAAGGAACAACAATTTCTTGATTAATGTTCTTATTAGAAACAACCTTAGGAAGAAAACCAGGTTTGGTACTTAAAACCACCTTATCAGAACGAAACATAAGATAAGGCGAATCACATTGTAACGCTGAAAGCTCAGAAACTCTCAGAGCAGAAGAAATAGCAACTAAAAATAGAACTTTCCAAGATAATAATTTAATATCTATGGAATGTATGGGTTCAAACGGAACCCCTTGAAGAACTCGAAGAACTAAATTCAAACTCCAGGGAGGAGTAATAGGTATAAACACAGGCTTAATTTTAGTTAAAGCCTGACAAAAAGACCGAACATCCGGCACATTTGCCAAATGTTTGTGAAGCAAAATTGACAAAGCAGAAATCTGTCTCTTTAAAGAACTTGCTGATAACCCTTTCTCCAATCCTTCTTGGAGAAAAGACAGAATCCTAGGAATCTTAGTTTTACTCCATGAGTAACCCTTGGATTCACACCAATAAAGATATTTACGCCACATCTTATGATAGATTTTTCTAGTGACAGGCTTTTGAGCCTGTATCAAAGTATCAATGACCGAATCAGAGAATCCTCACTTAGATAGAATCAAGCGTTCAATCTCCAAGCAGTCAGCTGCAGAGAAATTAGATTTGGATGTTGAAAAGGTCCTTGAATGAGAAGGTCCTGTCTCAAAGGAAGTTTCCACGGTGACAGAGAGGACATGTCCACTAGATCCGCATACCAAGTCCTGCGTGGCCACGCAGGCGCTATCAGGATTACTGAATCTCTCTCCTGTTTGATTCAAGCAATCATGCGTTGAATGAGAGGAAATGGTGGAAACACATAAGCTAGGCTGAACTTCCAAGGCACTGTCAGGGCATCTATCAGTTCTGCCTGTGGATCCCTTGACCTGGATCCGTATCTCGGGAGCTTGGCATTCTGTCGAGATGCCATTAGATCCAACTCTGGTCTGCCCCATCTGAGAATCAGTGAGGCAAATACCTCCGGATTAAGTTCCCACTCCCCCGAATGAAAAGTCTGATGACTTAGAAAATCCGCATCCCAATTTTCTACTCCTGGGATGTAGATTGCCGACAGATAACAAGAGTGGGTCTCCGCCCATCGGATTATCTTGGATACTTCTATCATCGCTAAGGAACTCTTTGTTTCCCCATGATGATTGATATATGCCACAGTTGTGATGTTGTCCGACTGGAACCTGATGAATTTTGCCGAAGACAACTGAGGCCACGTCAGAAGCGAATTGAATATTGCTCTCAGTTCCAGAATATTGATTGGAAGTAGAGACTCCACCTGAGTCCAAACACCCTGAGCCTTTATGGAGTTCCAGACTGCACCCCAGCCCCGAAGGCTGGCATCCGTTGTCACTATCACCCACGAGGGTCTGCAGAAAAAAGTCCCCTGGGACAGATGATCCGGCGACAACCACCAAAGAAGAGAGTCTCTGTAAGGATTCCAGTCCGCTTTTTCCAGTTACCTTTCAATCACATGGTCTCTACCTGTCTGCATTTAAGTCATCACCTGACTGCAGACAGGTGCTTAGTTATTGCACATGTAGCTGTTTGTAGCAGTCCTGCTATCCTTGCTACTGAGTTCTCTATCAAGCTCTCCTTGTGGATTACAAAGCTTTATTCCTTTGTCACCTGGATTCTACTTATTCTTTTACCTCAGGAGGATTATAACACAGCAACTTTCATATAGCTCCTAATACCCTCTGCTGCACAAAGGTTTTATCACATTTCATGTTTTGCCGTAATCTGCACTTTCCCTGCAGCTGCTTACAAGCCACACGCCTTCTCAGTGGGACTTCACTTACCATCTTATCAAGCCCTCTGACATTGCACTCAACCGGTTGTCTCACCTACAATTCAAACTCTCATTTAGAGACAGCCGCTTACCTCTTCTGTGACCGGAGCTACAGTTTTCACTGCCGCTTGTGCCGCTGTCAGTCAGAGTCTCAGCTCCTCCTACCAGCGGTTACTGATCTCGGCTCTATAGCGGGCTAGTACAAAGACTCTGTGTCTCGTATGTAATTCTCTCATCATGGTAACGCTGTGAAGGAAAACTTAACACCTAAGTCCTTTGTTAAAACCTGCTAGCTTACCTTTTGGACGAACTGTGCTAATCCTCTCTGTGCACATTACTCCCCTCAATACCTGCTTGCTAATCTATGAATGAGTAATTTGGAACTCTGCTTACATTTCAGAATCTTACTCCTATACTGATATCAGTTACAATAATAGAGTGAATTATAACTCTATCTCCTCCTATGTAAATTACATTAACTTTATTTCACTTTATCAAACAGTCTATGCTAATTAATAGCCTGTTCAACAAAGTGATACATATTCAGTTCTCATTAAGTCTGCAGCTGAGTTCCTATATTTCTGGACAACCTGGAAACAAACCTTATAGAATAACTAAGCCACTTCTAAGATAGAACCAGCAGACTTACCTAACATTGTGTATAATCTGTCTCAAAGAGTAGATGAGCTCACCCAAGGTATGAGGGAACTTAAGGCTGAAAACAACAGCTTAAGAAGGAAGGCTCTTAAAGACATAGCCCCCTCTAAATCATATACTACTGAGTCATCTGTGGAACCGCATATTTCCCCCCCGGATTTATTTAGCGGGGATAGATCTCTATACCGCCAATACAGAAATGCTTGTCTCTTAACCTTCAATTTAAAACCACATACTTTTCCCAAATGACAGGGTGAAGGTCTTAACTATGATTACATACCTACGCGGGGAACCCCACACCTGGGCTGATACCCTGTTTGAGACCGATAGTCCCCATTTGTCCTCACTTGAGTCATTTCTTGCAGTTTTGGATGAGCTATATTCAGATTCTAATCTACAGCTCACAGCAGAAACCAAGCTGAGGAAACTAAAACAAGGGAACAGGCCTGTTGAATCTTATATAACAAACTTTAAACAATACGCTACTGACAGCCAGTGGAACACCATTGCATTAAAGAATCAATTTCGCCTGGGACTATCGGATCAGGTGAAGGATGAGTTGGCTCGCACTGAGCTCCCTGATTCGCTGGAAGGACTTATTAGACTCTCCATGCAAATCGACCGGAGGTTGAGAGAAAGAAGATCCGAACGCCAATACACTGACTCCAGTCCTAGAAAGTCTACCCTACCTGCTCATGTACCAGTTTCTCATACTGCTACCTCAAGTAATCCTGAGGCTATGGAAATAGGTTTCTTCAGAGGCCCTCTCTCTTCTGAAGAAAGATTTAGACGAAAGACAAGAGGATTGTGTATGTATTGTGGATCAGCTTCTCACTCAATCAGAGAGTGCACTTCTTTACGCAAGAACAAAACCAGTAAGTCCTATTCTTCCTTGACTTCTCTGATTGTGTATGATCAACCTGCTCACTGTATCTTACCTCTCTCATTACAGTGGGACAACAAGCACATGAAGACAGAGGCTATAATTGACACCGGAGCACAGGGCAATTATATTGATGTTTCCCTTGTAGCGAAAAATAAAATACCTCTAATTAAAAAATTGTCTCCTGTTTCTATTAAAGTAGTCGATGGTTCTGAAATATCCTCTGGTCCTATCATCCACCACACAATCCCGATTCTTGTTACTACTCTTGGTTTACATCAGGAATACATCACCTTTGATGTTATCACCTCACCTCTTTTCCCTATTGTGTTAGGAATACACTGGCTGCGCCTACATTAACCACAGATCTCCTGGAGCTCCCTAAAGGTTGATTTTACATCATATATTGCAAACAAACTTGCTTCCAGCATTATCCTTTATTGCAAATCGTAGATTCCACTCAGGTCCCAGAGGTATATTCGAAATTTGCAGAAGTATTCAGCAAAAAGGAGGCAGAAACGCTGCCACCTCACCGGTCCTTCGACTGCCCCATTGATCTAAAACCTGGTACGTCACCACCTTTTGGGCATCTCTATCCTTTGTCACAACCAGAACTTTATCACCTTAAGACCTACTTGGACGAGAATATTAAGAAAGGCTTCATTCGTCCTTCTGTTTCTCCAGCAGCTTCTGGTTTCTTCTTTGTCAGGAACAAGGACAATTCTCTACGGCCTATAATAGATTTCAGAGAATTGAATAAAATCACAATCAAGAACAGATATCCATTGCCGCTTATACCGGAACTTATTGAAAGGCTACAAAACGCCAAAATTTTCACTAAACTGGATTTAAGAGGTGCCTATAATCTCGTTAGGATTAGAGAAGGCGACGAGTGGCTTACCGCTTTTAGAACTCGGTATGGCCTCTTCGAATACCTCGTCATGCCTTTTGGCCTCACCAATGCTCCTGCAACGTTCCAATATTTTGTGAACGACATCTTCCATGACCTTCTTGATACTTGCGTAGTTGTCTACCTCGATGATATTTTAATCTATTCGAACAACTTGGATGAACACATCAAACATGTTAGTTGGATACTGTCCCGTCTTCAAGTCCACCGGCTTTATGCTAAGTTGGAGAAATGTGTCTTCCATACGACTAAAATAGATTTTCTGGGTTATACTATTGGACCGAATGGCATCAAGATGCAAGATAGCAAGGTTGATGCCGTTAGATCTTGGCCTCAACCGAGTACCAGGAAGGATTTGCAACGTTTTCTCGGGTTCAGCAACTACTATAGAAAGTTCATTAAAAACTTTTCCCATAAAGTTAAACTCCTCACCACACTCACTAGTGTTAACGTACCATTCCGTTGGAATGAAGCTGCTACTCAAGCTTTTATTTCACTCAAGGATTCTTTCACCTCGGCCCCTATACTACAGTTCCCTGATCCGTCCCTCCAATTCATTCTCGAAGTTGATTCCTCGGACTATGCTCTTGGAGCGGTTTTGTCCCAACGGAAGAGTCTAAAGGAGCCTCTACATCCTGTTGCTTTTTATTCTAAGTTACTTTCTCCTGCTGAGTTGAATTACTCCATAGGTGAAAAGGAGTTGCTTGCAATTAAGAGGGCTTTCGAGAACTGGAGACATCTGTTGGAGGGCACGACTAACCCCATACTCATCTATACGGATCATCGCAATCTAGAATACCTCCAAAAAAATAAAACGCTTTCTAGTAGACAAGTTCGTTGGAGCCTATACTTTAGCAGGTTCAATTACCAAATCATCTACAGACCTGGTGCTAAGAACGGCAAGGCTGATGCACTTTCCAGACGCCTACCTAGACCACCAAACACACAAGAAACCACCTCTATTATTCCGGCTGAACGATTCCTAGGTATCCTACCTACCTTTGAATCACAAGTACAACGGTCTCTACAATCAGATAACGGCATACCTCCTCGACAACTCACCTTCCGAAACAACCTGTACTTCCATGGAAATAAGTTATACGTGCCAGAAGACCTTAGGACTGATCTAATCAAGCAACACCATGACCCTCCTCTTCTTGGTCATCCAGGTATAAATAGAACCAAAAACCTTCTTTGTAGATGTTATTGGTGGCCTAATATGATATCAACTATTAAAAAGTATATACAAGCCTGTACGATTTGCATTACCTCTAAAAAGGACAGGAACAAACCCTATTGTCAACTTCTACCTATCGAAATACCTGATAGACCTTGGTTCCACATAGGTATGGATTTCCTAGTAGAACTACCCAGTAGTTCGGGCTTCAATACCATCTTAGTTGTCACGGACATTCTTACCAAAATGGCTATATTCAAACTGCCCACATCCAGTGAAACAGCACAGTTGTTCCTGAATACGGTTGTTCGTTATCATGGCTTACCTAGTATCATAACAACTGATAGAGGTACGCAGTTCACCTCTAAGTTTTGGAGACATATTTCACAGCATTTGCAGATAGATCATCGTCTAAGCACAACTTTTCATCCGCAAACCAATGGACAAGCTGAAAGGCTAAACCAGTGGCTTGAGCAGTATCTTCGCTGTTACTGCTCGTATCACCAAAACAACTGGGCACAGTATTTATATTTGGCAGAATTTGCTTATAACAATTCCAACCACAGTTCTACTAACCTTTCACCATTCTTCGCTAACTATGCTTTTCATCCCTCTTTCAACATCCATGATAACCAACCAGTCAATTCCCCAACAGTTGATGACCTTCTGCAAACCATAGCAGAGAATTTCCAATTCTTGAAACGGAACTTGCAAAACTCTCAAGCCTCTCAAAAGAAGTACTACGACTTACGTAGGAGACCTGCTCCTACATATGCTGTTGGTGATAGGGTATGGCTCTCCACAAAGAACATCAAAATGCCTGTTCCATGTAAAAAACTCTCTGGCTTGTACATTGGTCCGTTCCTCATTACTAGAGTTGTCAACGCCAATGCTGTGACTTTGGAACTTCCATCCACCATACCCATCCATCCAACCTTCCATGTCTCTTTGTTAAAACCAGCTACCGATTTGTTGCCTACTTCTAGTATCCTACCCCCTCCAGCTTTGCCTATGGACTCCGATTCCTTTGAAGTTCAGGACCTTCTTGACTCCAGGATTCTGAATGGTGAACTACAGTATCTTGTTCGATGGAAGGGTTTCTCTCCAGACGACGACACCTGAGAGCCTTATACACACATTGATGCCCCTCGTCTTCTCTCTCAGTTCCATAGACGCTACCCTGATCGTCCTAAGCATCAAGCCGAGGATCGGCTTCCTTGAAGGGGGGCGTATGTAAGGATTCCAGTCCGCTTTTTCCAGTTACCTTTCAATCACATGGTCTCTACCTGTCTGCATTTAAGTCATCACCTGACTGCAGACAGGTGCTTAGTTATTGCCCATGTAGCTGTTTGTAGCAGTCATGCTATCCTTGCTACTGAGTTATCTATCAAGCTCTCCTTGTGGATTACAAAGCTTTATTCCTTTGTCACCTGGATTCTACTTATCCTTTTACCTCAGGAGGATTATAACACAGCGACTTTCATATAGCTCCTAATACCCTCTGCTGCACAAAAGTTTTATCACATTTCATGTTTTGCCGTAATCGGCACTTTCCCTGCAGCTGCTTACAAGCCACACGCCTTCTCAGTGGGACTTCACTTACCATCTTATCAAGCCCTCTGACATTGCACTCAACCAGTTGTCTCACCTATAATTCAAACTCTCATTTAGAGACAGCCGCTTACCTCTTCTGTGACCGGAGCTACAGTTTTCACTGCCGCTTGTGCCGCTGTCAGTCAGAGTCTCAGCTCCTCCTACCAGCGGTTACTGATCTCGGCTCTATAGCGGGCTAGTACAAAGACTCTGTGTCTCGTATGTAATTCCCTCATCATGGTAACGCTGTGAAGGAAAACTTAACACCTAAGTCCTTTGTTAAAACCTGCTAGCTTTTTTTTGGACGAACTGTGCTAATCCTCTCTGTGCACATTACTCCCCTCAATACCTGCTTGCTAATCTATGTATGAGTAATTTGGAACTCTGCTTACATTTCAGAATCTTACTCCTATACTGATATCAGTTACAATAATAGAGTGAATTATAAATATCTCCTCCTATGTAAATTACATTAACTTTATTTCACTTTATCAAACAGTCTATGCTAATTAATAGCCTGTTCAACAAAGTGATACATATTCAGTTCTCATTAAGTCTGCAGCTGAGTTCCTATATTTCTGGACAACCTGGAAACAAACCTTATAGTCTCTGGTCTCTCGATCCAGATTTATCTGAGGAGATAAATTTGCATAATCCCCATTCCACTGTCCGAGCATGCTCAGCTGCAGTGGTCTGAGATGAAAGCGGGCAAACGGAGTTATATCCATTGCCGCTACCATTAATCCAATAACTTCCATACACTGAGCCACTGATGGCCGATGAATGGACTGAAATGCTCGGCAAGTATTCAGAATCTTTGTCTTTCTGACCTCTGTCAGAAAAATGTTCATGTCTACTGAGTCTATAAGAGTCCCCAAGAATGGAACCCTTGTCCGTGGAACTAATGAACTCTTTTCTATGTTCACTTTCCAACTGTGAGATCTCAGGAAAGACAATACTATGTCCGTGTGAGATTTTGTCAATTGATAATTCGACGCCTGAATCAGAATATCGTCCAGATAAGGCGCTACTGCTATGCCCCGCGGTCTGAGAATAGCTAAAAGAGACCCTAGAACTTTTGTGAAAATTCTGGGTGCTGTGCCAAGACCGAAAGGAAGAGCCACGAACTGATAGTGTTTGTCCAGGAAGGCAAACCTTAAGAACCGATGATGATCCTTGTGAATAGGGATATGAAGGTATGCATCCTTCAAGTCCACGGTAGTCATATTGACCATCCTGAATCATTGGTAAGATTGTTCGTATAGTCTCCATTTTGAACGATGGGACTCTGAGAAATTTGTTTAGACACTTGAGATCTAAAATGGGTCGGAAAGTTCCTTCTTTTTTGGGAACTACAAAAAGATTTGAGTAAAACCCCTGTCCCTGTTCCAGCTTTGGAACAGGACAAATTACTCCCATGGTATTGAGGTCTTTTACACAGCGTAAGAACGCTTCTCTCTTTATCTGGTCTACAGATAATCGTGAAAGATGAAATCTCCCCCTTGGGAGAAAATCCTTGAATTCTAGTTGATACCCGTGGGTCACTATTTCCAGTGCCCAGGAGTCCTAAACATCTCTTGCCCAAGCCTGAGCAAAGAGAGAAAGTCTGCCCCCTACCAGATCCGGTCCCGGATCGGAGGCTACCCCTTCATGCTTTCTTGGAAGCAGCAGCAGGCTTCTTGGATTGTTTACCTTTATTCCAAGTCTGATTGGGTCTCCAGACTGACTTAGATTGAGCAAAATTCCCTTCCTGCTTTGTGGAGGAAGAAGAAGCAGAGGGTCCTCCTTTATAGTTTCGAAAGGAACGAAAATGATTCTGTTTACCCCTCGTTTTAACAGACTTATCCTGAGGTAGGGTATGACCTTTACCTCCAGTAATGTCAGAAATGATGTCCTTCAATTCAGGCCCGAATAGGGTCTTACTTTTAAAAGGAATAGCCAAAAGCTTAGATTTTGATGACACATTAGCAGACCAAGATTTGAGCCATAACGCTCTACGCGCCAGAATGGCAAAATTTAGCAATTTGAAAAGCAGCATCAGTAATAAAAGAATTAGCTAGCTAAAGAGCCTTTACTCTATCCATAATATCATCTAATGAAGTCTCAACCTTCAGAGACTCTTCTAGAGCTTCGAACCAAAAAGCTGCTGCAGTAGTTACTGGAACAATGCAAGCCGTAGGTTGTAAAAGAAAACCTTGATGAATAAATTATTTCTTTAAAAGACCCTCTATTTTTTTATCCATAGGGTCTTTGAAAGAACAACTATCCTCAATAGGTATAGCTGTACGCTTAGCCAAAGTAGATATAGCTCCCTTCACCTTAGGGACCGTTTGCCACAAGTCCCGAATGGTGTCAGATATGGGAAACATTTTCTTAAAAGTAGGAGGAGGAGAGAATGGTATGCCTGGTCTATCCCATTCCTTTTTAACAATTTCCAAAAATTCTTTTAGGAACCGGAAAAACATCAGTGTAAGTAGTTACCTCTAAATATTTGTCTATCTTACACAATTTCTCTGGTGGTATTATAATAGGTTCACAATCATCCAGAGTCGCTAAAACCTCCCTAAGTAACAGACGTAGGTGTTCAAGCTTAAATTTAAATGACATAACGTCCAAATCTGTCTGAGGTAATATATTTCCTGGGTCTGAAAGTTCACCCTCAGCAATTCCCTAACCCCCAACTCAGAACACTGTGAGGGAACATCGGAAAAAGCTAATAAAGCATCAGAGGATTCAGTATTTACATTAATACCTGACCTACTGCGTTTACCCTGTAACACTGGTAATTTGGATAATACCTCTGTGAGAGTAGTCAACATAACTGCAGCCATTTCCTGCAGAGTAAAAGCATTAGACGCACTAGAAGTACTTGGCGTTGATTGTGTGGGTGTTAAAGGTTGTGAAACTTGGGGAGAATTAGATAGCATATCCTGATTCCCTTCAAACTGAGTATCATCCTTAGGCATACTTTTATTACTTAAAATATGCTTCTTACATTGTAAGGCCCTTTCAGTACAAGAGGTACACAATGTAAGTGGGGGTTCCACAATGGCTTCTAAACACATAGAACAATTAGTATCCTCAATGTCAGACATGTTGAATAGACTAACAATATTTTAAAAGATGTTAAACACTTTGAACAATTTTTTCAAAAAAATGTACTGCGCCTTTAAAAAATAAAAAAGCATACAATTTTTTCAAAACTGCTAAAAAAGCTAAATAATTAAATCTGATTAGCAACACATATTTAATGTGCCCAAAAATGATTGCACCTAAGAGCAATAGGCAAAATTAATCTTATCAGGACATTTATAGTGAAAAAATAAAATGTATTAAAAAAAATGACCCCTGCACTGCCTACCTGCCCTTAAAGTACTTGAAAACAACTCTAGCACGATCCAATCAACAGAGCATAAGTTTAGGCCTAACCGGAGCTCATGCCTGATGCCTAATGAGCCAAAATGTACAGCGTGTAGGAACGTGCAGAAAAATAGGCCCCGCCCATTAAGGGCGATCCCAAACAAATCCAAAATACTGAATCAAAAGCGTCTAATCATTTTTGTTCCTTTCGTCAGAACAGGGATAAGAAATCTGATTCCTTCTCTCAGAAACAAAGCTCATTTCGGTCTGTCTGGAAGCCTAGTTCAAACTGGAACAAGTTTAAGCAGTCTAAATATCTATTCTCTCATCCAAGTCTGCATAAAGTTACGTCCCCCGATCCAGATGTTCTGGTAGGGGCAGGTTGCACTTTCTTATTTTATTAAATATTTTTTAAACAAGAATGGTATGTAAAGTCAACAGATATACAGAGTTTTAGATATATTGTCACACTGACGAGCTAAATATATTAATGATTAACATAAAGTTTGTTAAAGGGTTACAGAAAGAGAAAATAAAAATATAAATAGCTGTTAATATTAAATATATTAAGAATATACATTCTAAAGCAACAGAAATATTTCCAGGTATTATATTCATGAAACATAATGAAGAATGTTGTAAACTAAGCAATATTAAAGTGATGGTAAACTTACCAGACTTCAAACTTGTATTCTTATGCAAATTAAAAAAATAAGTGGACTTTCATTCATGAAAACATGCAAACCGCTCATTCTATTTAATTTTTTAGTCCAAAATAGCTGAATTTTAACATACTTTCCTCCTCCCGTACCACGGCCACCATTGATTTATTAATCCCACGTGTTTTGACATACCAATGACAGCCCAGGCCAGTTGGCGACACTGATATCATCAAACACGCCCTAAGTTAACAAAGCGCATGCGCTAGACATTGAATCGATGACAGGCCGTAGAATAATATGTTTCTGAAACGCATGCGCATAGCTAAAGTTGAAGATTTAGATTCCAATACTATGACGTTGCGAGGGGTGGTTCTGCTTTCTGTCCGGCTACAGAAAATAACAGGAAGTAATGACAGGGGCGGAGAAAGGAGCGATAACGCTCTGTGAGTAAAACATGTTTTATTATAGAAAAAAATCAAATAAATAAGGAAAAAACATAGCGACTTAGGTAAGAAAGAACTGAGGATTAATAATATATTTCCCTAATATTGAAAATTTACCATCACTTTAAAGGTTCAAGAGACCAATCAGGCAAGATAGCTACCAACTACATCATGGTGCTCTGAAAGGATTTTCGTGCCAATAAAATTCTACATTTAAAAAAAACATCCCAATTTAATATAAAGTGTTTTATTTTTCTATTTTTATAAAGTGTGTTACTGACTTTTTTTCCATTCGAGAAGGAAGGGGCATTTTAGTCGTTTCCGATATCTAGCAATAAGGCGGAATAAGATTTGGGGAGTACAATTGAGCAAGACGGCCAATGAAGATGGTTTATATTAACAAAAGTGTAGCTAGAAAAAGGAGTTTCCACTAGGGGGCCTTGTGAGCATGGGTATTTATGGGCTGCCCCTAATAGTTGTGTATAGACATTTTTTTGAAACAACACATCCCTAGATTGGGATGAAGAAGAAAGAAATGCCTCTAAACCCAAGACTAAGATTGTTAGAAGATTTAAAGGAACATTAAACCCAAATTTTTTTTCCATTATTCAGATAGAGATCACAATTTTAAACAACATTCAAATTTACTTCTATTATTTAATTTGCTTCATTCATTAGATATCCTTTGTTGAAGAAATTGCAATGCACATGGATTAGCCAATAACACGAGGCATCTATGTGCAGCCACCAATCAGCAGCTTCTATTTAGATATGCTTTTCATCAAAGGATATCAAGCGAATGAAGCAAAATAGATAATAGAAGTAAATTAGAAAGTTGTTTAAAATTATATACGCTTTGTAAATCATGAAAGAAAAATTGGGGTTTTTTATGCCCCTTTAAGGAAATAATTTTTAAAACGTAACCTTTATTGTTTTATAAAGATAAAAAGACAGCTTCATGCAAATGGATACCCTGTTAGCTGCCCACATACAAAGACAAATTAAGAACACTTCAACACTGGTACAAGTAAATAATAATAAATAATAACTCCAACTTATATTAATTGTGGATATCGTTGATAGTCAAAATACTGATAAATGTGTGAGAGGTTGCTTTGTATACACAGGTTCATGTAGATCCCCACAAAAATCAGGACGACTGGTTAGCCTGTATATTATTGTATTATAATATATTAATGTAAAGAAGAGATTTCAGATTAATGTTAAATTAAAGATCAGAAACGCTATTGCTGTGGCTGCGTGCTGATCCGCAGTAATGGTCTAATAGATGAATTTCTATATTAAGGCTAAATCAGTCATGTCAGAAGTCAGCAATACCTATATAATATCTCATAGTTCGGCAGCACCTTTTGCAAGCCGTTAAATTATAAGCAAAGGGTTATTATAAAAGTCTAGATATACTGATGGTAGCACAATTTGCATACCCAGATTAAACGTTAGTAAGATAAGCAATATATGAGTATCACTAGGCTGAAGCCTCAGGACCACAAATTAGATAGATTGTAAATTCAAGCTATTATAGAAAATTATATAACCAATGTTGAGCAATTTAAAATAAGAAAAGGGGGAGTTTGTTTCTTATTTTAAATTGCTTAACATGGGTTATATAATTGGTTATATAAATGCCTGTCAGGGTATTGGTGAGTGATATTTAATTGATATATATACAGGTGGCCCTCATTTTACAATGGTTCAATTTACACCGTTTCAGAATAACAACCTTTTTTCCAAGTCATGTGACTGCTATTGAAAAGCATTGAGAAGCAGTGCATTTATTAAAATAGCTAGTAGGTGGAGCTGTCAGCTTGTGTTGCAGCAAAGCCAAGCAAGCTGCAATTAATCAGTTTAACCAGACCTGAGCTATCGAGCAGATTTCAAAGGAACAAGATCTTCCTGTCTATAAATCAGTCCAGATTGGAATGCATATAAAGAACTGTTTGCAGAAAAATGCAAGTGAAGTCTGTGTTGTGTAATTATTTTATTAGGTTTATAATGCTGTTTAGCATGTAAAGTCTTCATTTCAAAGCTTTAAAAATTATGTATTAGGTGCTACTTATGGCAATTTTGAGAAGGGCCTGGAACCTATCTCCCTCACTTCCATTATAAAATGCGTTTCAATTTACAATGGTTTCGATTTACAAACATTCCTTCTGGAACCTAACCCCGGCATAAACTGAGGGCTACCTGTAATTACTCTCTTCATCTGTGAAATAGGTATTGCTCTTATCAGAGCTGGGGTGTGGCTACTCCTAGCATGGAGTATGGAATTTTTGTCGGTATTCTTCCTGTTTAGAGTGGTCAAGGCAGGGGTTGCAACAGATGCTTAGGATGTGTTATCTGCAATGGGTTAACTAAAGGAAAATATTTCAACCATACGTATAAAAATAAGAAGTTCTAACTAAAGCACTGAGTCACGTGCACTACAACACACATAGTATATTTACTTCATTGCCTATGTGGGATGTTCTGGGCAAAATGGTGGATACGCTCAGAACAAGGATGGCCAACCATAGAATGGCAATACGGGTGGATTTGAAGGAGAAAACATAATTTATGTAAGAACTTACCTGATAAATTCATTTCTTTCATATTAGCAAGAGTCCATGAGCTAGTGACGTATGGGATATACATTCCTACCAGGAGGGGCAAAGTTTCCCAAACCTCAAAATGCCTATAAATACACCCCTCACCACACCCACAAATCAGTTTAACGAATAGCCAAGAAGTGGGGTGATAAAAAAAGTGCGAAAGCATATAAAATAAGGAATTGGAATAGTTGTGCTTTATACAAAAAAATCATAACCACCAAAAAGGGTGGGCCTCATGGACTCTTGCTAATATGAAAGAAATGAATTTATCAGGTAAGTTCTTACATAAATTATGTTTTCTTTCATGTAATTAGCAAGAGTCCATGAGCTAGTGACGTATGGGATAATGACTACCCAAGATGTGGATCTTTCCACGCAAGAGTCACTAGAGAGGGAGGGATAAAATAAAGACAGCCAATTCCTGCTGAAAATAATCCACACCCAAAATAAAGTTTAATGAAAACATAAGCAGAAGATTCAAACTGAAACAGCTGCCTGAAGTACTTTTCTACCAAAGACAGCTTCAGAAGAAGAAAACACATCAAAATGGTAGAATTTAGTAAAAGTATGCAAAGAGGACCAAGTTGCTGCTTTGCAAATCTGATCAACCGAAGCCTCATTCCTAAACACCCAGGAAGTAGAAACTGACCTAGTAGAATGAGCTGTAATCCTTTGAGGCGGAGTTTTACCCGACTCGACATAAGCATGGTGAATTAAGGATTTCAACCAAGATGCCAAAGAAATGGCAGAAGCTTTCTGACCTTTTCTAGAACCGGAAAAGATGACAAAAAGACTAGAAGTCTTTTGGAAAGACTTAATAGCCTCAACATAATATTTCAAAGCTCTAACAACATCCAAAGAATGCAACGATTTCTCCTTAGAATTCTTAGGATTAGGACATAATGAAGGAACCACAATTTCTCTACTAATGTTGTTGGAATTCACAACCTTAGGTAAAAATTCAAAAGAAGTTCGCAATACCGCCTTATCCTGATGAAAAATCAGAAAAGGAGACTCACAAGAAAGAGCAGATAATTCAGAGACTCTTCTGGCAGAAGAGATGGCCAAAAGGAACAAAACTTTCCAAGAAAGTAATTTAATGTCCAATGAATGCATGGGTTCAAAAGGAGGAGCTTGAAGAGCCCCCAGAACCAAATTCAAACTCCAAGGAGGAGAAATAGACTTAATGACAGGTTTTATACGAACCAAAGCTTGTACAAAACAATGAATATCAGGAAGATTAGCAATCTTTCTTTGAAAAAGAACAGAAAGAGCAGAGATTTGTCCTTTCAAGGAACTTGCGGACAAACCTTTATCTAAACCATCCTGAAGAAACTGTAAAATTCTCGGAATTCTAAAAGAATGCCAGGAAAAATGATGAGAAAGACACCAAGAAATATAAGTCTTCCAGACTCTATAATATATCTCTCTAGATACAGATTTACGAGCCTGTAACATAGTATTAATCACAGAGTCAGAGAAACCTCTTTGACCAAGAATCAAGCATTTAATCTCCATACCTTTAAATTTAAGGATTTGAGATCCTGATGGAAGAAAGGACCTTGCGACAGAAGGTCTGGTCTTAACGGAAGAGTCCACGGCTGGCAAGAGGCCATCCGGACAAGATCCGCATACCAAAACCTGCGAGGCCATGCTGGAGCTACCAGTAGAACAAACGAGCATTCCTTCAGAATCTTGGAGATTACTCTTGGAAGAAGAACTAGAGGCAGAAAGATATAGGCAGGATGATACTTTCAAGGAAGTGATAATGCATCCAATGCCTCCGCCTGAGGATCCCGGGATCTGGACAGATACCTGGGAAGTTTCTTGTTTAGATGAGAAGCCATCAGATCTATTTCTGGGAGTTCCCACATTTGAACAATCTGAAGAAATACTTCTGGGTGAAGAGACCATTCGCCCGGATGCAACGTTTGGCGACTGAGATAATCCGCTTCCCAATTGTCTATACCTGGGATATGAACCGCAGAGATTAGACAGGAGCTGGATTCCGCCCAAACCAGAATTCGAGATACTTCTTTCATAGCCAGAGGACTGTGAGTCCCTCCTTGATGATTGATGTATGCCACAGTTGTGACATTGTCTGTCTGAAAACAAATGAACGACTCTCTCTTCAGAAGAGGCCAAGATTGAAGAGCTCTGAAAATTGCACGGAGTTCCAAAATATTGATCGGTAATCTCCCCTCCTGAGATTCCCAAACCCCTTGTGCCGTCAGAGACCCCCACACAGCTCCCCAACCTGTAAGACTGGCATCTGTTGAGATTATAGTCCAGGTCGGAAGAACAAAAGAAGCCCCCTGAATTAAACGATGGTGATCTGTCCACCACGTCAGAGAATGTCGGACAATCGGTTTTAAAGATATTAATTGAGATATCTTTGTGTAATCCCTGCACCATTGGTTCAGCATACAGAGCTGAAGAGGTCGCATGTGAAAACGAGCAAAGGGGATCGCGTCCGATGCAGCAGTCATAAGACCTAGAATTTCCATGCATAAGGCTACCGAAGGGAATGATTGTGACTGAAGGTTTCGACAAGCTGAAATCAATTTTAGACGTCTCTTGTCTGTCAAAGATAGAGTCATGGACACTGAATCTATCTGGAAACCTAAAAAGGTTACCCTTGTCTGAGGAATCAATGAACTTTTTAGTGAATTGATCCTCCAACCATGATCTTGAAGAAACAACAAAAGTCGATTCGTATGAGATTCTGCTAAATGTGAAGACTGAGCAAGTACCAAGATATCGTCCAAATAAGGAAATACCACAATACCCTGTTCTCTGATTACAGACAGAAGGGCACCGAGAACCTTTGTAAAAATTCTTGGAGCTGTAGCTAGGCCAAACGGCAGAGCCACAAACTGGTAATGCTTGTCCAGGAAAGAGAATCTCAGGAACTGATAGTGAGCTGGATGAATCGGAATATGCAGATATGCATCCTGTAAATTTATTGTAGGCATATAATGCCCTTGCTGAACAAAAGGCAAGATAGTCCTTACAGTTACCATTTTGAATGTTGGTATCCTTACATAACGATTCAATATTTTTAGATCCAGAACTGGTCTGAAGGAATTCTCCTTCTTGGGTACAATGAAGAGATTCGAATAAAACCCCAGCCCCTGTTCCAAAACTGGAACTGGCATAATTACTCCAGCCAACTCTAGATCTGAAACACATTTCAGAAATGCTTGAGCTTTCACTGGGTTTACTGGGACACGGGAAAGAAAAAATCTCTTGCAGGAGGTCTTATCTTGAAACCAATTCTGTACCCTTCTGAAACAATGTTCTGAATCCAAAGATTGTGAACAGAATTGATCCAAATTTCTTTGAAAAAACGTAATCTGCCCCCTACCAGCTGAGCTGGAATGAGGGCCGCACCTTCATGTGGACTTAGAAGCTGGCTTTGCTTTTCTAGAAGGCTTGGATTTATTCCAGACTGGAGATGGTTTCCAAACTGAAACTGCTCCTGAGGATGAAGGATCAGGCTTTTGTTCTTTGTTGAAACGAAAGGAACGAAAACGATTATTAGCCCTGTTTTTACCTTTAGATTTTTTATCCTGTGGTAAAAAAGTTCCTTTCCCACCATTAACAGTTGAGATAATAGAATCCAACTGAGAACCAAATAATTTATTACCCTGGAAAGAAAGGGAAAGTAGAGTCGATTTAGAAGACATATCAGCATTCCAAGTTTTAAGCCATAAAGCTCTTCTAGCTAAAATAGCTAGAGACATAAACCTGACATCAACTCTGATAATATCAAAAATCGCATCACAGATAAAATTATTAGCATGTTGAAGAAGAATAATAATATTATGAGAATCATGATCTGTTACTTGTTGCGCTAAAGTTTCCAACCAAAAAGTTGAAGCTGCAGCAACATCAGCCAATGATATAGCAGGTCTAAGAAGATTACCTGAACACAGATAAGCTTTTCTTAGAAAGGATTCAATTTTCCTATCTAAAGGATCCTTAAAGGAAGTACCATCTGCCGTAGGAATAGTAGTACGTTTAGCAAGGGTAGAAATAGCCCCATCAACTTTAGGGATTTTGTCCCAAAACTCTAATCTGTCGGACGGTACAGGATATAATTGCTTAAAACGTTTAGAAGGAGTAAATGAATTACCCAAATTATTCCATTCTCTGGAAATTACTTCAGAAATAGCACCAGGAACAGGAAAAACTTCTGGAATAACCACAGGAGATCTAAAGACCTTGTCTAAACGTTTAGATTTAGTATCAAGAGGACCAGAATCCTCAATTTCTAATGCAATTAGGACTTCTTTAAGTAAAGAACGGATAAATTCCATTTTAAATAAATATGACGATTTATCAGCATCAACCTCTGAGATAGAATCCTCTGTATCAGAAGAATCATTAGAATCAGAATGATGATGTTCATTTAAAAATTCATCTGTATAAAGAGAAGTTTTAAAAGACTTTTTATGTTTACCAGAAGGAGGAATAACAGACATAGCCTTCTTAATGGATTCAGAAACAAAATCTCTTATGTTATCAGGAACACTCTGAACATTAGATGTTGATGGAACTGCAACAGGTAATGGTACTTTACTAAAGGAAATATTTTCTGCATTAACAAGTTTGTCATGACATTTAATACAAACAACAGCTGGAGGAACAACTACCAAAAGTTTACAGCAGATACACTTAGCTTTGGTAGTTCCAGCACCAGGCAGCGATTTTCCAGTAGTATCTTCTGACTCAGTTGCAACGTGGGACATCTTGCAATATGTAATAGAAAAAACAACATATAAAGCAAAATTGATCAAATTCCTTAAATGACAGTTTCAGGAATGGGAAAAAATGCCAGTGAACAAGCTTCTAGCAACCAGAAGCAACAAATAATGAGACTTAAATAAGTGGAGACAAAATTGACGCCCACATTATTTGGCGCCTAAATGCTATTAGCGCCAAAAATGACGCCACATCCGGAACGCCGTCATTTTTGGCGAGAAAAACGTCAAAAATGACGCAACTTCCGGCGACACGTATGACGCCGGAAATAGAAAAAAAAATTCGCGCCAAGAAAGTCCGCGCCAAGAATGACGCAATAAAATGAAGCATTTTCAGCCCCCGCGAGCCTAATAGCCCACAGGGAAAAAGTCAAATTTTAAGGTAAGATAAAAATGATATATTCAAATGCATTATCCCAAATATGAAACTGACTGTCTGAAATAAGGAAATGTTGAACATCCTGAGTCAAGGCAAATAAATGTTTGAATACATATATTTAGAACTTTATAAAAAGTGCCCAACCATAGCTTTAGAGTGTCACAGAAAATAAGACTTACTTACCCCAGGACACTCATCTACATGTTGTAGAAAGCCAAACCAGTACTGAAACGAAAATCAGCAGAGGTAATGGTATAAATATAAGAGTATATCGTCGATCTGAAAAGGGAGGTAAGAGATGAATCTCTACGACCGATAACAGAGAACCCATGAAATAGACCACGTAGAAGGAGATCATTGAATTCAAACAGGCAATACTCTCCTCACATCCCTCTGACATTCACTGCACGCTGAGAGGAAAACCGGGCTCTAACCTGCTGCGGAGCGCATATCAACGTAGAATCTAGCACAAACTTACTTCACCACCTCCATAGGAGGCAAAGTTTGTAAAACTGATTTGTGGGTGTGGTGAGGGGTGTATTTATAGGCATTTTGAGGTTTGGGAAACTTTGCCCCTCCTGGTAGGAATGTATATTTACATGAAAGAAAAAGGAATCTGAACAGCCGGTAGCGAAGCATTTCGCTGAAGCAGGACACAAGGTTTCAAACTTAAGATATACCATAATAGACCATATCCCCCCACTGACAAGAGGGGGGGGTAGGGCCAGGGACCTACTCCAATGTGAGTCACGATGGATATACACCTTGGGAACATTGAGCTCTAGAGGACTTAACACGCATCTGGATTGGCATTGCTTCTTATAAACATGAGAGCCACAATATACCATTTAAGTTCAGCAGTTCTCTCACATAGTCTCTGTATCTCCTGATTTATTCAGGACTATGTATTTTATGCATAACCCCTACGACTCAATAGTCTTTTTTATTCTCATAATGGGCCCCTAAGTACAGGATTATTTAATTCTCATAATGGATCCCTAAGTACCTAATTCCTTGATAATTTCCCTTTAAAATCCCCCCCCCCCCATATTATCCCTTATATTCTCTCTTTGACTTGTATGGTATATTTCCCCTTTAAATTTTCACACTATCATCATTTTAACTTGAGACTCTTCTTTCTTGCCTTAGATAACTTATTACTCTAACATAGGGGATCTAATGTCTCAATGATTTATCAGGAATGTTTTCCCTATGATTCTAACATAACTGATCTGAGATTATGTCAGCTGGTCTTATTAAGAGGCATTGTAGTAGCATTAGTTTGATATGTTACATGTCGTTTTAATTTTCTAGTATCCATTCGGCCAGATTATGAGTCTTGCGTTATAAGCTGTGCGGTGCCAATGAACAGTTTTTTTCTCACCACTCATGTACCTACAGCGCTGGTATTACAGGTTCTTAAAAGGCAAGAAGTGAGCGTAGAGCAAAATTGTGCTCCATACCGCACTCCAATACCAGCGCTGCTTAAGTAAGCGGTGAGCTGGTAGTACATGCTCATGCATGATTTCCCCATAGACATCAATGGGGAGAACCGGCTGAGAAAAAGTGTAACACCTGCATAAAAGCAGCGTAAAGCTCAGTAACGCAGCCCCATTGATTCCTATGGGGAAACACATTTTATGTTTACACCTAACACCCTAACATGAACCCCGAGTCTAAACACCCCTAATCTTACACTTATTAACCCCTAATCTGCTGCCCTCGACATCACTGACACCTACATTATACTTATTAACCTCTAATCTGCCGCTCCGTACACCGCAGCCACCTACATTATACTTATTAACCCCTAATCTGCTGCCCCCAACATCACCGACACCTACATTATATTTAATAACCCCTAATCTCCCACCTCCAACGTTGCCGCCACTATATTAAATGTATTAAACCCTAAATCTAAGTCTAACCCTAACACCCCCTAACTTAAATATAATTTAAATAAATCTAAATAAATATTACTATCATTAACTAAATTATTCCTATTTAAAACTAAATACCTATAAAATAAACCCTAAGATAGCTACAATATAACTAATAGTTAAACTGTAGGTAGCTTAGGGTTTATTTTTATTTTATAGGCAAGTTTGTATTTATTTTAACTAGGTAGAATAGTTACTAAATAGTTATTAACTATTTAATAACTACCTAGCTAAAATAAATACAAATTGACCTGTAAAATAAAACCTAACCTAAGTTACAATAACACCTAACCTTACACTATAATTAAATAAATTACCTACATTAAATACAATTAAATAAATTAAATTAAATGAGCTAAATCACACAAAAAACAAAACACAAAATTACAGATCTTTAAACTAATTACACCTAATCTAATAGCCCTATCAAAATAAAAAAAAAAGCCCACCCAAAATAAAAAAAAACCCTAGCCTAAACTAAACTACCAATAGCCCTTAAAAGGGCCTTTTGTGGGGCATTGCCCCAAAGAAATCAGCTCTTTTACCTGTAAAAAAAATTATACAAACAACCCCCCCCAACAGTAAAAGCCACCACCCACACAACCAACCCTCAAAATAAAAGCCTAACTAAAAAAACCTAAGCTCCCCATTGTCCTGAAAAGGGCATCTGGATGGGCATTGCCCTTAAAAGGGCATTTAGCTCTATTGCAGGCCCAAAGCCCTAACCTAAAAAATAAACCCACCCAATATACTCTTAAAAAAAACCTAACACTAACCCCCGAAGATTCACTTACCGGGAGAAGTTTTCATCCAAGCGTCAAGAGGTCCACAACGAAGCCAGCAGAAGTGGTCCTCCAGATGGGCAGAAGTCTTCATCCAGACGGCATCTTCTATCTTCATCCTTCCGGCGCGGAGTGGGTACATTTTCAAGACATCCGACGCGAAGCATCCTCTTCTTCCGCTGGACTAACGACGAATGAAGGTACCTTTAAATTACGTCATCCAAGATGGCATCACTTATATTCAGATTGGCTGATAGAATTCTATCAGCCAATAGGAATTAAGGTAGAAAAAATCCTATTGGCTGATTGGATCAGCCAATAGGATTGAACTTCAATCCTATTGGCTGATCCAATCAGCCAATA
Organism: Bombina bombina; assembly: GCF_027579735.1. Lineage (NCBI taxonomy): Eukaryota > Metazoa > Chordata > Amphibia > Anura > Bombinatoridae > Bombina > Bombina bombina. Next base: position 618,574,850 of record NC_069500.1, on the reverse strand, counting down.
GGACTGAGCTCGCATTCCATTAGCTCATTGGAACAGCCAATAGAATGTGAGCTCAATCCTATTGGCTGATTGCATCAGCCAATAGGATTTTTTCTACCTTAATTCCGATTGGCTGATAGAATTCTATCAGCCAATCGGAATCTAAAAGACGCCATCTTAGATGACATCATTTAAAGGTAACTTCATTCGTCATTAGTCCGTAGGAAGAAGAGGATGCTCCGCGTCGGATGTCTTGAAGATGGACACGCTCAGCGCCGGAAGGATGAAGATAGAAGATGCCGTCTGGATGAAGACTTCTGCCCATCTGGAGGACCACTTCTGCCGGCTTCGTTGAGGACATCTTGCCGCTTGGATGAAGACTTCTCCCGGTAAGTGAATCTTCGGGGGTTAGTGTTAGGATTTTTTTAAGGGTGTATTGGGTGGGTTTATTTTTTAGGTTAGGGCTTTGGGCCTGCAATAGAGCTAAATGCCCTTTTAAGGGCAATGCCCATCTAAATGCCCTTTTCAGGGCAATGGGGAGCTTAGTTTTTTTTAGTTAGGCTTTTATTTGGGGGGGTTGGTTGTGTGGGTGGTGGGTTTTACTGTTGGGGGGGTTGTTTGTATATTTTTTTTTACAGGTAAAAGAGCTGATTTCTTTGGGGCAATGCCCCGCAAAAGGCCCCTTTAAGGGCTATTGGTAATTTAGTTTAGGCTAGGGTTTTTTTTATTTTGGAGGGGCTTTTTTATTTTGATAGGGCTATTAGATAAGGTGTAATTAGTTTAAACATCTGTAATTTGTTTTTTATTTTCTGTAATTTAGTGTTTGTTTGTTGTTGTGATTTAGCTAATTTAATTTATTTAATTGTAGTGTAAGGTTAGGTGTTATTGTAACTTAGGTTAGGTTTTATTTTACAGGTCAGTTTGTATTTATTTTAGCTAGGTAGTTATTAAATAGTTAATAACTATTTAGTAACTAATCTACCTAGTTAAAATAAATACAAACTTGCCTGTAAAATAAAAATAAACCCTAAGCTAGATTCAATGTAACTATTAGTTATATTGTAGCTAGCTTAGGGTTTATTTTACAGGTAAGTATTTAGTTTTAAATATGAATAATTTAGTTAATGATAGGAATTTTATTTAAATTATATTTAAGTTAGGGGGTGTTAGGGTTAGACAGGTTTAGGGGTTAATAAATTTAGAATAGTGGCTGCGACGTTGGGGGCGGCAGATTAGAGGTTAATAAGTGTAGGTAGGTGCCGGCGATGTTGGGGGCATCAGATTAGAGGTTAATAATATTTAACTAGTGTTTGCTAGGCGGGAGTTCGGCGGTTTAGGGGTTAGTATGTTTATTATAGTGGCAGCGATGTCCAGAGCGGCAGATTAGGGGTTAAAAATGTTGTTATAGTGTTTGCGATGCGGGAGGGCCTCGGTTTAGGGGTTAATAGGTAGTTTATGGGTGTTAGTGTACTTTGTAGCACTTTAGTTATGAGTTTTATGCTACAGCGTTGTAGTGTAAAACTCATAACTACTGACTTTAGAATGCGTTACGAATCTTGGAGGTAGAGGCTGTACCGCTCACTTTTTGGCCTCCCAGGACAAACTCATAATACCAGCGCTATGGAAGTCCCATAGAAAAAAGGGTTTACGAAGTTTCCGTAAGTCGGTTTGCGGTAAGGCCAAAAAAGTGTGTGGTGCCCCTAAACCTGCAAGACTCATAATAGCAGCGTTAGTGAAAAAGCAGCATTAGGACCTGTTAACGCTGCTTTTTCAATTTACTGCAAAACTCGTAATCTAGCCGATTGTTTTTAATTCATCATTATTGGTTATTGCATATCTGTTTGATTTTGTCACTGCAGGGTGGACATTATTAGCTATAATGTGGCTGCCTCTGCCGCTATCAGGCGGCGTCTGCTTCCCATGACCACTGGGTAGTATGGTGAGTCATTGTCAGAGGCAGGTGCCATATGATGATGTCACTCACGGTGGAGGGTATAAGTAAGGCGAGTGAGATAATCTCCCTAGCACGGTCCGGCACAGGAAAAACCTCCGAAGTGGAAGGTTCATCAAAAAACTATTAAGTTTACTAGATTTCTTAGGAGTGACAACGACAGGGGTATCAGAGTCATCTAAAGTAGCTAAAACCTCCTTTAACAATACACAAAAGTGTTCAAGCTTAAATCTGAAGGATACCCCCTCAGTCTCACAAGAAGTAATTATACTGTCCGAATCTGAGATTTTACCCTCAGAAAGTCCCGATGTATGTTCCTTATGAGAAAGGGCAACTTGGGAAGCAGAACTGAGGATAGGCACCTGAATTTCTAGGTTACCTCTTGCATTTTCCCTGTAATCTGGGAATGGCAGCTAATGCTGCAGATACTGCTGAAGATACCTGGGCAGCAATTTCTGCTTTTAAATAAACTCCACTAGGAGTGGCATGTGACACCATTGAGGATTGGGACATAGCTGGAAAAAGCTGAGGTATTATTTTAACAGCATCATTCTGACAGACATTAGGCTCACAAAATTTACCTTTATTTTGCAAGGTTTTCTTGACACATGAAGAACAGAATTGCATAGGAGCTGCAATGTGTTCATCTAAACATAATAAGCATGAATTCATGAGAGCAGGCTCTTGCTCCATATCAGACATGTCGAGAAACAGTACATAAACTTGTACATATACGTTTCAAAAATTTTAATATTCAATTAAAATAAGCCAAGGAAAAAATACACTTTAAATTTTATCCCAAAATAGGATCGATCCCCAGCTAAAATTATGTGAGAAAAGTTAATAAAAAACATTTAATAAACATCAAATAAACTTCTTAAATAAGTTTCTAAAATACCCCTCACGCAACCAAACACCTCAATTACTGAGGTGCCTTACCGCTACCAATTAAGACCGGATCACCCAGAAATGGAGAAAAACTACTTTTTCCTCAGAAACGTTATGAAGTAAAGCCGGTCATGTGACTGCAACTGCCGAGCTCAAACTACTGCTGAGATATAGAGAGGCACTATTTCCTGGTACACTGAGTACCAGAAATAATCCGGTTTCTCAAACCTGACAGTTTAAAACGTTGCATCCGTTTATTTTAAAGCAATGGGGAAATGAATAAGCTGCTGAAATAAGAAATTTAGCCCTACTTTCAGTTTAAACTTGTATTGTTTTATCAAGTAAATATGTGTCAGAAAATAAAGCCTAATAAAAACATTTTACCCTTTCTTTTTAAGAGTTTAAATGTTAGTCTCACACAAGCTACAGTACCTGCTTCATGCCCCAGTGTAACCCATGCAACAGGATTATATATGTCCCAATAAAAAAGCAGCGTCTCTTAATTTGTTAAGTGCATGGTCTCCCCCAACTGGAAGAAAAGGCACTTACCTGTTCCGCTGTCTGGCATGTAGACAGTTACAAGGTATGAGAGGACACAGTTCCTCACAGAGACCTTTGAAAATGAAAGAACAGAGTAGGCAACTCTGGCTTTCTAAACTAGGGCAGCAATTGTTAGGAACTTGTAAAGAGGTACTTACTGCGTTCTGCTTTAAAGCCACCACTACCCGACTACAAGGAATGACGTGGAATACTGTTATACCACACCATGAAAGAAATGAATTTAACAGGTAAGCATAAATTATATTTTGTTTTTTTGTTTTTACATCACATGCTCTGTCTGAATCATGAAAGTTTCATTTTGACTGTAATGTCCCTTTTAAGACTGGTGTTATGGTACCAGTAGCTTTATATTTAGCGTCATATGGAACTCATCATAGGAAACGAACTCCAGGATTGCCACCATTAGTCTGATCACAATGATAAAATGCCTTAAAATGTGCATAACCTAAGAAAAGCAGGAGACTCTCAGCTCGGATATGCAGCAGCAAGCTAGTTACTTACAGGCCCAGGAGGGCACTGTACAAGGCCTCATGGAGAGAATAGAAGACCTCAAGAATAGGAACAGGAGGAGCAACCTAAGACTGAGAGGCATCCCAGAGACTGTGGACCCCCCTGCCCTGCAGCAGTACATACAAGACTTTGTCAAATATCTCAAAGCTGACCCCACTGTTCCAGATATACAAATTGAAAGGGCCCATAGGGCGCTGAGTCCCAAACCCCCTAATAGAGCCCCGCCAAGAGACGTCATAATGAAATTCCTTTCGTTCAAAGAAAAAGAGGAAGTGCTTAAGATTGCAAGAGCCAAGCACCCACACCCACTAAGGTTCAGAGGAACGGAAATCCAGGTGTTTTCAGACCTATGTCCCGCAACCCTACAAAAAAGAAGGGACTTAAGGCACATCACATCAGCTCTTCGAGAAAAACGGATCCCGTACAGATGGGACTTCCCCACCAGTATTATAGCAACCAAGAACAATACCACCCACACTCTGAAGACCCCAGAGGATATTTCAGGCTTTGCACAAGCACTGGGGCTTGATGTCAGGCCACCTGGAGTGGAGGAGGCTGCCCCAAACCACAGAAATCAGGAAGACGCTCACCAAATCTGAGCAGAGGAGCCCACTCCTTCAACAGGTGACCTTGATATGGTATCCATACCCCTACTGCCCTAAAATAAGTCCACCTCTTGTCACTGACATCAGTGAGCTAACCCTCCCACACAAGGACCTTTATCCCTGGACTGATGTTGAAGAGCATTCAGGTCGTATGTTTAATTGTACAGTTGTAATTATAATATATGCCGTGCCAAAGACTCTTTAAATCACACAGGGCACTTGGACAACAGGCCCTGTAGAGAGATATTTTGCTTTCAGGGTGGAACTTTGTGCTAATGTTTAGTCTTAACCTACCACTCAGTCTCATGTTAGAATAATGTTGTAGGAAGCAATGTTGCATTTTACTTTGACTATGTATCTGATATTTGTTATGTATTAAAAGTTATAACCTTTAGTTGGGATGGACTGTGACATATTCATTTGGGTAGGGAAAATTGCCGGAGTCCCCTTGTCGGTAGACATGGTCAGGTAGCTCTCTACAGGATGCATCTAACTTTAGAAATATAATAAAACGATAAAGAGAGAAGTAGGAGTCGCAAAGCATCAACGACTTGTTTAACTGTCAAGGGGGTTTTATTATAACACCTTAAGGATATAGGGTTATACACATAGAATAGCACAGCAGCCAATCAGGCCTCATATGGAGTATCTCTTTGAAGGCGGACGCTCCAACACAATGCATAATTAGCTACTTCACGCCTTAAGAACATTTCAACCCACTAGCTTATATGGCACATGCCTCCTCTGTCGGATGCCTATGAAGGGGATCCGACACAGGAAGGGTTGGACAGAAATTATTAGACTATCACACAGAAATGCACACGCCTAAACTAAGGGTAGTGGGGGACAATAGCATAGATAGGTCATCTAGTTAATAATGCCTCCAGGGCTCCTCTATTGCAAGTACTTACTGTTTACACACTTAGATCATTCCTAGTTACAAAGTTATTTATATGTTTATGACTCAGGCAAGGTATACAGGGACAACTACCCCTGTTTGGTTTAGTAGTTGATATAGATATTGCACTGTGAAATACAAAACTTGATTATATTATTGTTTATTGCAAAAACCTTTTTTCCTTATTCCTTCCTCTCTCTTCCTTCTTTTTCTAGTTCCCACACCTCATTCTCCTCTTACTCTTGAACTGTTACATAGGGTGTGAACTTTTAGTAGTGCAACTCATACCCGTCTTAAGAAGGACCCTCCTCTGTAACTGAACTAACCCTCTTACACACACTCTCTTCGCCACTTTTCACCCTTCTTCCCCTTTCCCCCCCCCCATTTTTTTTTCTCTCTCTCCCCTCTCTTCCTCTCCTCCCCCCTCTTCCCACTCCTTGTCAGCTTTGCACCTCCTCGGGGTGCTGCCTCCTCCATTGCCCCCTCTCTCCCCATTCTTAGCCGGGGTCTACCCCACATCAAGATGCAGCGGTCCCGTAAAGCCCACCCATTGGAGCTTATCTCCATAAACACGAAAGGACTGAACAGTCCTAACAAGCGTTCCATAGTGTTTAAAGACTTACAGAGAATGGGGGGAGACATAATATATCTGCAAGAAACCCACTTCTCAAGTGCACATGAGCCTCAGTGGTTCAGTCGACATTACCCGACTGCATACTTCGCTTCGAGCCCACACAAAAAGAACGGGGTAGGAATCCTCTTTCGCGAAGGAATACCCTTCCAAATGGCGCAGATTTACAGAGACCCAGAGGGTAGGTGTTTGCTCTTAACTGGCACCCTATATGGTAGGCCCATAACACTGGTTAATGTCTACTGCCCCAACACTTCCCAGCATCTCTTCTTGCAGAAGGTCTCTAGTAAAATAATGGAACTTCGGACCGGCGTCCTCTTCCTTGGTGGGGACCTAAACGCGGCACTAGACCCCTTGCTCGACACTTCGAATGGCATCTCAAGCGCCCCTCAGAAAGTACGGAGGCGCATAACCGCTATCTTAGCGGAATTAGCACTGCACAATATTTGGCGCACCTACCACCCACAGCTGAAAAACTTTACCTTTTACTCCCATCCGCACCGGAAATACTCTAGGATCGATTACCTGTTCACTGACTCAACAGGACTCATAATCACTAGGAGTAGTAATATCTTTGCGATCACCTGGTCCGATCATGCGCCGGTGAGTTGCTCTATACAATGGCCCACGGTTCCGATCACCCCCTTTGTGTGGAGGCTGGATGATACGCTTTTGGCAGATCCAATATTTCAATTAGAAATTCGGAAAGCCCTGTCTGAATTCTTCCAAATTAATGCCTCTGAACAACTAAAAGACACTACCATCTGGGAAGCACATAAGTGCACCATTAGAGGCCTGCTGATTAAGCACAAGGCGAAGCTCAAAAGACTTAGTAGAGAACGATACAATAGCCTGCTCTCTCAGGTCGAACGGGCTGAATTGGCCCATAAGGCTCACCCCCAAGATGAAGCACGGTTGGCTCATCTGCTCTCCACCAGGAAAACTCTATTGCATTTCCTCCAGGAAGGATATAAAAAACATAATTTATGCAAGAACTTACCTGATAAATTCATTTCTTTCATATTAGCAAGAGTCCATGAGCTAGTGACGTATGGGATATACATTCATACCAGGAGGGGCAAAGTTTCCCAAACCTCAAAATGCCTATAAATACACCCCTCACCACACCCACAATTCAGTTTAACGAATAGCCAAGAAGTGGGGTGATAAAAAAAGTGCGAAAGCATATAAAATAAGGAATTGGAATAATTGTGCTTTATACAAAATCATAACCACCACAAAAAAAGGGCGGGCCTCATGGACTCTTGCTAATATGAAAGAAATGAATTTATCAGGTAAGTTCTTACATAAATTATGTTTTCTTTCATGTAATTAGCAAGAGTCCATGAGCTAGTGACGTATGGGATAATGACTACCCAAGATGTGGATCTTTCCACACAAGAGTCACTAGAGAGGGAGGGATAAAATAAAGACAGCCAATTCCTGCTGAAAATAATCCACACCCAAAATAAAGTTTAACGAAAAACATAAGCAGAAGATTCAAACTGAAACCGCTGCCTGAAGTACTTTTCTACCAAAAACTGCTTCAGAAGAAGAAAATACATCAAAATGGTAGAATTTAGTAAAAGTATGCAAAGAGGACCAAGTTGCTGCTTTGCAGATCTGGTCAACCGAAGCTTCATTCCTAAACGCCCAGGAAGTAGATACTGACCTAGTAGAATGAGCTGTAATTCTCTGAGGCGGGTATTTTACCCGACTCAACATAGGCAAGATGAATTAAAGATTTCAACCAAGATGCCAAAGAAATGGCAGAAGCTTTCTGGCCTTTCCTAGAACCGGAAAAGATAACAAATAGACTAGAAGTCTTACGGAAAGATTTCGTAGCTTCAACATAATATTTCAAAGCTCTAACAACATCCAAAGAATGCAACGATTTCTCCTTAGAATTCTTAGGATTAGGACATAATGAAGGAACCACAATTTCTCTACTAATGTTGTTGGAATTCACAACTTTAGGTAAAAATTCAAAAGAAGTTCGCAACACCGCCTTATCCTGATGAAAAATCAGAAAAGGAGACTCACAAGAAAGAGCAGATAATTCAGAAACTCTTCTAGCAGAAGAGATGGCCAAAAGGAACAAAACTTTCCAAGAAAGTAATTTAATGTCCAATGAATGCATAGGTTCAAACGGAGGAGCTTGAAGAGCTCCCAGAACCAAATTCAAACTCCAAGGAGGAGAAATTGACTTAATGACAGGTTTTATACGAACCAAAGCTTGTACAAAACAATGAATATCAGGAAGAATAGCAATCTTTCTGTGAAAAAGAACAGAAAGAGCAGAGATTTGTCCTTTCAAAGAACTTGCGGACAAACCCTTATCTAAACCATCCTGAAGAAACTGTAAAATTCTCGGTATTCTAAAAGAATGCCAAGAAAAATGATGAGAAAGACACCAAGAAATTTAAGTCTTCCAGACTCTATAATATATCTCTCGAGATACAGATTTACGAGCCTGTAACATAGTATTAATCACGGAGTCAGAGAAACCTCTTTGACCAAGAATCAAGCGTTCAATCTCCATACCTTTAAATTTAAGGATTTCAGATCCTGATGGAAAAAAGGGCCTTGTGACAGAAGGTCTGGTCTTAATGGAAGAGTCCACGGTTGGCAAGAGGCCATCCGGACAAGATCCGCATACCAAAACCTGTGAGGCCATGCCGGAGCTACCAGCAGAACAAACGAGCATTCCTTCAGAATCTTGGAGATTACTCTTGGAAGAAGAACTAGAGGCGGAAAGATATAGGCAGGATGATACTTCCAAGGAAGTGATAATGCATCCACTGCCTCCGCCTGAGGATCCCGGGATCTGGACAGATACCTGGGAAGTTTCTTGTTTAGATGGGACGCCATCAGATCTATTTCTGGAAGTTCCCACATTTGAACAATCTGAAGAAATACCTCTGGGTGAAGAGACCATTCGCCCGGATGCAACGTTTGGCGACTGAGATAATCCGCTTCCCAATTGTCTACACCTGGGATATGAACCGCAGAGATTAGACAGGAGCTGGATTCCGCCCAAACCAAAATTCGAGATACTTCTTTCATAGCCAGAGGACTGTGAGTCCCTCCTTGATGATTGATGTATGCCACAGTTGTGACATTGTCTGTCTGAAAACAAATGAACGACTCTCTCTTCAGAAGAGGCCAAAACTGAAGAGCTCTGAAAATTGCACGGAGTTCCAAAATATTGATCGGTAATCTCACCTCCTGAGATTCCCAAACTCCTTGTGCCGTCAGAGATCCCCACACAGCTCCCCAACCTGTGAGACTTGCATCTGTTGAAATTACAGTCCAGGTCGGAAGCACAAAAGAAGCCCCCTGAATTAAACGATGGTGATCTGTCCACCATGTTAGAGAGTGTCGAACAATCGGTTTTAAAGATATTAATTGAGATATCTTCGTGTAATCCTTGCACCATTGCTTCAGCATACAGAGCTGAAGAGGTCGCATGTGAAAACGAGCAAAGGGGATCGCGTCCGATGCAGCAGTCATAAGACCTAGAATTTCCATGCATAAGGCTACCGAAGGGAATGATTGTGACTGAAGGTTTCGACAAGCTGTAATCAACTTTAGACGTCTCTTGTCTGTTAAAGACAGAGTCATGGACACTGAATCCATCTGGAAACCCAGAAAGGTTACCCTTCTCTGAGGAATCAAAGAACTTTTTGGTAAATTGATCCTCCAACCATGATCTTGAAGAAACAACACAAGTCGATTCGTATGAGATTCTGCTAAATGTAAAGACTGAGCAAGTACCAAGATATCGTCCAAATAAGGAAATACCACAATACCCTGTTCTCTGATTACAGACAGCAGGGCACCGAGAACCTTTGTAAAAATTCTTGGAGCTGTAGCTAGGCCAAACGGCAGAGCCACAAATTGGTAATGCTTGTCCAGAAACGAGAATCTCAGGAACTGATAATGATCTGGATGAATCGGAATATGCAGATATGCATCCTGTAAATCTATCGTGGACATATAATTCCCTTGCTGAACAAAAGGTAAGATAGTCCTTACAGTTACCATCTTGAACGTTGGTATCCTTACATAACGATTCAATATTTTTAGATCCAGAACTGGTCTGAAAGAATTCTCCTTCTTTGGTACAATGAAGAGATTTGAATAAAACCCCATCCCCTGTTCCGGAACTGGAACTGGCATAATTACTCCAGTCAACTCTAGATCTGAAACACATTTCAGAAATGCTTGAGCTCTTACTGGATTTACTGGGACACGGGAAAGAAAAAATCTCTTTGCAGGAGGTCTCAACTTGAAACCAATTCTGTACCCTTCTGAAACAATGCTCTGAATCCAAAGATTGTGAACAGAATTGATCCAAATTTCCTTGAAAAAACGTAACCTGCCCCCTACCAGCTGAGCTGGAATGAGGGCCGCACCTTCATGTGGACTTAGAAGCAGGCTTTGCCTTTCTAGCTGGCTTGGATTTATTCCAGACTGGAGATGGTCTCCAAACTGAAACTGCTCCTGAGGAAGAAGGATCAGGCTTTTGTTCTTTGTTGAAACGAAAGGAACGAAAACGATTATTAGCCCTGTTTTTACCTTTAGATTTTTTATCCTGTGGTAAAAAAGTTCCTTTCCCACCAGTAACAGTTGAAATAATGGAATCCAACTGAGAACCAAATAATTTGTTACCCTGGAAAGAAATGGAAAGTAAAGTTGATTTAGAAGCCATATCAGCATTCCAAGTTTTAAGCCATAAAGCTCTTCTAGCTAAAATAGCTAGAGACATAAACCTGACATCAACTCTGATAATATCAAAAATGGCATCACAGATAAAATTATTAGCATGCTGAAGAAGAATAATAATATCATGAGAATCACGATGTGTTACTTGTTGCGCTAAAGTTTCCAACCAAAAAGTTGAAGCTGCAGCAACATCAGCCAAAGATATAGCAGGTCTAAGAAGATTACCTGAACACAGATAAGCTTTTCTTAGAAAGGACTCAATTTTCCTATCTAGAGGATCCTTAAACGAAGTACCATCTGACGTAGGAATAGTAGTACGTTTAGCAAGGGTAGAAATAGCCCCATCAACTTTAGGGATCTTGTCCCAAAATTCCAATCTGTCAGACGGCACAGGATATAATTGCTTAAAACGTTTAGAAGGAGTAAATGAATTACCCAAATTATCCCATTCTTTGGAAATTACTGCAGAAATAGCATTAGGAACAGGAAAAACTTCTGGAATAACCACAGGAGCTTTAAATACCTTATCTAAACGTTTAGAATTAGTATCAAGAGGACCAGAATCCTCTATTTCTAAAGCAATTAGAACTTCTTTAAGTAAAGAACGAATAAATTCCATTTTAAATAAATATGAAGATTTATCAGCATCAACCTCAGAGACAGAATCCTCTGAACCAGAGGAGTCATCAGAATCAGAATGATGATGTTCATTTAAAAATTCATCTGTAGGGAGAGAAGTTTTAAAAGATTTTTTACGTTTACTAGAAGGAGAAATAACAGACATAGCCTTCTTTATGGATTCAGAAACAAAATCTCTTATATTATCAGGAACATTCTGCACCTTAGATGTTGAGGGAAATGCAACAGGCAATGGTACTTTACTAAAGGAAATATTATCTGCTTTAACAAGTTTGTCATGACAATCAATACAAACAACAGCTGGAGAAATAGCTACCAAAAGTTTACAGCAGATACACTTAGCTTTGGTAGATTCAGCACTTGACAGCAATTTTCCTGTAGTATCTTCTGGCTCAGATGCAACGTGAGACATCTTGCAATATGTAAGAGAAAAAACAACATATAAAGCAAAATTGATCAAATTCCTTAAATGACAGTTTCAGGAATGGGAAAGAATGCCAAAGAACAAGCTTCTAGCAACCAGAAGCAATAAAAAATGAGACTTAAATAATGTGGAGACAAAAGTGACGCCCATATTTTTTCGCGCCAAATAAGACGCCCACATTATTTGGCGCCTAAATGCTTTTTGGCGCCAAAAATGACGCCACATCCGGAACGCCGACATCTTTGGCGCGAAATAACGTCAAAGAATGACGCAACTTCCGGCGACACGTATGACGCCGGAAACGGAAATAGAATTTTTGCGCCAAAAAAGTCCGCGCCAAGAATGACGCAATAAAATGAAGCATTTTCAGCCCCCGCGAGCCTAACAGCCCACAGGGAAAAAGTCAAATTTTAAGGTAAGAAAAAATGGTCAAATCAAAATGCATTATCCCAAATATGAAACTGACTGTCTGAAAATAAGGAAAGTTGAACATTCTGAGTCAAGGCAAATAAATGTTTGAATACATATATTTAGAACTTTATAAACAAAGTGCCCAACCATAGCTTGGAGTGTCACAGAAAATAAGACTTACTTACCCCAGGACACTCATCTACATATAGCAGATAGCCAAACCAGTACTGAAACGAGAATCAGCAGAGGTAATGGTATATATAAGAGTATATCGTCGATCTGAAAAGGGAGGTAAGAGATGAATCTCTACGACCGATAACAGAGAACCTATGAAATAGACCCCTTAGAAGGAGATCACTGCATTCAAATAGGCAATACTCTCCTCACATCCCTCTGACATTCACTGCACGCTGAGAGGAAAACCGGGCTCCAACTTGCTGCGGAGCGCATATCAACGTAGAATCTAGCACAAACTTACTTCACCACCTCCATCGGAGGCAAAGTTTGTAAAACTGAATTGTGGGTGTGGTGAGGGGTGTATTTATAGGCATTTTGAGGTTTGGGTAACTTTGCCCCTCCTGGTAGGAATGTATATCCCATACGTCACTAGCTCATGGACTCTTGCTAATTACATGAAAGAAAAGAAGCTCTTATACTCAAACAGCTTTATTTTGAGCAGGGCGATAAACCTGGCAAGCTTCTAGCCAGAGCTATTGCGAGAAAGAGAACAAAAGCTTATGTGCACCATATAACTGACGCACAAGGAACAGTATGCTCCGACGGCAACTCAATAGCAGAAAGCTTTAGAACCTATTACGAGTCCTTATATAATCTGCCCTCCCCTAGCCAGAACGAACAAGCACCCCCAGCCGCTGAGGGTGACGAAGAACGCACCCTGACATATCTCGAAAACACTGAGCTCCCATCCTTATCTAAGCCAGACTCTGAGTCTTTGGACCTCCCGTTCTCTAACGAGGAAGTCCACAAAGCTATAAAAGATCTACCAACGGGTAGGTCCCCGGGGCCAGATGGCTACGGACTAAAATATTATAAACTCTACGCAGACCTGCTGGTCCCAAAACTAACAAACATGTTCAATACCCTCTCAGATTGCCCTACACTACCGAACTCCATGCTCGAGGCACACATAGCAGTGATCCCCAAGCCAGGAAAGCCTCAAGATAAGCCCGAAAGCTATAGGCCGATCTCGCTGCTCAATGCAGACGTCAAATACTGGCAAAGATCTTGGCAACTCGCCTAAACAGATTCCTGCCGGACCTCGTCTCAACCGACCAAGTGGGGTTTGTCCCCTTTCGGGAGGCAAGAGACAACACCCTCAAAGTACTGCAGTTGATAACCCACGCTCATGTGAACAATATGCCACTGGCCCTGGTCACAACCGACGATGAAAAAGCGTTTGATCGGGTCAGCTGGCAGTTCATTCGGAATACCTTGCTAAAATTTGGATTTGGACCTGGCTTCATCAACAAGGCTATGTCCGTATACTCAGCCCCAAATGCCAGGGTGAGAGTGAATGGTACTCTCTCAAACACTTTTCAAATAAGGAATGGGACGAGGCAGGGGTGTCCTCTGTCCCCCCTCCTCTTTGCCCTCTCTATTGAGGTGCTGGCGAGCAGAATTAGAGTCAACCGGGCGGTGAGGGGTTTTGTTGTAGGAGAAACGGAACACAAATTATCAATGTATGCTGACGGCATACGTCTCACCCTCTCAGACTCCGTGGGATCATTGAGGGCAGCCTTGGAGGAGCTTGGGTCCTATGGAAGGGTCTCGAACTTTCTCCTCAACCCATCGAAATCAGAAATACTGAACATCACGGTCCCTGCGGACGCCTTTGCTGACGGTAGATCAGACTGCCCAATAAAGGTAGCTGATCATAACATTACTTACCTGGGTATCACGATCACTCGGGACCTGGCAGAGATCATTGAGCTGAACTACAAAAATATCAGTGTTGAGGTCATAAAAGACCTTAACAACTGGAAAAAGAAAACTATCTCGTGGCTTGGACGCATCGGGGTGGTTAAAATGAACATCCTCCTCAGAGTTCTGTACATAATGCAGACAGTCCCGGCCCTGGCAGCAACTGGTTATCTTAACCGTATCCAAACTGCTATGGAATCATACATATGGAATGAGATCAGGCCCAGGATCAAGAAACGCACCATCTACCTCCCTAGGGAGAGGGGGGGGACTGGGGGTACCACTGCTGAGGGAGTATCAGAGATCCATCTTTCTTCAGCATATTGTTGAGTGGTGTAGAAACTCCCCAAACAAGAGATGGATCCAGGTGGACAGTGAGATCCTTGGGAGGCGAAACGCTGGAGCGCTGGCATGGATCACAGAGGGGAAACGCCCCCCGGTGGTCTCATCATACCCGTTGGTATCTGATACCTTCAAGATCTGGGACAAAATCCTGGCAAGGGAACCCTCTATTTCCTCCAGGACCTCGCCCAATATACCAGTCCATGATAATCCGGATCTAGGTATAGAAGCTGAACCACTAACCCGGAGAGGCAGCTATGCTCTGGGAGAGACAGCAATCTCCAACATTTTACATCAGGGGAAACTCAAACCGCTATCAGAACTCATGGAATGGGATGGAAACATGTTCTCATCATGGTACAGATATGCGCAGATCAGGCATTATTATGCTATGCACAAGGAACGCACTGCCCTGAGCAGGCACAGGACTCAGTTCGAGTCACTGTGCACAACCCAGCAGGCCCCAACTCACTTGATCTCATGCCTATACAGGATGCTCCTGGTGAGGGGAGGATCGGAACTCCCGTCATACACTATAGCATGGCAAAATGAACTAAATATAGAAATATCACCCAAAGACTGGGACAAAATCTTTATGAAAACCAAAAGGGCCTCGGTTTCGGCACGATTGCAGGAAATGCACTATAAGTTGCTGAGCCGGTGGTACCTCACCCCTTTGAGGCTCCACAGGATCTATCCCCAGGCGGGGAGGGAGTGCTAGAGGGGATGTGGAGGTGAAGGAACTATCCTACACATATGGTGGGACTGCCCGCGTATTCAGCCGTTCTGGGAGGAGGTGCTGGGTGAGATGAGTAATCGCCTTAAGATCATAATTCCCCCCAAAGCCCAACATACTTGATCTCCCATGGTTTCCTCAAGATAATTGGAGAAGATAAATACCTTCTCTTCCTTTTGATGATAAGCAGCGCCAAGGGGCTCATCCCAGCCCACTGGAAAAGTACACAGATCCCTAGCAGGAGGGAGTGGGAGGACAGAGTAGGGGAACTGTTGAGACTGGAACGCTATCACTTTCTAAAAATTGACAAACTTGCTACACACGAAATGATGACTTTGACTTGGGAGGGTAGAGAACTCTAGCCCATTTCGTATAGACCCTTTTTTTTTTTTTTTTTTTTTTCTCTTCCTCCCCCTTTCTCTCTCTTCTCCTCAACATATACTTACCTAACACTACCTTCTTCCTAACCTTTTCTTTTCCATGACTCTGTTCCCGCTCATGTCAATGAGTAAACATCAGGTATCTTGAAATTTCCAGCAGTGTGACCCTGAAAAGCTGGAAACCTAAGCAGTGTACAAAAATTTGCCTGATGCATCTTTCAAAATGTTAATATTCAGTTTATCAGTTAATGTTTCTTAGGATAATATAACCTTTGCATAGAAATAACAAGCTCAATGGCCATGTTTAATAAGATAAGAAGTAATGGACAAGGTTGAGATCTTAATGCATATTGAACAACATCCTCTCTATGACCTCTATATTGTATAAATAACGGTAGACATATAAGAGGAATTAGCTACAGCACTTTATTAATATGTTAATGCCTTTATGCCTGTTTATGATTTAATATGTAATGTGTAACTCAACTTGTCTTCAATAAAGCTTGGTTTTACAAAAAAAAAAAAATTTGCATAACCTGACATTACCTAAATCCTGAATAGTCTTGGCAATTCCCGTATCCTGGAGGTACATTTGAGACAAGGATAAAACAAAATAGTAGATACCAAAAAAACATTAAAATAAATAAAGTTAAAACTAAAATGTGGCTTACATTTTCTGTATTAGTGAGATCAGTAAAGATGTGTTTGCTAATTAAGTGAATACAGTTAGTATTAACAAGAGTTAGGGATCTAAATGCTTTGCCTACTAAGGGTTTGCAGTTTACTGTCATTTAACCCTTTGAGTGCTAAGCACTTTCCCACCTGGGTGCTAAGGTGATAGAAGTTTTTTTTTTTTTTTTTTAACTTTTATATATATATTTTTTCAGATCCCCAAGACCTACAACATTGGAAAGGTTAGGCAATTACCTCTTAGGGGTCTTTAGCTGCTTAGATGCCTGAGATACAAGCTTCTAAGCAGCATGCCCCCTTTCCCTATACTTTGTATTGTCAATTGTTAATAAAGTTGCACAGTGACATTATCACGTCATTGCACGTGACCACCGTCCCTCCGCGCAAAACGTGAAGCCCCGGTGATGCCTGTCACTATGCAGGCTCGATCGCCGGGGTAAGAGCGGGTGGGAGCCCCCAGATCTCCCTCAAGGTGGGAGAGTGCTAGTGACGGCTCTGAGCCATCATTAGCACCAGAGTGGGAAACTCTGTGACGGCTCAGAGCCGTCATTAGCACTCAAGGGGTTAAAAGGAATAGTCTCGTCAAAATTAAACTTTCATGATTCAGACAGAGCATAACATTTTAAGCAACTTTCTAATTTACTCCTATAATCAATTTTTCTTCATTCTCTTGCTATCTTTATTTGAAAAAGCAGAAATGTAAGCATAGAAGCCAGCCCATTTTTTGGTTCAGAACATGGGTAGTGGTTTCTGACTGGTGTCTAAATGTAGCCACCAATCAGCAAGTGCTAAACAAAAAATGGGCCGGCTCCTAAGCTTACATTTAAATAAAGATAGCAAGAGAACGAAGAAAATTTGATAATAGGAGCAAATTAAAAAATTGCTTAAAATTGCATGCTCCATTTGAATCATGAAAATTTAATTTTGACTAGACTACCCCTTTAAGTGTTAGTGTTTGCTATATTTGAGTTCTGAATGCATTTCAAGAGCTGCACAAGCTGATTGCACACATGGATGAGAGAAGCCAGTAACCAAACATAAGCAAGACTAAGTTTAATAAACACTCTATTAAGCTCATGTAGTGGAATCTACCCATAATAGATAGCACCAGGTTTACAGAACCTGCTCAATTGCTCAGGACTCCAAACTAACACAGTGGATTCTTTATAAAAACTGATTTACTGTCCAAATCATGCTCCAAACTGCACAGACCCATGTAGGGACAGCAGAGTATCTGCTTGCATCAAACATCAGATGATGGAGAGCAACAAACAGTAGAAACATAAATTAAGCTTCCTGCAGACAGTTGTTAAAACCCCACCCATCGCTCCCCTACAATTTACTGGCCACATGATCTTACTGAACACAAAAGGTCACCATGGGGCTTAGACAATATTTGTTGTGCCCTATGTTAACCAATTTAAAACCATAACTAACTGATATCATATGGAACATAGGAACTTCCTTTGATCCTTTCACTAAAGTCTTTGCTTTAAAAAAAAAACAAAAAAAAACAACAGAACAAAGAAAAACAGTCTATTCAAACACTAAGCTTTTTCATAAAGGGAAGTAAACTTAACGGCTAAAAGACAGGCACATGGATAATCCTAACACTTTCATGGCAAAAAGGAAGAAAACAGTGCAAGAATAAATATTCATAAAAGTGCAAATGGGAGTATGAAATCGATATGGAAATCGGGGAAAGTCCTGTCGAAAAAATAAAAAATAAAAAAAGGCACCGGGAACAAGAAGCTGAGTGGACCATGAATGGGTTTTTAATTTATTTATTTTGCAGCCACTTTCCCCTTAAAGAACTAGATTGTAGTCAGCGGCAAACCTATTCAGAGAGCTATAAAAATATAGAACTATTGTTTTAATGAACAAAAGCAGCTTTTTCATATACAAAAATAAACAGAGATACAATGTCCCATCTAGTTTATACTCTGCAGCTGGTATAAAAAGTTATTGCAAAACATTAAGACATTCCACTGTCTCTTAAAGGGATAGTCTAGTCCAAATTAAACAAGAAAGGGCATGCAGTTTTAAAAATTTTCCAATTTAATTTTATCATCAAATTTGCTTTGTTTTCTTGGTATTCTTTGTTGAAAGCTAAACCTAGGTAGGCCCATATGCTAATTGTTAAGCCCTTGAAGGCCGCCTCTTAGCTCAGGGCATTTTGACAGTTTTCCACAGCTAGACAGCACTAGCTCGTGTGTGCCCTATAGATAACATTGAGCTCACTCCCATTGAGTTTTTTCTGAGTCAGCACTGATTGGTTATATGCAAGTCTGTCAAAAAACTGAGATAAGGGGCAGTCAGCAGAGGCTTAGATACAAGGTAATCACAGAGGTAAACAATGTATAAATACAACTGTGTTGGTTATGCAAAACTGGGGAATGGGAAATAAAGGGATTATCTGTATTTTTAAACAAACATTTTCAAGTAGACTGACCCTTTAAGAAAAACACACCATTTCTAAATTACTGTTTTGCAACATTAAAAAATGTTTATATTACACTTTTTTTTGCTCAATAAACTTTAACAAATTTCTAAATAAACACATAATAATACATTTTATTTGTAAATAGAAAGTCCATTTGGTAAAATAAATGAAATATTTGGCTTTTAAATTACAGAAATAATGTCGTCGTCCCCCCCCCCCTTAAGACAGCCTATGATCAAATAAAATATTTACTGTTTTGGGTTACAACATTAAAAACATGTATGATGTTTCCACTGAGAATCTGCCAGCATCAATGGGTAACTGACCAAATACAAAGCTGCTATGCAAAGAAAAATAAAAAACACTACTCTTAAAGGGACAGTCTAGGCCAAAATAAACTTTCATGATTCAGATAGAGCATGTAATTTTAAACAATTTTCCAATTTACTTTTATCACCAATTTTGCTTTGTACTCTTGGTATTCTTAGTTGAAAGCTTAACCTAGGAGGTTCATATGCTAATTTCTTAGACCTTGAAGCCCACCTCTTTCAAATTGCATTTTATCAGTTTTTCACCACTAGAGGGTGTTAGTTCACATATTTCATATGTGCACGTGAAGTAATCTGGGAGCAGGCACTGATTGGCTAGACTGCAAGTCTGTCAAAAGAACTGAAAAAAACACAATTTATACTTACCTGATAAATTTATTTCTCTTGTGGTGTATCCAGTCCACGGATCGTCCATTACTTGTGGGATATTCTCATTCCCAACAGGAAGTTGCAAGAGGAAACCCACAGCAGAGCTGTAATATAGCTCCTCCCCTAACTGTCATAGCCAGTCATTCGACCGAAAACAAGCCGAGAAAGGAGGAACCATAGGGTGCAGTGGTTACTGTAGTTTAAATTTAAAAATGACTTGCCTTAAAATGACAGGGCGGGCCATGGACTGGATACACCACAAGAGAAATAAATTTATCAGGTAAGTATAAATTGTGTTTTCTCTTGTAAGGTGTATCCAGTCCACGGATCATCCATTACTTGTGGGATACCAATTCCAAAGCTAAAGTACAGGGATGAAGGGAGGGACAAGGCAGGAACTTAAATGGAAGGAAACACTGCCTGTAAAACCATTCTCCCAAATATAGCCTCCGAAGAAGCAAAAGTATCAAATTTGCAAAATTTTGAAAAAGTATGAAGCGAAGACCAAGTCGCCGCCTTGAAAATCTGTTCAAAAGAAGCCTCATTTTTAAAGGCCCAAGTGGAAGCCACAGCTCTATTGGAATGAGCTGTAATCCTTTCAGGAGGCTGCTGTCCAGCAGTCTCATAGGCTAAACGGATTAAACTTCTTAGCCAAAAAGAAGGAGAGGTTGCCGAAGCCTTTTGACCTCTCCTCTGTCCAGAGTAGACAACAAACCAAGCAGATGTTTGACGAAAATCTTTAGTAGCTTGTAAGTAAAAACTTTAAAAGCACGAGACCACGTCCAGATTGTGTAACACAAGGATGGAACAACAATCTCTTGATTGATATTCTTGTTAGATACCACCTTAGGTAAGTACCCAGATTTGGTACGCAGGACTACCTTATCCGTATGAAAAATCAGATAAGGAGAATCACATTGTAAGGCAGATAACTCGGAGACTCTACGAGACGAGGAAATAGCTACCAAAAAAAGGACTTTCCAAGATAAAAGTTTGATATCTATGGAATGAAGAGGTTCAGACGGAACTTCTTGAAGAACCTTAAGAACCAAGTTTAAAGCTCCATGGTGGAGCAACCGGTTTAAACACGAGGCTTGATTCTAACTAAAGCCTGACAAAAAGCCTGAACGTCTGGAACATCTGCCAGACGCTTAACTAGCTGACAATCCTTTTTCCAAACCTTCTTGGAGAAAAGATAATATCCTAGGAATCCTGACTTACTCCATGAGTAACCCTTGGATTCACACCAATAAAGATATCCATGCCATATCTTATGGTAAATTTTCCTGGTGACAGGCTTTCGTGCCTGTATTAAGGTATCAATAACTGACTTGGAGAATCCACGCTTTGATAAAATCAAGCGTTCAATCTCTAGGCAGTCAGCCGCAGAGAAATTAGATTTGGATGGTTGGAAGGACCCTGAAGTAGAAGGTCCTGTCTCAGAAGCAGAGACCATGGTGGAAAGGATGACATGTCCACTAGATCTGCATACCAGGTCCTGCGTGGCCACGCAGGTGCTATTAGAATCACTGATGCTCTCTCCTGCTTGATCTTGGCAATCAGTCGAGGGAGCAGAGGAAACGGTGGAAACACATAAGCCAGGTTGAAATGACCAGGCGCTGCTAGAGCATCTATCAGTGTCGCCTTGGGATCCCTGGACCTGGATCCGTAACACGGAAGCTTGGCGTTCTGGTGAGACGCCATGACATCCAGTTCTGGTTTGCCCCAACGATGAATCAGTTGTGCAAATACCTCCGGATGGAGTTCCAACTCTCCCGGATGAAAAGTCTGACGACTTAGAAAATCCGCCTCCCAGTGCTCTACACCTGGGATATGGATAGCTGATAGGTGGCAAAGGTGAATCTCTGCCCAGCGAATTATTTTTGAAACTCCTAACATCTGTAGGGAACTTCTTGTTCCCCCTTGATGGTGATGTAAGCTACAGTCCGTGATGTTGTCCCGACTGAAATCTGATGTACCTCAGAGTTGCTAACTGAGGCCAAGCCTGAAGAGCCTTGAATATTGCTCTTAGTTCCAGAATATTTATTGGAAGGAGAGACTCCTCCTGAGTCCACGATCCCTGAGCCTTCAGGGAGTTCCAGACTGCACCCCAACCTAGAGAAGAAGACTGGCAATTGTTGTTACAATTGTCAATCTGGCCTGCGAAAGGGTCATACCTTTGGACAAATGGACCCGAGATACCTACCAGGGAAAAGAATACCTGGTCTCTTGGTCCAGATTCAGTTGAGGGGGACAAATCTGTGTAATCCCCGCTCCACTAACAGAGCAGCATAGTTGCAGCGGTCTGAGATGTAAGCGTGCAAACGGCACTATGTCCATTGCCACTACCATTAAGCGATTACTTCCAACATGAGCCACCGAAGGGCGCGGAATGGAATGAAGAACCCTGGCAGGAATTAGAAGCTTTGATAACCAGGACTCCGTCAGTGGAATTTTCATTTCTACAGAATCTATCAGAGTCCCTAGAAAGGAAACTCTTGTGAGTGGGGATAGAGGAACTCTTTTCCTCGTTCACTTTCCACCCATGCGACCTCAGAAATTGCAGTACCTACGTCCGTATGTAGACTTGGCAATTTGGAAGTTTGACGCCTGTATCAGGATGTCGTCTAAATAAGGGCTACTGCTATGCCCGCGGCCTTAGGACCCGCCATAAGCGGACCCTAGAACCTTGTAAAGATTCTTGGGAGCTGTAGCTAATCCAAAGGGAAGAGCTACAACTGGTAATGCCTTGTCTTGAAAGGCAAACCTGAGAAACCGATGATGATCTTTGTGTAGTCGGAATGTGAAGATAAGCATCCTTTAGATCCACTGTAGTCATATATTGACCCTCCTGGATTCAGTGGTAGGATGGTACGAATAGTTTCCATCTTGAAAGACGGAACTTTGAGAATTTGTTTAAGATCTTTAGATCCAAAATTGGTCTGAAGGTTCCCCTCTTTTTTTGGGAACCACAAACAGATTTGAGTAAAAAACCCTGTTCCCTGTTCACTCCATAACTAGGAGGTCTCGTACACAGTGTAAGAATGCCTCTCTCTTTATCTGGTGTGGCAGATAATTGTGAAAGGTGATAATCTCCCTTTTGGGGGGGGAAGCTTTGAAGTCCAGAAGATATCCCTGGGATATAATTTCCAACGCACAGGATCCTAAACATCTCTTGCCCACCGGCCTTGGGTGAAAGTCTGCCCCCTACTATATCCGTGTTACCGGATAGAGGGCCGTTCCTTCATGCTGTTTTAGAGGCAGCAGCAGGCTTTTTTGACCTGCTTACCTTTTTTCCCGGTCTGGTTTGGTCTCCAGACCATCTTGGATTGGAGCAAAAAGTTCCCTCATGTTTATTATTAGAGGAAGTTGATGCCGCACCTGCCTTGAAGTTTTGAAAGGCACGAAAATTAGACTGTTTGGCCCTAGATTTGGACCTATCCTGAGGAAGGGCATGACCTTTTCCTCCAGTGATATCAGCAATAATCTCCTTCAAACCAGGCCCGAATAGGTCTGCCCCCTTGAAGGGAATGTTAAAGTAGCTTAGATTTTGAAGTCACGTCAGCTGACCATGATTTTAAGCCATAGCGCTCTGCGCGCCTGTATAGCAAAACCAGAATTCTTAGCCGTTAGTTTAGTCAAAATGAACAATAGCATCAGAAATAAAAGAATTGGCTAGCTTAAGTGCTCTAAGTTTGCCAAGTATGTCATCCAATGGAGTCGCTACCTGTAAAGCCTCTTCCAGAGACTCAAACTCTATAAGGTAACCTTCTAATTTTTTATCCTTTGGATCTAAAAAAAGCACAACTGTCCTCGACAGGGATAGTAGTACGCTTTGCTAGAGTAGAAACTGCTTCCCTCCACCTTAGGGGACTGTCTGCCATAAGTCCCGTGTGGTGGCGTCTATTGGAAACATTTTTCTAAAAATAGAGGGGAAGAGAAACGGCACACCTGGTCTATCCCATTCCTTATTAATAATTTTTGTAAACCTTTAAGGTATTGGAAAAACACTCAGTACACACCGCACTGCAAGTATTTATCCAGTCTACACAATTTCCCTGGCACTGCAATGGAATCACAGTCATTCAGAGCAGCTAGAAACCTCCCTAAGCAACACGCGGCAGGTGTTCAAGCTTAAATTTAAATGTAGAAATATTAGAATCAGTATCTTCCTGAGTCATTAACATCATCCACTGACTGAAGCTCTCTTTCCTCAGCTTCTGCATATTGTGAGGCAGTATCAGACAGGGTTCTTAAAGCGTCAGTATGCTCTGCATTTTGTCTCACCCCAGAGCTAGTCTCGCTTACCTCTAAGTTCAGGTAGTCTGGGCTAATACCGCTGACAGTGTATTATCCATGACTTGCCGCCATGTCTTGTAAAGTAAACGCTATGGGGCGCCCTAGATGTACTTGGCGCCATTTGAGCGTGAGTCCCTTAAGCGGGAGTCAAAGGGGTCTGACACGTGGGAAAGTTAGTCGGCATAAACTTCCCCCTCGTCAGATTCCTCTGGTGATAAAAATTTTAAAGACAGAAAATGATCTTTATTGCCTAAAATGAAATCAGTACATTTGGTACAACATTCTAAGACGGGGTTCCACACCATGGCTTTTAAACTAATGAACAAGGAGTTTTTTCTATGTCCAGACATGTTTATACAGACTAGCAATGAGACTAGCAAGCTTGGAAAATACTTAAATCAAGTTAACAAGCAAATATAAAAAACGTTACTGTGCCTTTAAGAGAAACAAATTTTGTCAGAATTTCAAAAACAGTGAAAAAATGCAGTAAATCAAACGAAATTTTTACAGTGTATGTAAATAGGCTAGCAGAGCATTGCACCCACTTGCAAATGGATGATTAAACCCCCTTAGTTCAAAAAACGGATCAAAAAAACGAAATAGACGTTTTTAACAGTCACAACCCAACTGCCACAGCAAGCTGTAGCCCTACCTTCCCTCAACGACTTTTTGAAAGCCTTTGGGCCCTTTAGAGATGTCCTATAGCATTCAGAGGGCCTTTTGAGGGAATCTGGATGTCTTAGTCTGTAATTTAACTGCTCAAAAAAGCGCTAAAATAGGCCCCTCCCACTCATACTATAACAGTGGAAAGCCTCAGGAAACTGTTTCTAGTCAAAATTTAAGCCAGCCATGTGGAAAAAACTGGGGCCCCAGATAAAGTTTTATCACCAAAGCTATATAAAAAAACGATTAAACATGCCAGCAAAACGTTTTATATTGCAATATCATAAGGTTATTACCCCTGGGAGTAAGCATGATACCAGTCGTTATTAAATCACTGTAATTCAGGCTTAACTTACATTAATCCAGTATCAGCAGCATTTTCTAGTGTTTTCCAATCTCTAGAAAAAATTATAACTGCACATACCTGATAGCAGAATAAACTGCACGCCATTCTCTCGCTGAAGTTTTACCTCATCTGTGTAATCCCTCGGACATAGTGAGAACAGCAATGGATCTTAGTTTACAACCTGCTAAGATCATAGAAACCTCAGGCAGATTCTTCTTCTATTTACTGCCTGAGATAAAATAGCACAACTCCGGTACTATTTAAAAATAACAAACTTTTGATTGAAGAAAATAAACTAACTATATTTAACCACTCTCTCCTACAACATCCTAGCTTGTTGAGAGTTGCAAGAGAATGACTGAGTATGACAGTTAGGGGAGGAGCTATATTACAGCTCTGCTGTGGGTTTCCTCTTGCAACTTCCTGTTGGGAATGAGAATATCCCACAAGTAATGGATGATCCGTGGACTGGATACACCTTACAAGAGAAAGGGGGCAGTTTGCAGAGGCTTAGATACAAGATAATCACAGAGGTTAAAAGTATATTATTATAACTGTGTTGGTTATGCAAAACTGGGGAATGGGTAATAAAGGGATTATCTATCTTTTAAAACAATAAAAATTCTGGTGTAGACTGTCCCTTTAAGTATCTGGGAGATCTACAGACATTTCTATCAAATATATGTATAGCCATATGAATATATAAAGGCACAGTAAAAGGTATGCTTTCTCTATTAGTGCTTGTTTTTGTTTATATATTTTTAAAGGGACACTAAAGTCAAACAATATACTTCCATTATCAAAATGTGCACATTCTTTTTATATGCTCACTTTCAGAGCATGTGCAGAAGTACACAGTATATACGTATAAGCATTTTATGATTGGCAGATGGCTGTCACATGATACAGGGGGAGGGAAAATTGGTTCAACTTTGTAATTTGCCAGAAAATATTCTATTGCTTATTTCAAATTCAAAAAGTGCTATTGTGTCTTTGTCAATTATTAATTTTTAATGTATTTAGTGTTCCTTTCATTTAGAATAATAGTAACAATGCACAACATCTATACATGTCATCTTGAGGGTCAACACTATTTATTCATTAACTAGTTATAAAGGGACATGAAACCCAAAATGTTTTGTTTATGATACATAGACCATACAGTTTTAGAAAGCTTTCCAATTCCCTTCTATTAGCTAAATTTGCTTTTATTCTTTTAGTATTCTTTGTTGAAAGAGCAGCAATGCATTTCTGGAAGCTAGCTCAACACATCAGGTGAGCCAATGACAAGATGCATATATGTACAGCCACCAATCAGCAGATAGCTTCCAGTAGTGCATTGCTGCGCCTAAACCTACCAAGGTATGCATTTCAACAAATGATAACAAGAGAAAAAAAGTGAATTAGATATTAGAAGTAAATTGGAAAGTCGTTATTTATATATATAAATTATTTCTTTATATGAATCATAAATTTTAATTCTGACTTTATAGTAAACTAAATGTATTTTAATGTTGCTTATTAACGTGTCAATACTGAAGATAGAGTAGCTAAAGAAAGTGTGGGAGTGTACTCTAATCACTTTCAGTGGGGAGGTGTTGTGCTGGTCTAACTGGCTGTACCACTCACGCAGGCCATAGCTTCAAAAATAATTTGGGTGGAAGTAGGCCATAGCTTCAAAAAATATTTGGGTGAAGTAGGCGGCTGTGCGGGGGGGTAAAGTATTAACTACAGATTCTTTAAGCCCTCATGAGACTGCATTATCGACGGTTTATAAAGGTCACTGGAAAAAAAACCACTGAAACTGAAGTTCAAATCTGCTGAATACAAAACCTTCGACTAAGGTGAAGTGACACGGCACAGCGAGTGAAAGGGTGAGAAAATGTTTTGTGTGGTTCCAGCAAAAAGGCTAAAGGATACAGTGTGGCCCTTTTGAGACATGGTTGGTGCATATGCAACACTTTGAATAATATAAGCTGACCAGCAATAATACAAGTAAGTAAACAACACCCAAGAACGGTGTGCAACCTATCCCCTTACTATAACCAAAAAAACATAATTTATGTAAGAACTTACCTGATAAATTCATTCTTTCATATTAGCAAGAGTCCATGAGCTAGTGACGTATGGGATTATACATTCCTACCAGAGGGGGCAAAGTTTTCCCAAACCTCAAAATGCCTATAAATACACCCCTCACCACAACCCACAAATCAGTTTAAAACGTAAAGCCAAGAGAGTGGGGTGATAAGAAAAAAGTGCGAAAGCGATAAAAAATAAGGAATTGGGAATAATTGTGCTTTATATACAAAAAAATCATAACCACCACAAAAAAGGTGGGCCTCATGGACTCTTGCTAATATGAAAGAAATGAATTTATCAGGTAAGTTCTTACATAAATTATGTTTTCGTTTCATGTAAGATTAGCAAGAGTCCATGAGCTAGTGACATGTTGGATAATGTCGTACCCAAGTATGTGTATCTTCCACACAAGAGTCACTAGAGAGGGAGGGATAAAATAAAGACAGGCCAATTCCGCTGAAAAAAATCCATCACCCAAAAATAAAGTTTAAATCTTATAATGAAAAAAACTGAAATTATAAGCAGAAGAATCAAACTGAAACAGCGGCCTGAGAGTGACTTTTCTACCAAAAAACTGCTTCAGAAGAAGGAAAACACATAAAAATGGGTAGAATTATAGTAAAAGTATGCAAAGAAGACCAAGGTGGCTGCTTTGCAGAATCTGATCAACTGAAGCATCATTCCTATACGCCCAGGAATGTATAAACTGACCTAGTAGAAAATGAGCTTATAATCCTTTGAGGCGGAGTTTTACCCGACTCGACATAGGCATGATGAAACAAAGATTTTAAGCAAGATGTCAAAGAAATGGCAGAAGTCCTTCTGACCTTTCCTAGAACCGGAAAAGATAACAAATAGACTAGAAGTCTTTCGAAATCCCTTAGTAGCTTCAACATAATATTTCAAAGCTCTAACTACATCCAAAGAATGCAACGACTTTTCCTTAGAATTCTTAGGATTAGACACAATGAAGGAACCACAATTTCTCTACTAATGTTTTTAGAATTCACAACCTTAGGTAAAAATTTAAAAAGAAGTTCGCAACACTGCCTTATCCTGATGAAAAATCAGAAAAGGAGACTCACACAGAAAGAGCAGATATTCAGAAACTCTTCTAGCAGAAGAGATGGCCAAAAGAAACAAAACTTTCCAAGGAAAGTAATTAATATCCAGCGAATGCATAGGTTCAAACGGAGGAGCTTGAAGAGCCCCCAGAACCAAATTCAAACTCCAAGGAGGAGAGATTGACTTAATAACAGGTTTTATACAAGCCAAAGCTTGTACAAAACAATGAATATCAGGAAGACTAGCGATCTTTCTGTTGAGATCACAGTCTAGGTTGGAAGAACAAAAGAAGCCCCCTGAACTAAACGATGGTGGTCTGTCCACCACGTCAGAGAGTGTCGAACAATCGGTTTTAAATATATTCATTGAGATATCTTTGTATAATCCCTGCACCACTGGTTCAGCATACAGAGCTTAAGAGGTCGCATGTGAAAACGAGCAAAGGGGATCGCGTCCAATGCAGCAGTCATAAGACCTAGAATTTCCATGCATAAGGCTACCAAAGGGAAAGATTGAGACTGGAAGGTTTCGATAAGCCTGAAACCAATTTCAGACACCTCTTGTCCGTCATAGACAGAATCAAGAACACTGAATCTATGAGGAAACCTAAAAAGGTTACCCCTTGACTGAGGAATCAAACGAACTTTTTGGTAAATTTGATCCTCCAACCATGTTCTTGAAGAAACAACACTTATAAAAGACTGAAGTTCTTTCATAGTGAAAATGAGCAAAGGGGAATATGAATCATATGCTGTGGCCATAAGGACCTAAAACTTCTATGCATATATAGCAACTGAAGGAAATAATAGAGACCTTAAAGGGTACCAACAGACGGAACCCATAACATTATCCCTTGTCTGATAGAGACAAGGACAGTGACACAAACTATCTGGAAACCTAAAAAAGGTGACCCTTGTGTGAGGAATCAAGAGCTTTTGAAAAGAAGATCCTCTAACTATGTCCTGAAGTGTAAGTGAATCATATGAGATTCCGCATCCTCAGAAAATAATCTGAATGAAAACAGATAAAATGAAAAAATTGCATTTATTGTATCTAATGAAAACAAATAATGCTATCAACGACCATAAAAAGGCAAAATAGTTTGAATAAAACTCCAAACCCCAGTTCCTCAAAAGGAACTGGAAGAAATACCCCTAGAAGATTCCAGGTCTGAGCAGCGCTTGAACCCCATGGGTGCCCAGCCATGCTTCAACAGTACCCAAAATATATAGGACAGAAACACAGTTAAAGAAAGTGTTAGACTTACTGGAATAAAATCAAAGAAATTTCAAAGAAGCCTTAACCTGCCCCTTATCAGCCAAGCTGGAATACGGCACGTACATCGCAAAATTAGGGAGCTGATTTCGAACTCCAAATATAAACATGTTACTTGGGAAAGAACTCAGGAATTTGTTCCTTAATAAGAACAACCAAACCAGTATAAGCTTAAAGTTTTAGTCTTAGAACTCAACCTTGAAGCCCAGAGTAAGAGTTAAGAATTGAATCCAATTATAAAACAAATAATTGATTATCTTAGAACAAAAGAAATATGGATTTTTTTTTTATTTTTTTTTTAAATCACAAAATTCTTCTAGCTAAAAAAGCTAAAGACATAGATTAACCCTCATTTGTGAAAATATTCAATAAAATGAAGACACAAATGAAATTATTAGCATGATAGTCCAGATTAAAGGACCAGCCAATACAGTGGACTTGCATAATCAATAAATGCAAAACAACAAGACAAATGCAACAGCACCTAGTCTAGTAAATGTTGTCCCTTTAACAATGCTAAAATAAATCATAATCTGATACTTGATCTTAAAGTAAACAGAGAAAATGAAGCAATTGCCATATCCAAATAAATCACAGGACCAAGAAAGTACCTGAAACTAAATAATTTTCCATAAATAAGATACAACTATCTAAAGGAAAATAAATACTATTTTGCTATAGAAACAATAGCATAATAAGCAGAATTAGAGATAGCCCCAATAAATTGGAGAACCCTCCAAATTGAGTTTAACTGCTGGCAAAGAATATAGTTTAAAACCTTTGAAGAAAGAATAAAAGAAAATTCTCAGCCTATTCCATTCCCTAGTATAGGGAATTGTAAAGAAAACCTCTGAAAACACAGAAGAAATAAATAGGCAGAAATAATGTCAGCTAGTCTTAAAGAACTAGTTACCTTAATATCCAAAATAATCAACACCTTTTCAACAAAGAACAAATGTACTTTAATAATAGAAAAATAATAAAAAAGTAGATTTGTTAGTGTCAATATCTGATGAAGAAAATTTCTGAAAGAGAAAAAAACATCATCAGAGAAGGATAAATCAGTATGTTGTTGGTCATTTGAAACTTCAATAATTAAAAAAGAAGTGAAAAAGACCTAAAAATTTTATTAGAAGGCACGAAGTCAGACAAAGCCTTTAACATAGAATCAGAAAAATATTTCTTATAAGTCTTCTAAATATTTCTTTTAAGAAAAGAAAATATATAAGGCATAAATACTAATGGAATTCGCATGTAAAAGTATAACATAATAACTTATTACAAACCATAGCTAAAGATAAACATTTATAACATTTAAAATAAATGAACTTAGCTTTGGTAGAACTGAAACTCAGTTAAGCATTTTTCCAAAAGTGGCTTCTGATTCAGAGTCCATCTGAGACATCTTGCAATATGTAATAGAAAAAACAACATATAAAGCAAAATTGATCAAATTCCTTAAATGACAGTTTCAGGAATGGGAAAAAAATGCCAATGAACAAGCTTCTAGCAACCAGAAGCAATAAATAATGAGACTTAAATATTGTGGAGACAACAATGACGCTCAAATTTTTTAGCGCCAAAAAAGCCGCCCACATTATTTGGCGCCTAAATGCTTTTGGCGCCAAGAATGGCGCCACATCCGGTAACGCCGACATTTTTTGGCTCAAAAACGTCAAAAAAATTACGCAACTTCCGGCGTCACGTATGACGCCGGAAATGACAAGAACATTTTTGCGCCAAGAAAGTCCGCGCCAAGAATGACGCAATAAAATGAAGCATTTTCAGCCCCCGCAAGCCTAACAGCCCACAGGAAAAAAAGTCAAATTTTAAGGTAAGAAAAAATTGAATTATTCATATGCATTATCCCAAATATGAAACTGACTGTCTGAAAATAAGGAACGTTGAACATCCTGAATCAAGGCAAATAAATGTTTAAACACATATATTTAGAACTTTATATAAAAGTGCCCAACCCTAGCTTAGAGTGTCACAGAAAATAAGACTTACTTACCCCAGGACACTCATCTACAAGTAGTAGAAAGCCAAACCAGTACTGAAACGAGAATCAGTAGAGGTAATGGTATATAAGAGTATATCGTCGATCTGAAAAGGGAGGTAAGAGATGAATCTCTACGACCGATAACAGAGAACCTATGAAATAGACCCCGTAGAAGGAGATCATTGAATTCAAATAGGCAATACTCTCTTCACATCCCTCTGACATTCACTGCACGCTGAGAGGAAAACCGAGCTCCAACCTGCTGCGGAGCGCATATCAACGTAGAATCTAGCACAAACTTACTTCACCACCTCCACAGGAGGCAAAGTTTGTAAAACTGATTTGTGGGTGTGGTGAGGGGTGTATTTATAGGCATTTTGAGGTTTGGGAAACTTTGCCCCTCCTGGTAGGAATGTATATCCCATACGTCACTAGCTCATGGACTCTTGCTAATTACATGAAAGAAACTATATATTTGTGCTTATGAGGGAGCTTTAAATATACAAAGAAGGAAAGGGAAGGACATTATATTTTTGATAGATAATTATAATTGCTATGTATGTTCATTGGGGTATGGCCTGACTAAGTATACAAATGAAGCTCTGTGAAAAAGAAAGTTTAAGATGAAATAATAATGACAATATTACAACACTGCCAAGAAAAATATTATTATTGTGTTGTCCTGTTTCATTGCAGTTGTGTAATATGAGGAACAGCAGATAACAAAAACATGGTTATATCCAGAAAATACCAGCTGCAAGGACTATTAAACACAATAATTTGGTAGAGGTTCCTTCAGTCAGTTATATAAACGTATACAAATTTTACCTTTCCAAATGCCATTGTTTTAAAGCTTTAAAATCCTCCTAATTTATAAAATGATTACATTCAAACAAAAATTTCTAAAAGCAATGCACTGTAGTAAAGGCATTAAATATGACAACTCTATAGCAGTATTTTCTAGAAATACAGTAAATAAAATAAACTTTATTCTTACCTGAGCAAACAAATAAGACATGACATAGTCATCTAGTATAGGGCTCTCCGAGCCCTTTGTACCTCCATGTCGAAAGGCTCTACTGTTTCCATTGCAGTACCAGTGAGGAAAATAAAACCTGTTGAGAACACAAATTAGTTTACAAAATATTAGAAAAAAGTTAAAGGGACAGTCTACTCCAAAATTTGTATTATTTATTACCCATTCCCTAGTGTTTCATAACCAACACTGTTATATTAAAGGGATATAAAACCCATTTTTTTTCTTTCATGATTCAGACAGAGCATGCAATTTTAATCAACTTTGTAATTTACTCCTATAATAAATTTTTCTTTGTGGCTAAAATGTAACCACCGGTCACAGCAAGCGATACTCAGGGCTCTGAACCAAAAATGGGCTGTCTCCTAAGCTTACATTCCAGCTTTTCAAATAAAGATACCAAGAAAACAAAGAAAAATTGATAATAGTAGTAAATTACAAAGTTGCTTAAAATTGCATGCTCTATCTGAAACATAACAGAAAAAAATTGTGTTTCATATCCCTTCAATATATTTTTACCTCTGTGATTACCTTGTATCTAAGTATTTCCAGACTGCCCTGCCCCCTTATTGTTTATCTTTCAACAAAGAATACCAAGCAACCAAAGCAAATTTGATGATAAAATTAAAATTGAAAGTTGTTTAAAATTGCATGCCCTATCTGAATCATGAAAGTTTAATTTTGACTAGATTGTTTGTTTAATTATTTAGCAACGTATTAACATCACATTAACATCACATGTGGGTATTACCCGCCCATTCCCCCATTCCCACAAGTAAGGATGAAATCCGTGGACTCGTAATATCTTTGTAAAAGAAAACTAAGTGTATGCTTACCTGATAAATTACTTTCTTTTAAGATATGACGAGTCCACGGCCCTCCCTGTTATTTTAAGACAGGTTTATTTTATTTTTTGAAAACTTCAGTCACCTCTGCACCTTTTTAGCCTTTTCTTTTCTCTTCCTATAACCTTCGGCCGAATGACTGAGGGTGGAGGGGAAGGGGAGGGGCTATATATACAGCTCTGCTGTGGTGCTCTTTGCCACTTACTGTTAGCAGGAGGTTAATATCCCACAAGTAAGGATGAAATCCGTGGACTCGTCATATCGTAAAAGAAAGTAATTTATCAGGTAAGCATAAATTTAGTTTCTCTTGTAAGATGTATCCAGTCCACGGGTTCATCCATTACTTGTGGGATATTCTCCTTCCCAACAGGAAGTTGCAAGAGGACACCCACAGCAGAGCTGTCTATATAGCTCCTCCCCTAACTGCCACCCCCAGTCATTCTCTTGCAACTCTCGACAAGAAAGGAAGTATCAAGAGATATGTGGTGACTAAGTGTAGTTTTACCTTCAATCAAAGGAGTTTGTTTATTCTTAAAACAGGTACCGCGTTTTGTACTGTTTTTTACTCTCAGGCAGGAAATTAGAAGAAGAGTTTCTTGGCCTGGAGGTTTTATGATCTTAAGCGGTATTTGTAACTAAGGTCCTCACTGGCTGTTCTCACACATAACTGAAGGAGTATGGGGGGGGGGAACAACTTCAGTTGGGGGGGAACGGTCTGCAGATTACCTGCTTTGAGGTATGTTCAGTATTTTTATTTCTAGAGAGATGAATTGAGTTCTAGAAAATGCTGACAGAGCCTTGTGTATATTGAGGTAAGCCTGATGCAGTGGATTTAACAGCGGACTGGGATCATGCTTATATTACTTAGTGACAAAAACGTTTACATGACTTCATAAATAGGACGGTTTTTTCTCTGAGGGAGATAACTCTTTATTTGGGGGCCTAGTTTCAACATGGCTAATCAGTATACTCCCTAGGAGTACTTTCTTAAGGCCCCTCTGGCATCAGTACATTGGTGGGAGGGGCCCTAATTTAGCGCTCTAAATGCACAGTTTTTATTCAGACTGAGTCAATCCAGCTTCCCTAGAGGAGTCCTCTGACACCTGAGGACCATTACAAGGGGTTTATTTCTGCACAAAATCGTATTTGAGGGCAGGTAGGAGCCTCCGCATAGCTGTGGCAGGGTGCTCAACTGTCTCTTACTTCTTAGCCAAAAAGAAAAAGAGGTAGCCGTAGCTTTCTGACCCCTACGCTTTCCAGAATAAACAATGAATAATGAAGATGATTGACAGAAATCCTTAGTTGCCTGTAAGTAAAACTTTAAGGCACGGACCACGTCCAAGTTATGTAACAGACGCTCCTTCTTAGGAGGATTAGGACACAAGGAAGGAACAACAATTTCCTGATTAATATTCTTATTCGAAACAACCTTAGGAAGGAACCCAGGTTTGGTATGTAAAGACCACCTTATCAGAATGAAATATTGAGATTAAGGCGAATACACTGTAATGCTGAAAGCTCAGAAACTCTTCGAGGCAGAAGAGAATAGCAACCAAAAACAGAACTTTCCAAGATAATAGTTTAATATCTATGGAATGCATAGGTTCAAACGGAACCTCTTGCAGCACTTGAAGAACTAAATTCAAACTCCAGGGAGGAGTAATAGGTCTAAATACAGGATTAATTCTAAATAAGAGCTGACAAAAAAGACTGAACATCTGATACATTTGCCAAACGTTTGTGAAACAGAATGACAAAGCTGAAATTTGTCCCTTTAAGGAACTTGCTGATAACCCTTTCTCCAATCCTTCTTGGAGAAAAAGAGACAAAATCCTAGGAATCCTAACTTTACTCATGAGTAACCCTTGGATCACACCAATAAAGATATTTATGCCATATCTTATGATAGATCTTCTAGTGACAGGCTTTCTAGCCTGTATCAAAGTATAGATAACTGAATCAGAGAATCCTCGCTTCGATAAAATCAAGCGTTCAATCTCCACACAGTCAATTGCAGAGAAATTAGATTTGGATGTTGGAAAGGACCTTGAATGAGAAGGTCCTGTCTCAACGGAAGTTTCCACGGTGGCAGAGAGGACATGCCCACTAGATCCGCATACCAAGTCCTGCGTGGCCACGCAAGCACTATCAGGATTACTGAAGCTCTCTCCTGTTTGATTCGACCAATCACGCGTGGGAGGAGAGGAAACAGCGGAAACACATAAGGTAGGCTGAACAACCAAGGTACTGCCAAGGCATCTATCAGTTCAGCCTGAGGATCCCTTGAACGGGATCCGTATCTTGGAAGCTTAGCTTTCTGACGAGATGCCATCAAATCCAATTCCGGTCTGCCCCATCTGAGAATCAATGAGGCAAATACCTCCGGGTGAAGTTCCCAGTCTGTTGACTTAGAAAATCTGCCTCCCAGTTCTCTACCCCTGGGATGTAGATCGCTGACAGATGACAAGAGTGGGCCTCTGCCCGACTGATTATCTTGGATACTTCTATCATCGCTAATGAACTCCTTGTTCCCCCCTTATGATTGACATATGCCACAGTCATTATGTTGTCCGACTGGAATCTGATGAATTTGGCCGAAGCCAACTGAGGCCATGCCTGAAGCGCATTGAATATTGCTCTCAGTTCCAGAATCTTGATTGGAAGTAGAGACTCCACCTGAGTCCAAACACCCTGAGCCTTCAGGGAGTTCCAAACTGCACCCCAGTCCAGAAGGCTGGCATCTGTTGTCACTATCAACACGAGGGTCTGCGGGAAACAAGTCCCCTGGGACAGATGATCTGGTGCAACCACCAATGAAGAGTTTCTGGTCTCTTGATCCAGAATTATCTTTGGGAGATAAATCCGCATAATCCCCATTCCACTGACCAAGCAAGCACAGTTGCAGTGGTCTGAGATTGAAAGCGAGCAAACGAACGATGTCCATTGCCGCTACCATTAATCCGATTACCTCCTACACTACCCTGAGCCACTGATGGCCGAGGAATGGACAGAAGTGCTCGGCAAGCATTTCAAAATCTTTGATTTCTGACCTCCGTCCAGAAATACTTTCATGGCTACCGAGTCTATCAGAGTTCCCAAGAAAGGAACCTTGTCCTGTGGAACAAGTGAACTCTTCTCTATGTTCACCTTCCAGCCGTGAGTTCTCAGAAAAGACAACACTGTGTCCGTGGGAGATTTTGTCAGATGATATGTTGACACCTGAATCAGAATATCGTCCAGATAAGGCGCCACCGCTATCCCTTGCGGTCTGAGATCCGCCAAAAGAGACCCTAGAACCTTTGTGAAGATTCTGAGTGCTGTGGCCAACCCAAAAGAAAGAGCCACGAACTGATAATGTTTGTCCAAGAAGGCAAAACTTAGAAACCGATGATGATCTTTGTGGATTGGAAATATGAAGGTAAGCATCCTTCAAATCCACGTAGTCATATATTGACCCTCCTGGATCATTGGCAAAATCATTCGAATTGTCTCCATCTTGAATGATGGAACTCTTAGAAATTTGTTTAGACACTTGAGGTCCAAAATGGGTCTGAACGTTCCCTCTTTTCTGGGGACCACAAATAGGGTTTGAGTAAAACCCCTGTCTCTGTTCCAATTTTGGAACAGGACAGATTACTCCCATATTAAAAAGGTCTTTTACATCTCTCTTTATCTGGTTTGCAGATAATTTTGAAAGATGAAATCTCCCTCTTGGGAGAAAAACCTTGAATTCCAATTGATAACCATGGGTCACTATTTCTTAGTGCCCAGGAATCCAGAACATCTCTTGCCCAAACCTGAGCAAAGAAAGAAAGTCTTGCCCCCCTACTAGATCCGGTTCCCGGATCGGGGCCACCCTTCATGCTGCTTTGTGGAAGAAGAAGCGGGGGTCCTCCTTTAAGTTCCGAAAGAAACGAAAATTATTCTGTTTACCCCTCATATTAACCAACCTATCCTGAGGTAGGGCATGGCCCTTACCTCCTGTAATATCAGAAATGATCTCCTTCAATTCTGGTCCAAAAAGGTCTTACCTCTAAGGGAATAGCTAAAAGCTTATGTTTTGATGACACATCAGCAGACCAAAGATTTGAGCCACAATGCTCTACGTGCTAAAATAGCAAATCCTGCATTTTTTTGCCGCTAATTTAGCAATTTGAAAAAGCGGCAATCAGTAATAAAACAATTAGCTAGCTTAAGAGCCTCAATTCTATCTAGAATGTCATCTAATGGAGTCTCAACCTTAAGAAACTCTTCTAGAGCCCTCAAACCAAAAAGCTGCTGCATGTAGTTACTGGAATAATGCAAGCCGTAGGTTGTAAAAGAGATCCCTGATTAACAAATAATTTCTTTAGTAGACCCCTCTAATTTCTGCCATATCCACGGATACCTGTGCCGCACAGTGTGCTACGAGCATGCATATATCTGTGTATTTCAGCCTACCTAGTGGGGTTACCTCTAACCAAGTATTAGAGAATTT
This sequence comes from Bombina bombina, assembly GCF_027579735.1. NCBI lineage: Eukaryota > Metazoa > Chordata > Amphibia > Anura > Bombinatoridae > Bombina > Bombina bombina. The sequence goes on along the minus strand of NC_069500.1, from coordinate 618,537,305 downwards.
TAAATCAAGTTCGCATTCTGTGGGGCGGTTATATGTGATACCCAGCGGGCTTCTATACCTGATACCCTTAAAGGGACAGTACTACACCCATTTTCATATAACTACATGTAATAGACATTACTATAAAGAGTAATATGCACAGATACGGATATAAAAAGAAGTTCTCAGTTTAGCTCTTTTGAAAAGGTAGCTGGAAAGCCCACTGCGAGTGGGAAATAAGACCCCCCCTCCCCCTTCTTTTGCATCTGAAAAGGCCCTTAACACAACAGGAGCAAGCTGGAGTAGGTATCTGACGGTATTCTCCTAAAACTTTGGGGGCTTGGTTAGGAGTCTGAAAATCAGAGCAATTTTATTTAAAAATTAAGCAAAACTATAATTTTTTTTAAAAAAAAAACAACTTTATGGGCTATATAAATAGATCAACTACAAAACATTTATGCAAAGAAAAAATGAGTGTATAATGTCCCTTTAAGAGTGAACTGACCGCTGTGAGAGTGGGAGTTAGCTGAACGACTCTAAAGGTTACAGAAAGCGATTGTGTACACTTCTCAAGTGTCTGGGAGCTTGTAGTAAAGCAATACTTGCGCATATGGCTTGTTTGATCCACTGATTGTGCACTATGGTGGCACCTTCTTCTTTTTTATCTTACATTTCTGCAGTTCTGATACACCAAGTCTCCTCAGAAAAAAGGCTGCACATACCTTAATGCTGCTTGTAGCATGAAAACCGGTCTCCACACTGAAGATGTCTCATGTTACCTTCAGAAGTCTTGTGGGAACCAGCGTGGATCTTAGTTACAAATGCTAAGATCATCAAACCTCAGGGCAGAAATCTTCTTCCATATCCCCCTGAGGAAGATAGTACGCACCGGTACCATTTAAAATAAAAAAACTTATTGATTGAAGAAACTAAAACTAACACCTTACTTTACCATGTCTTCCTAGTATAACACAGGCAAAGAGAATGACTGAGGGTGGAGGGGAAGGGGAGGGTTCTATATATACAGCTCTGCTGTGGTGCTCTTTGCCACTTCCTGTTAGCAGGAGGTTAATATCCCACAAGTAAGGATGAAATCCGTGGACTCGTCATATCTTTGTAAAAGAAATCCTTAACTTCTAAATCAATTAAAACTCCCCATAGTAAAACAAATATACTTAGTCCTAAAATTAAAGTAGGGTTCTTAGACTCAGAAAAACCGTCTTCATAGGAAGAATCCTCCGAATCAAAAAGCAACCCTATCATCTATGGGGAAATTTAGAGGACCAATCAGTGGTTTTAAGGCCAAAAACCATAACCTTCCAATACTTGCATATGTCAGGAATAACAGCTAACACTCCATTACATTTCTTTCATGAATCAGATAAAGCAGGCAATTTCTTTCTAATCTACCTCTATGGTATGCTCTGTCAGAATCACAAAATACGTTTTTGGATTTCATATCTCTTTAAAAGCAGAGTAAATATTTTTGTCAAGTTTTGGAGAAAGAACTGAAAACCCCTCATGGGTGCAGCCATGATAAGCCATATACCCTTCAACACTCTGTAGTGAAGGCAGCACAGCAAAAACAAAATGTATGCTTACCTGATAAATTTCTTTCTTTCCATATATGAAGAGTCCACGGCGTCATACAATTATTAGTGTGAATATCACTCCTGGCCAGCAGGAGGAGGCAAAGAGCACCACAGCAAAGCTGTTAACTGTCACTCCCCTACCCATAATCCCCAAAGATGATGCCTGAACCAATATGTCGTCGAGGTAAGGTGCCACTGCAATTCCCCCGATACCTGATCGCTGCCAAATGAGTCCCAGAACCTTTGAGAAAATTTTGGGAGCTGTGGCAAGGCCAAACCTTTGAGAAAATTCTGGGGAGCTGTGGCAAGAGCCACAAACTGTTTCTAGAAAGGCGAATCTCAGGAATTTGTGATGATCTCTGTGGATGGGAACATGAAGATACGCGTCCTTCAGGTCTATGGTCATCCTGAACTGAACCTCTTGGACCAAAGGAAGAATGGAACGAATGGTTTCCATTTTGAAGGACGGTACCCTGAGAACCTGGTAGAGGCACTTTAGGTCTAAATTGGGTCGAAAATGTCCCTCTTTTTTGGGAACCACAAACAGATTTTGAATAGAATCCTAAACCCTGTTCCCTTACTGGAACTGGAACAATCACTCCAGGGAGGAAAGGTCTGAACGCAGTTCAAGAATGCCTTTCTTTTACCCGGTATGCAGATAATCTTGAGAGGTGTAATCTGCCCCTGGAAGTGAAAATTTTGAATTTTATTTTGTAACCCTGAGATACTATGTCCACAGCCCAAGGATCTGGGACATCTCGTTTCCACGCTTGACAAAACAGAGAAAGTCTGCCCTCCACTTGACCCAACCCAGACCGGGGGCCGACCCTTCATGCTGACTTAGACTCAGCTGAGGGTTTCTTTGATTGCTTCCCCTTATTCCAAGACTGATTGGGCTTCCAAGAAGACTTGGACTGCTCCTGCTTGGAAGAGGGAGAGGAAGACTTTTGACCCTTGAAATTAAGAAAAGGAACGAAAATTACTTTGACGTCCTTTGAGTCTGTTCTTCTTGTCTTGTGGTAGAAAAGACCCTTTTCCACCCGTAATATCAGAAATTATTTCTGTCAGACCAGGGCCGAACAAGGTCTTCCCCTGGTAAGGAAGTGCCAGAAGCTTGGACTTAGAGGTAGCATCAGCTGACCAAGATTTTTGCCACAATGCCTGCGGGCAAGGACAGTGAAGCCAGACATCTTGGCTCTCAGTCTAATAACTTTGCATGTTAGCATCACGAAATAAAGGAATTGGCTAGTTTGAAAGCCTTAATCCTATTTTGTATCTCTCTACTAAAATTAATTTAGACAAGGCGTTGTACCAATAAGATGCCGCACTTGCTACTGTGGCAATACAAACTGCAGGTTGCCTTTGAAGACCTTGATGAACATACACCTTCTTCAAATAAGCGTCCAGCTTTTAGCTCTATGGGATCCTGAAAGGAGCGCTATCCTCTATAGGGATCGTAGTTCTCTTAGCCAGAGTAGAAATAGCCCCTTCTACTTTAGGCACCAATAATCTTTAAATGGAGTCAGCAACAGGAAGCATCTTTTTAAGTGTGCATAATACTAAATAAAAAAATTACCCAAATTGTAGAAATTTTTTAAATACACTGTCACTTTAAGAATTTTTAATACCACAATATGGCTGCCAGAAGTCTCTAAAACGATCGTATAGTAGATAGACACTGAAGAGACGGAAATTCAATGACGCCGATCCGCTCCATGAATATCCGACAGCAGAGAGAAGTCCCATGACCGTCAGAGAGAGCAGCAGCAAGTTTCCCTCTGCCTACAACATAAAATGCAAGTAGCTGCAGCTGGTTTCAAACTCAAGCAGTCTGTCAGTTAGCCTGTTCTAGCTAAGCAAGCAAAGAAAACCAACTGCCATATAATAAGTTTATACATAAATCCCTGTATAAAACATAAGCCAACCACATACTAGTAAAGTATTTCAATAAAATTAGCCCAAAGAAGGAAAGATTAACCCCTAGACTCAACATAATGTGCCTGCCACTGCCAAAGAGAATCCTGAATCAAGGATTTTAAAAATGTCCCCCCATCTACTGCATATGAAATATTTTTCTGAAGTGCAAGTCTCCAAGACCTAGAAGACAAAAGCACTTACCTGCAATCTAGCTGATCGTCAGGAAGACAGCTCACAAGGCGTGAAAGGACACATACTCCTTACAGAGTGAAGAGAAAGACAAGGGGAGCCTCATAGTGTAATTTGTAATTACATATGTTGTCTATATCAAAATAAATGAAAACTACTCACAAGAATAGTGGCATCTTAAACCAATAAGATGCTATCAGGCAGACTGACGTTTAACCCTTAATGACAACTGACGTACCAGGTACGTCATGCATTAACCAAGCAGTTAATGACAATAGACGTACCTGGTACGTCAGTTGTCTAACAGAGTGCTGGAAGCGATTTGCGATCGCTTCCAGCAGCTCTGAGGGTATTGCAGTGATGCCTCGATATGGAGGCATCCTGCAATACCCCTTTACAAGCCTCCGATGCAGAGAGAGCCACTCTGTGGCCCTCTCTGCACCAGAGCATCGTTGGTGGGTGGTGAGCGCAACAGGGAGGCGGGTGGGCGGCCTGCAATGGGCCCGTGATCATGTGGAGGGGGGGCGGGATCGGAGGTGGGAGTACACGGGGGCGGCGGGCGGGCGCGTGCACGGCGGGAGCGGGGTGAGAACCGCTACCTACAGGAAATAATACATTGGGAGAAAAGGGGGTGGGGGGGGGATTGTATTTATAAAGTAATCGAAGGTTCTGGGAGGGGGGGGGTGGGGGTTGGGGGGTTGTAGCTACACTACAGGAAAGTAGCGTTAAAATAAAGAATCTTTTTTTTTTTTACTTAACTGGGTACTGGCAGACAGCTGCCAGTACCCAAGATGGCGCCCATTAGGCTAGAGGGGGAGGGTTAGAGGAACTGTTTGATGGGGGATCCATGATATTGGGGGCTAAGGGGGGATTCTACACAGCAGCATATGCAAATATGCTATTAAAAACAAAAAACCCCCACAAATATACCTTTTTATATTAGTTACTGGCAGACTTTCTGCCAGTACTTAAGATGGCTGGGAACAATTGTGGGGTGGGGGAGGGAAGAGAGCTGTTTGGGAGGGATCAGGGGTTCTGATGTTTCAGGTGGGAGGCTGATCTCTACACTAAAGCTAAAATTAACCCTGCAAACTCCCTACAAGCTACCTAATTAACCCCTTCACTGCCAGTCATAATACACGTGTGATGCACAGCGGCATTTAGCGGCCTTCTAATTATCAAAAGCAACACCAAAGCCACATATGTCTGCTATTTCTGAACAGAGGGGATCCCAGAGAAGCATTTACAACCATTTGTGCCATAATTGCACAAGCTGTTTGTAAATAATTTCAGTGAGAAACCTAAAGTTTGTGAAAAAGGAAACAATTTATTTTTATTTGATCGCATTTGGCGGTGAAATGGTGGCATGAAATATACCAAAATGGGCCTAGATCAATACTTTGGGTTGTCTACTACACTACACTAAAGCTAAAATTAACCCTACACATTCCCTACAAGCTCCCTGATTAACCCCTGCACTGCTGGACATAATACACGTGTGGTGCGCAGCGGCATTTAACAGCCTTCTAATTACCAAAAAGCAACGCCAAAGCCATATATGTCTGCTATTTCTGAACAAAGGGGATCCCAGAGAAGCATTTACAACCATTTATGCCATAATTGCACAAGCTGTTTGTAAATAATTTCAGTGAGAAACCGAAAGTTTGTGAAAAAATTTGTGAAAAAGTGAATGATTTTTTGTATCTGATCGCATTTGGTGGTGAAATGGTGGCATGAAATATACCAAAATGGACCTAGATTCATACTTTGGGATGTCTTCTAAAAAAAAATATATACATGTCAAGGGATATTCAGGAATTCCTGAAAGATATCAGTGTCCCAATGTAACTAGCGCTAATTTTGATCCTGACCAAAGCCTGAACAAAAGCTTGAACATCTGGCACAGCTGCCAGTCGTTTATATAACAAGACAGATAAAGCAGAAATCTGTCCTTTTAGAGAACTTGCTGACAATCCCTTATCCAAACCTTCTTGGAGAAAGGAAAGGATCCTAGGAATTTTAATCTTACTCCATGAGAATCCCTTGGATTCACACCAACAGATATATCTTTTCCATATTTTATGGTAAATCCTTCTAGTCACAGGTTTTCTGGCTTGTACCAGAGTATCTATCACAGAATCAGAAAACCCACGCTTAGATAAAATCAAGCGTTCAATTTGCAAGCAGTCAGCTGGAGAGAAACTAGATTTGGATGTTCGAATGGACCTTGTACTAGAAGATCCTGTCTCAAAGGTAGCTTCCATGGTGGAGCCGATGACATATTCACCAGGTCTGCATACCAAGTCCTGCGTGGCCATGCAGGACCTATCAAAATCACCGAGGCCTTCTCCTGTTTGATCCTGGCTACCAGCCTGGGAATGAGAGGTAACGGTGGAAACGCATAAGCTAGGTTGAAGGCCCAAGGCGCCACTAATGCATCCACTAGAGTCGCCTTGGGATCCCTGGATCTGGACCCGTAGCAAGGAACCTTGAAGTTCTGACGAGACGCTATTAGATCCATGTCTGGAATGCCCCATAATTGGGTCAATTGGGCAAACACCTCCGGGTGGAGTTCCCACTCCCCCGGATGGAAGGTCTGACGATTCAGATAATCCGCCTCCCAGTTTTCCACTCCTGGGATGTGGATCGCAGATAGGTGGCAGGAGTGATCCTCCGCCCATTTGATGATTTTGGTCACCTCTCTCATCGCCAGGGAACTCCTTGTTCCCCCCTGATGATTGATGTAAGCAACAGTCGTCATGTTGTCTGATTGGAATCTTATGAATCTGGCCTTTGCTAGTTGAGGCCAAGCCCTGAGAGAATTGAATATCGCTCTCAGTTCCAGAATGTTTATCGGGAGAAGAGACTCTTCCCGAGACCATAGACCCTGAGCTTTCAGGGAATCCCAGACCGCGCCCCAGCCTAATAGACTGGCGTCGGTCGTGACGATGACCCACTCTGGTCTGTGGAAGCTCATTCCCTGGGACAGGTGATCCTGGGTCAGCCACCAACGGAGTGGGTCTCTGGTCTTCTGATCTACTTGAATCACTGGAGACAAGTCTGTATAGTCCCCATTCCACTGTTTGAGCATGCACAGTTGTAATGGTCTTAGATGAATTCGCGCAAAAGGAACTATGTCCATTGCTGCAACCATCAACCCTACTACTTCCATGCACTGAGCTATGGAAGGCCGTAGAACAGAGTGAAGAACTTGACAAGCGTTTAGAAGCTTTGACTTTCTGACATCTGTCAGGAAAATCTTCATTTCTAAAGAATCTTTTATTGTCCCCAAAAAAGGAACTCTTGTCGACGGAGACAGGGAACTTTTCTCTATGTTCACCTTCCACCCGTGAGATCTGAGAAAGGCCAGAACGATGTCTGTGTGAGCCTTTGCCTTTGAAAGAGACGACGCTTGTATTAGAATGTCGTCCAAGTAAGGTGCCACTGCAATGCCCCTTGGTCTTAGAACCGCTAGAAGGGACCCGAGCACCTTTGTGAAAATCCTTGGAGCAGTGGCTAGCCCGAATGGGAGAGCCACAAACTGGTAATGTTTGTCCAGAAAGGCGAACCTTAGGAACTAATGATGATCTTTGTGGATAGGAATATGTAGATACGCATCCTTTAGATCCACGGTAGTCATAAATTGACCCTCCTGGATTGTAGGTAAAATCGTTCGAATAGTTTCCATTTTGAACGATGGCACTCTGAGAAATTTGTTTAGAATCTTTAAATCCAGAATTGGTCTGAAGGTTCCCTCTTTTTTGGGAACTACAAACAGATTTGAGTAAAACCCAAGTCCTTGTTCCACAGTTGGAACTGGGTGTATAACTCCCATTTTTAACAGGTCCTCTACACAATGTAAGAATGCCTGTCTCTTTATTTGGTTTGAAGATAAGTGAGAAATGTGGAACCTTCCCCTTGGGGGTAGTTCCTTGAATTCTAGAAGATAACCCTGAGAGACTATTTCTAGTGCCCAGGGATCCTGAACATCTCTTGCCCAAGCCTGAGCAAAGAGAGAGAGTCTGCCCCCTACTAGATCCGGTCCCGGATCGGGGGCTACCCCTTCATGCTGTTTTGGTAGCAGCAGCAGGTTTCTTGGCCTGTTTACCTTTGTTCCAGCCTTGCATCGGTTTCCAAGCTGGTTTGGTCTGGGAAGCATTACCCTCTTGTCTAGAGGCTGCAGAGTTGGAGGCCGGTCCGTTCCTGAAATTGCGAAAGGAACGAAAATTGGACTTATTCTTAGCCTTGAAAGGCCTAGCTTGTGGGAGGGCATGGCCCTTACCCCCAGTGATGTCTGAAATAATCTCTTTCAATTCTGGCCCAAAGAGGGTCTTACCTTTGAAAGGGATATTAAGCAATTTTGTCTTGGAAGATACATCCGCTGACCAAGATTTTAGCCAGAGCGCTCTGCGCGCCACAATTGCAAACCCTGAATTTTTCGCCGCTAATCTCGCTAACTGCAAAGCGGCATCTAAAATAAAGGAATTAGCTAACTTAAGTGCGTGAATTCTGTCCATAACCTCCTCATACCGAGTCTCTCTACTGAGCGATTTTTCTAGTTCTTCGAACCAGAACCACGCTGCTGTAGTGACAGGAATAATACACGAAATAGGTTGAAGGAGGTAACCTTGCTGTACAAAAATCTTTTTAAGCAAACCCTCCAATTTTTTATCCATAGGATCTTTGAAAGCACAATTGTCCTCAATAGGAATGGTCGTGCGTTTGGCGAGTGTAGAAACCGCCCCCTCGACCTTAGGGACTGTTTGCCATAAGTCCTTTCTGGGGTCGACCATAGGAAATAATTTCTTAAATATAGGAGGAGGGACAAAAGGTATGCCAGGCTTCTCCCACTCCTTATTCACTATGTCCGCCACCAGCTTGGGTATTGGAAAAGCGTCGGGGTGCACCGGGACCTCTAGGAACTTGTCCACCTTGCACAATTTTTCTGGGATGACCAGGTTGTCACAATCATCCAGAGTAAATAGCACCTCCTAAAGCAGTGCGCGGAGATGCTCTAATTTAAATTTAAATGTCACAACATCAGGTTCTGCCTGCTGAGAAATTCTTCCTGAATCAGAAATTTCCCCATCTGACAAAACCTCCCTCATAGCCACTTCAGATTGGTGTGAGGGTATGACAGAGCAATTATCATCAGCGCCCTCCTGCTCTACAGTGTTTAAAACAGAGCAATCGCACTTTCTCTGAAATGCAGGCATTTTGGATAAAATATTTGCTATGGAGTTATCCATTACTGCCGTCAATTGTTGCATAGCAACAAGCATTGGCGCGCTAGAAGTACTAGGGGTCTCCTGCGTGGGCAAAACTGGTGTAGACACAGAAGGAGATGATGTAGAACTATGTCTACTCCCTTCATCTGAAGAATCATCTTGGGCAACTTTACTATCTGTGGCAGTACTGTCCTTACTTTGTTTGGATGCTATGGCACAATTATCACACATATTTGAAGGGGGAGACACATTGGCTTCCATACATACAGAACATAGTCTATCTGAAGGCACAGACATGTTAAACAGGCTTAAACTTGTCAATAAAGTACAAAAACCGTTTTAAAACAAAAACGTTACTGTCTCTTTAAATTTTAAACAGGGCACACTTTATTACTGAATATGTGAAAAACTATGAAGGAATTATTCAATCTTAACCAAATTTTCACCACAGTGTCTTAAAGCATTCAAAGCATTGCACCCCAAATTTCAGGCTGTTAACCCTTAAAATATGGAAACCGGAGCCGTTTACAGTTTTAACCCCCTTACAGTCCCAGCCCCAGCCTTTGCTGCGACTTCACCAAACCCAGGGGAGTATACGATACCAAATGAAGCCTTCTAGGAACCTTTTCAACTAATTCCAGACCCACACACATGCAGCTGCATGTACTGCTCTCAAAAGTAACTGCGCAGTAATGGCGCGAAAATGAGGCTCTGCCTACTACAGAGAAGGCCCTTCCTGACTGGGAAGGTGTCTAAACCAGTGCCTGACGTAAAAAAAACGTTCCCCAAAGTTATAAAGTGTGAATTTCAACATCAAACTGTATAAAAAGCCTAAATAAAGCAATCGATCTAGCCCATAAAAGTGTCTACCAGTTTTATAGCCCATATTAAGCCCTTTATTCTGTTTGAGACTAAGAAAATGGCTTACCGATCCCCATGAGGGGAAAAATGACAGCCTTCCAGCATTACACAGTCTTGTTAGAAGTATGGCTAGTCATACCTTAAGCAGAAAAGTCTGCCAACTGCTCCCCCCAACTGAAGTTATTTCATCTCAACAGTCCTGTGTGGGAACAGCAATCGATTTTAGTTACTGCTGCTAAAATCATACTCCTCTCAGAAACAGAACTCTTCATCTTTTTCTGTTTCAGAGTAAATAGTGCATACCAGCACTATTTTAAAATAACAAACTCTTGATAGTAGAATAAAAACTACAACTAAACACCACATACTCTTCACCAACTCCGTGGAGATGCTACTTGTTCAGAGCGGCAAAGAGAATGACTGGGGGGGCGGAGCCTGGGAGGGACTATATGGACAGCTTTTGCTGTGCTCTTTGCCATTTCCTGTTGGGGAGGAGAATATTCCCACAAGTTATGGATGACGCCGTGGACCGGACACACCAATGTTGGAGAAAATTGGTTTATACTGTCCCTTTAATTGGTTTAATCACTGGTCTTATCCTGACTAAAGCTTGAACAAATCTCTGAATGTAAGGAAGCTTAGCAATTTTCTTATTATACAATACAGAAAGTGCTGAAATCTGACCCTTTAAAGGACAAACTCTTTTGTTAAAGCTGCACATATATGCCTCTTAATTGGCTCACCAAATATGTTCAGCTAGCTCCCTGTAGTGCATTGTAGCTTCTTCACCAAAGGATACCAAGAGACTGAAGCAAATTTGATAATAGAAGTATATTAGAAAGTTGTTTAAAATGTTATTCTCTGTCTGAATCACAAAGAAATGTTTTGGGGTTTTGTGTCCCTTTAAGTATCAGAGATAGACTGGTGCAAATAAGCAGTAAAGAAGCACACATTTAGTTAAACTTAAATGGAGGAAATAACTAAATTGGCACAATGTAAAACAGAATAATCCCTTAAAGGGAAAACAACAATAAAGTACTGTTAAACAAAAGCAGAAATAACTGTAATAAAACAGTAAAAGCTATATAATAAATAGCACAGCAAACAAATGGTAGAATAAATCTTTTCCCTTATTTTGATCAGAGTATCTCACCACCTCCACCAGTCCTAACAGCCTCACCCAACATGCTGAAATGACTACAGTGCCACAGGAACAAGTGATATAAAGCTTTGGTATGTTGGGTTGTTTATGTCTTGTGGACTATTACCCTCTGATAAAAGAAAACTAAGTATATACACAGTGTCAGCAACATATACAGTAGATTACCATAGTTAGGAAGTGTGGAGCCATATTAAAAAGAGTGAAAACATGCATTGTTGCCAGGATTTAGTTTGTATGCTAACATTCTTTAAAAAGGGTATTATGTTAATATCAGAAACAAAATATAATAATATATTAGACACTGTTATGTTTATGATTAAGGTGTTTAGAAATCAATGTTTCTCAACCCTTTTGTAGCAAGTACCCCTATAGGCATAATTGTTTATTTCATTTTTGGATTTTAAGAATTGCTTTTAAAATCCAGTTTTATTAAAAAGTCTTTGGAAATATTAGAGCAACAAATAATAAAGAAATTAACTGAAAGAGAAAAAACAACACACAATATTATGTCACATTAGAAAAAAAACATTTATTTAAGTTTACCTGATAAATTTATTTCTTTCATGGTGGTGTTTACTCCTGGGAATTCACATCTTGACCACTAGGAGGAGGTAAAAATTCCCAAATAAAACCCACCAATAAAGCCTAACACTAGCCCCCGAGAGTACTTAATCCCTTCCACCTCTCTGGTATGTCTATAGCCGAGCAAGGAATAGTAGAAATACAGGAAAGGACAAAGAAAGGAAAATGAGGTGCAAACTAGAACTGCCGTCAAAAAAGATAAAAAATAAACTGAAAAGCAAAACCTATTAACAAGAAAGGTTTAACTTTAAGGCAAGCAAAACACAGTGCACAAATAAATGTAACAAAAAAATAGTCCAAAAGTTGTCTTCCAATATACCCATAACATGAAATGTATAAAGTCTAGCGAATACAGTGGTATGTCTGTAAAATGTCCCCTGGCTATGAGGTACAATATGTAACAGTTCCCGCCAATAGCACGTGGGCTATGTGAGTGCTGCCATGTAAAGTGTCCAGTTACCTTACTAGCACCCACTCTACTGTGCTTACCAGCTGCAGACAGACTGCACCCAGAAGAAAGCCCATCTAGTGCTGTGTTCGTTACAGGAGAGGATCGACAAACCAACTGGGAGAGCTAAGTGATCAACCCCCTCGAAACGTGTGGCAGGCTTGTGACTAACTTCTCACTGGGAGTAATAATGTCACTGCCTAATACTCTAATCTCCCCTTTGTCTCTTCCAGTCAGCTCTCTAAGGGGGTAATGGTCCTCAAATCAGTCTGAGAACCTCTCAATGAAGAATCTGGAGCACCTCAAATTCTTCGCCTTCCACCTGGGAGGTAAAGATAAGACTAACATACCAGAGAGTTGGGAGGGATTAAGAACTCTTGAAACAAAACTCTGAATGTAAGGAAGCTTAGCAATTTTCTTATTATACAATACAGAAAGTGCTGAAATCTGACCCTTTAAAGGACAAACTCTTTTGTTAAAGCTGCACATATATGCCTCTTAATTGGCTCACCAAATATGTTCAGCTAGCTCCCTGTAGTGCATCGTAGCTTCTTCACCAAAGGATACCAAGAGACTGAAGCTAATTTGATAATATATTAGAAAGTTGTTTAAAATGTTATTCTCTGTCTGAATCACAAAGAAATGTTTTGGGGTTTTGTGTCCCTTTAAGTATCAGAGATAGACTGGTGCAAATAAGCAGTAAAGAAGCACACATTTAGTTAAACTTAAATGGAGGAAATAACTAAATTGGCACAATGTAAAACAGAATAATCCCTTAAAGGGAAAACAACAATAAAGTACTGTTAAACAAAAGCAGAAATAACTGTAATAAAACAGTAAAAGCTATATAATAAATAGCACAGCAAACAAATGGTAGAATAAATCTTTTCCCTTATTTTGATCAGAGTATCTCACCACCTCCACCAGTCCTAACAGCCTCACCCAACATGCTGAAATGACTACAGTGCCACAGGAACAAGTGATATAAAGCTTTGGTATGTTGGGTTGTTTATGTCTTGTGGACTATTACCCTCTGATAAAAGAAAACTAAGTATATACACAGTGTCAGCAACATATACAGTAGATTACCATAGTTAGGAAGTGTGGAGCCATATTAAAAAGAGTGAAAACATGCATTGTTGCCAGGATTTAGTTTGTATGCTAACATTCTTTAAAAAGGGTATTATGTCAATATCAGAAACAAAATATAATAATATATTAGACACTGTTATGTTTATGATTAAGGTGTTTAGAAATCAATGTTTCTCAACCCTTTTGTAGCAAGTACCCCTATAGGCATAATCGTTTATTTCATTTTTGGATTTTAAGAATTGCTTTTAAAATCCAGTTTTATTAAAAAGTCTTTGGAAATATTAGAGCAACAAATAATAAAGAAATTAACTGAAAGAGAAAAAACAACACACAATATAATGTCACATTAGAAAAAAAACATTTATTTAAGTTTACCTGATAAATTTATTTCTTTCATGGTGGTGTTTACTCCAGAGAATTCACATCTTGACCACTAGGAGGAGGTAAAAATTCCCAAATAAAACCCACCAATAAAGCCTAACACTAGCCCCCGAGAGTACTTAATCCCTTCCACCTCTCTGGTATGTCTATAGCCGAGCAAGGAATAGTAGAAATACAGGAAAGGACAAAGAAAGGAAAATGAGGTGCAAACTAGAACTGCCGTCAAAAAAGATAAAAAATAAACTGAAAAGCAAAACCTATTAACAAGAAAGGTTTAACTTTAAGGCAAGCAAAACACAGTGCACAAATAAATGTAACAAAAAAATAGTCCAAAAGTTGTCTTCCAATATACCCATAACATGAAATGTATAAAGTCTAGCGAATACAGTGGTATGTCTGTAAAATGTCCCCTGGCTATGAGGTACAATATGTAACAGTTCCCGCCAATAGCACGTGGGCTATGTGAGTGCTGCCATGTAAAGTGTCCAGTTACCTTACTAGCACCCACTCTACTGTGCTTACCAGCTGCAGACAGACTGCACCCAGAAGAAAGCCCATCTAGTGCTGTGTTCGTTACAGAAGAGGATCGACAAACCAACTGGGAGAGCTAAGTGATCAACCCCCTCGAAACGTGTGGCAGGCTTGTGACTAACTTCTCACTGGGAGTAATAATGTCACTGCCTAATACTCTAATCTCCCCTTTGTCTCTTCCAGTCAGCTCTCTAAGGGGGTAATGGTCCTCAAATCAGTCTGAGAACCTCTCAATGAAGAATCTGGAGCACCTCAAATTCTTCGCCTTCCACCTGGGAGGTAAAGATAAGACTAACATACCAGAGAGGTGGGAGGGATTAAGAACTCTTGAAATTTTGGAATTTTTTTGCCTCCTCCTAGTGGTTAGGTGAATTCTCAGGAGTAAAGGGAAATGTAATAAGAGAATATTCATGTTAGACTTTTGATGGAGTATCGACTTAAGGCCCAGGGTTGTTGCCACATTTGGGAAGAAGCCATGGAAGGGCTGTGAACACCACAAATTGCATGATAACTGGATATTTCACAGTATATAAGGCAAGTTTTATACCAGTGATCTAATTTACAAGGATAACTGATTGTGCCAAATACAGATGAGATTGTTTAATTACGATCTCGTGATCCCTTGGTGGGCATACCTCTGGGCAAGAGATAACAATTTTGCTTATATATGCACACAATAGCCTTATGACACTGGACTTTATACATCTGCCATCAGGAACTCAGGTTAGAATTAATAACTTAATGGTTCACTCATCACACATCACTGAGGGTTAACAGAGATATTAATTGCAAGTTTCCCATTGGATGGCCTTATTTGTGAGGAACTTTGTTTTGCCTTTGCAAATATTGATTACTCTTTTGGGACTATATCCTCTCAGTGGCAACTAGAGGGCTGGTTATAATAATATATAAAAAAAAAAACACACAAAAAAATTAATGTTCATTTTAGATAATTATGTTTAAGAGTTTTTTAATGAAAAAAGTCTGCCTTAACACCCCAATATTTTTTTAATTTATAGTATTGCTGACTTTATATATATTTTCCATAAGGAACATAACAAAACAAAATTATTAACACAACACATAGAAAGTCTGGCACTCTCTTGCAAGCACACAGCTAGATTAAAAGCAAAATAGAATAGTTACAGCATTTGGCCAAATGGGGATACACCTAGGACCATGTCTCTATCCTACAGCTATACAATGCATGCCTTCAAACAAACAACCTAACATACAAACAAGGGTGGCACAGGCCTTTTGTAATTTCCCTAGATACATACAAAACACTGCACTCTCAAACTGAACTGGACATCTTATTTCACTGCAAAACTCACAGCTCCGGGTATTCACCAGCACTCTGGTACTATAGGCTTAGCACTCAGGCTGGTCAGGGGTTAACTACTTTAGTCACTGAGAGCTGTGAAGCTGTCTGTGAGAGGTGGTGAGTACCCAAGGCTGCAAATTTTGAAGTAACATGGAATGTATACCAGTCCAGTTTGAGAGTTCAGTCCATTTCAGCGTTTTGTATATGTCTAGAGTAATTAGAAAAGGCATGTGTCACTCTTGTTTGTATCTCAGTTTGGTTGAAGGTATGCATTATATGGCTGTAGGTTAGGGACCCAGGAAGAAACACATCTTGACATCTTCCTGGCCAAATTATGTAACTAACTCTTCCATTTTGATTTTAATCTATCTGTGTGCTTGCAAGAGAATGCCAACATGACCAAAAGTATATGACATCTGACCATTACGCCTACATGACCTTTTTGGAATTACGATTTCAAATCCATAAACATTAATATGGAGTTGCCCCCACATTTGTGGCTAACAGCCACCTCTTTCTTGGAAGGCTTTCCACAAGATTTTGGAGTGTGTTTGTGGGAATGTGTGCCCATTCAGCCCAAAGAGCATTTGTGAGGTCAGAAACGGATGTTGGATGAGAGGGTCTTGGAGTTCCAATTTATCCTAAAGCTGTTCAATGGGGTTGAAGTTAGGGATCTGTGGAGGCCACTCAAGTTCCTTCACACCAAACTTGTAAACTTGTCAAACCAGGTCTTCATGGTCCACAGGGGCACCGTCATGCTGGAACAGGAAAATGCCTTCCCCAAACTGTTGTCACAGTTGGAAGCAACCAATTGTCTTACATTTCTTTCATCTTGTAGCATTAAGAAGACACAACCAGATGCTTCCATCAGAATGCCAGATAGTAAAACATGATTCATCACTCCAGAGAAAACTTCCACTGCTCCAAAGTCCAGTGTCAGCGTGCTTTACACCATTCCAGTTGGCATTGCACATGTTCATGTGAGGCTTGTATACAGTTAGTTTACTTGGCCATGAAAAGCCATTCCCCAACGCACAGTTTGTGGACAGATGTTGCTTCTAGAGGCAGTTTTGAACTCTGTAGTGAGTGATACAGATGATTTTTTTACTATGCATTTCAGAGCAATGGTCTAACTCAGTGACAATTGAACTGTCAAAGATTTTCTATTGAGATTTTATGCACCTGTTAGCAATGGGTGTGGCTGAAACGCCTGAACTTAAAATTAGTATGGGGGGTCTACATAATTTTGGCCATATTTTGGGTGAGAGTATGTGTGAGTGAGTGTATATATATATATATATATATATTATATATATATATATATATAAATATATATAACATTCATACATGCACCCTTGGTAAATATGAGCAAAGGAGGCTGTGAAAAAGTGGCTTCATTGTTTAACCTTGTGTGCCCATATCCATGAGAGCAGAGTATTTGTTGTTTATTTTTTGAATAAAAGATCAAAAGGTTAAACAATTATGGCAATTTTTCACAGCCTTCTTTGCTCATATGTACCAATATTAGTGTAGGGCACTGTGTGTGTGTGTATATATATATATATATATATATATATATATATATACACACATACACCCACACAGTATATACTGTATGTGTGTGTGTATATATGTATACATACATACATATACACATACACACACTCAAACATAGTGAAGGCACATACTGCACTGCACTTTGGATAAGATATGTAGATGACATATTAAACTTGTGGGAAGGAAATGTGACAACTGCGAAGATTTATGGATAGAAATTATATTATTAAATAAAATCTTAAATAAATATATACATGTGATTCTAAATAAATTAGATTTTATATTTGAAATTAATAAAAGAAAACAAGATCATGAAAAATTATAGAAAAAGGCAAGCTATGAATAGTATTTTACACAACTCCAAAGCCATGACCTTAAAGATTTAATTAGAAAGATTCATGTGGGACAGTTCCCATATTTGCAGAAACTTCCCTATGGATCAAACATTTAGGAAACATTCTCAGCAAATGAAGACCAGATTCCAAGAATGAGAATATTCCAACAGCAGTATTAATAAAGTATATATAAGAGCAATAAAATAGCTAGAGAACAAATGTTGTATTACAATAAACCGAAACAAGGAGATTTGACACCTAGACAATAGTTAATTGCCAACAATTCAAGACATTTTATAGAAACATTGTGATCTAGTAACCATTGATCAGGATATTAGAAATAAAAATGAGGCAGTCCGTCACTTACTACAAGAAATGCATGCAATTTAAAGGACACACTTACTGCAAGAAAAGCATGCAATTTAAAGGACATATTAGTAAACGGTTTTCAAAAAGCTCAAACTAATTGGTTACAAAAAATTACAAACTTAGAGGGTGTGCACAATGTAATAATTGTGTTACTTAAAAACCTGTCCCTTGGGGGGGGGGGTTAGTATTGTTGCTAATCATGTTCTTCAACCCAATGGCGGAACTACCAGTGGCAAAAAGTTCTGCACTCGGGGGAAGCAGGTGCAAATAGCCCTAGAATTAAGCCACTGTGTTCAGACAGGTCTTGCCACCTAAGGTGGGATAGTCTGTAATCATTTCAGTCTCTCGCAAAATCATCAGACTATACCATTACTTGCAGGGAGTGTATTATTCTACTTTCTGTCCGCGCTTAAACCCCCAGTAGACCCACTCTGTTCTCATTCAGCCATGTTGAAAAACACTGGTGTTGCATACACACACTGTGCTCAAAAGCAAGTTTGGTTTCACTAACATGAGACCCCCCTCCACGCACAGAGACGGTGGTTGGGTCCAGAGAGCTGGTAGATGCTGATGCGCATCTAGGAGCATTGTTCCCTCTAAGCTGTGTACACGCAACTATAACTTTACTGCGGACAGCTTTCCTACTCTGCTGTAAGAGAAGAAAATCTGAGACATGAGATGAAAATAGTAGCAAGATTGTACCTTATAATAGTTTGTAAAAACATAATTTATGCTTACCAGATAAATTCCTTTCGTTCTGGATAGGGAGAGTCCACTGCTTCATTCCTTACTGTTGGCCACCAGGAGGAGGCAAAGACTCCCTCAGCCAAAGGCTTAAATATTCCTCCCACTTCCTCATTACCCCATTCAGCAGAGGGAACAGGGAAAAGTAGGAGAAACATTAGGGTATAAATGGTGCCAGAAGAATAAAATAAATAATTGGGGACCGGCCATAGACGAGAAAAAACGGGCAGGGGCCGTGGACTCTCCCTATCCGGAAGGAAAGGAATTTATCTGGTAAGTATAGAACATAATTTATGTAAGAACTTACCTGATACATTAATTTCTTTCATATTGGCAAGAGTCCATGAGCTAGTGACGTATGGGATATACATTCCTACCAGGAGGGGGCAAAGTGTCCCAAACCTCAAACACCTATAAATACACCTCCCACCACACCCACAACTCATTTTAACGAATAGCCAAGAAGTGAGGTGATAACACAAAGGAGTAAAAAAGCATACAAAAAGAGGAACTGGAAATATAAGTATGCTTTTATACAAAAAAAACATAACCACCATAAAAAGGGTGGGTCTCATGGACTCTTGCCAATTTGAAAGAAATGAATTGATCAGTTAAGTTCTTACATAAATTATGTTTAATTTCATGTAATTGGCAAGAGTCCAAGAGCCAGTGACGTATGAAATAGAAATACCTAAGATGTGGTCCATAGAAGAGTCACTAGAGAGGGAGGGATAAAAACAGAATTTATGTTTACCTGATAAATTACTTTCTCCAACGGTGTGTCCGGTCCACGGCGTCATCCTTACTTGTGGGATATTCTCTTCCCCAACAGGAAATGGCAAAGAGCCCAGCAAAGCTGGTCACATGATCCCTCCTAGGCTCCGCCTACCCCAGTCATTCGACCGACGTTAAGGAGGAATATTTGCATAGGAGAAACCATATGGTACCGTGGTGACTGTAGTTAAAGAAAATAAATTATCAGACCTGATTAAAAAAACCAGGGCGGGCCGTGGACCGGACACACCGTTGGAGAAAGTAATTTATCAGGTAAACATAAATTCTGTTTTCTCCAACATAGGTGTGTCCGGTCCACGGCGTCATCCTTACTTGTGGGAACCAATACCAAAGCTTTAGGACACGGATGAAGGGAGGGAGCAAATCAGGTCACCTAAATGGAAGGCACCACGGCTTGCAAAACCTTTCTCCCAAAAATAGCCTCAGAAGAAGCAAAAGTATCAAACTTGTAAAATTTGGTAAAAGTGTGCAGTGAAGACCAAGTCGCTGCCCTACATATCTGATCAACAGAAGCCTCGTTCTTGAAGGCCCATGTGGAAGCCACAGCCCTAGTGGAATGAGCCGTGATTCTTTCGGGAGGCTGCCGTCCGGCAGTCTCGTAAGCCAATCTGATGATGCTTTTAATCCAAAAAGAGAGAGAGGTAGAAGTTGCTTTTTGACCTCTCCTTTTACCGGAATAAACAACAAACAAGGAAGATGTTTGTCTAAAATCCTTTGTAGCATCTAAATAGAATTTTAGAGCGTGAACAACATCCAGATTGTGCAACAAACGTTCCTTCTTTGACACTGGTTTCGGACACAGAGAAGGTACGATAATCTCCTGGTTAATGTTTTTGTTAGAAACAACTTTTGGAAGAAAACCAGGTTTAGTACGTAAAACCACCTTATCTGCATGGAACACCAGATAAGGAGGAGAACACTGCAGAGCAGATAATTCTGAAACTCTTCTAGCAGAAGAAATCGCAACTAAAAACAAAACTTTCCAAGATAATAACTTAATATCAACGGAATGTAGGGGTTCAAACGGAACCCCCTGAAGAACTGAAAGAACTAAGTTGAGACTCCAAGGAGGAGTCAAAGGTTTGTAAACAGGCTTAATTCTAACCAGAGCCTGAACAAAGGCTTGAACATCTGGCACAGCTGCCAGCTTTTTGTGAAGTAACACAGACAAGGCAGAAATCTGTCCCTTCAGGGAACTAGCAGATAAACCTTTTTCCAATCCTTCTTGAAGGAAGGATAGAATCTTAGGAATCTTAACCTTGTCCCAAGGGAATCCTTTAGATTCACACCAACAGATATATTTTTTCCAAATTTTGTGGTAAATCTTTCTAGTTACAGGCTTTCTGGCCTGAACAAGAGTATCGATAACAGAATCTGAGAACCCTCGCTTCGATAAGATCAAGCGTTCAATCTCCAAGCAGTCAGCTGGAGTGAAACCAGATTCGGATGTTCGAACGGACCCTGAACAAGAAGGTCTCGTCTCAAAGGTAGCTTCCAAGGTGGAGCCGATGACATATTCACCAGATCTGCATACCAAGTCCTGCGTGGCCACGCAGGAGCTATCAAGATCACCGACGCCCTCTCCTGATTGATCCTGGCTACCAGCCTGGGGATGAGAGGAAATGGCGGGAACACATAAGCTAGTTTGAAGGTCCAAGGTGCCACTAGTGCATCCACTAGAGCCGCCTTGGGATCCCTGGATCTGGACCTGTAGCAAGGAACTTTGAAGTTCTGACGAGAGGCCATCAGATCCATGTCTGGAATGCCCCACAGCTGAGTGACTTGGGCAAAGATTTCCGGATGGAGTTCCCACTCCCCCGGATGCAATGTCTGACGACTCAGAAAATCCGCTTCCCAATTTTCCACTCCTGGGATGTGGATAGCAGACAGGTGGCAGGAGTGAGACTCCGCCCATAGAATGATTTTGGTCACTTCTTCCATCGCTAGGGAACTCCTTGTTCCCCCCTGATGGTTGATGTACGCAACAGTTGTCATGTTGTCTGATTGAAACCGTATGAACTTGGCCCTCGCTAGCTGAGGCCAAGCCTTGAGAGCATTGAATATCGCTCTCAGTTCCAGAATATTTATCGGTAGAAGAGATTCTTCCAGAGACCAAAGACCCTGAGCTTTCAGGGATCCCCAGACCGCGCCCCAGCCCATCAGACTGGCGTCGGTCGTGACGATGACCCACTCCGGTCTGCGGAATGTCATCCCTTGTGACAGGTTGTCCAGGGACAGCCACCAACGGAGTGAGTCTCTGGTCCTCTGATTTACTTGTATCTTCGGAGACAAGTCTGTATAGTCCCCATTCCACTGACTGAGCATGCACAGTTGTAATGGTCTTAGATGAATGCGCGCAAAAGGAACTATGTCCATTGCCGCTACCATCAAACCGATCACTTCCATGCACTGCGCTATGGAAGGAAGAGGAACGGAATGAAGTATCCGACAAGAGTCTAGAAGTTTTGTTTTTCTGGCCTCTGTCAGAAAAATCCTCATTTCTAAGGAGTCTATTATTGTTCCCAAGAAGGGAACCCTTGTTGACGGAGATAGAGAACTCTTTTCCACGTTCACTTTCCATCCGTGAGATCTGAGAAAGGCCAGGACAATGTCCGTGTGAGCCTTTGCTTGAGGAAGGGACGACGCTTGAATCAGAATGTCGTCCAAGTAAGGTACTACAGCAATGCCCCTTGGTCTTAGCACAGCTAGAAGGGACCCTAGTACCTTTGTGAAAATCCTTGGAGCAGTGGCTAATCCGAAAGGAAGCGCCACGAACTGGTAATGCTTGTCCAGGAATGCGAACCTTAGGAACCGATGATGTTCCTTGTGGATAGGAATATGTAGATACGCATCCTTTAAATCCACCGTGGTCATGAATTGACCTTCCTGGATGGAAGGAAGAATAGTTCGAATGGTTTCCATCTTGAACGATGGAACCTTGAGAAACTTGTTTAAGATCTTGAGATCTAAGATTGGTCTGAACGTTCCCTCTTTTTTGGGAACTATGAACAGATTGGAGTAGAACCCCATCCCTTGTTCTCTTAATGGAACAGGATGAATCACTCCCATTTTTAACAGGTCTTCTACACAATGTAAGAATGCCTGTCTTTTTATGTGGTCTGAAGACAACTGACCTGTGGAACCTCCCCCTTGGGGGAAGCCCCTTGAATTCCAGAAGATAACCTTGGGAGACTATTTCTAGCGCCCAAGGATCCAGAACATCTCTTGCCCAAGCCTGAGCGAAGAGAGAGAGTCTGCCCCCCACCAGATCCGGTCCCGGATCGGGGGCCAACATTTCATGCTGTCTTGGTAGCAGTGGCAGGTTTCTTGGCCTGCTTTCCCTTGTTCCAGCCTTGCATTGGTCTCCAAGCTGGCTTGGCTTGAGAAGTATTACCCTCTTGCTTAGAGGACGTAGCACTTTGGGCTGGTCCGTTTCTCCGAAAGGGACGAAAATTAGGTTTATTTTTTGCCTTGAAAGGCCGATCCTGAGGAAGGGCGTGGCCCTTACCCCCAGTGATATCAGAGATAATCTCTTTCAAGTCAGGGCCAAACAGCGTTTTCCCCTTGAAAGGAATGTTAAGTAGCTTGTTCTTGGAAGACGCATCAGCTGACCAAGATTTCAACCAAAGCGCTCTGCGCGCCACAATAGCAAACCCTGAATTCTTAGCCGCTAACCTAGCCAATTGCAAAGTGGCGTCTAGGGTGAAAGAATTAGCCAATTTGAGAGCATTGATTCTGTCCATAATCTCCTCATAAGGGGGAGAATCACTATCGACCGCCTTTATCAGCTCATCGAACCAGAAACATGCGGCTGTAGCTACAGGGACAATGCATGAAATAGGTTGTAGAAGGTAACCCTGCTGAACAAACATCTTTTTAAGTAAACCTTCTAATTTCTTATCCATAGGATCTTTAAAAGCACAACTATCCTCTATGGGTATAGTGGTGCGTTTGTTTAAAGTGGAAACCGCTCCCTCGACCTTGGGGACTGTCTGCCATAAGTCCTTTCTGGGGTCGACCATAGGAAACAATTTTTTAAATATGGGGGGAGGGACGAAAGGAATACCGGGCCTTTCCCATTCTTTATTAACAATGTCCGCCACCCGCTTGGGTATAGGAAAAGCTTCTGGGAGTCCCGGGACCTCTAGGAACTTGTCCATTTTACATAGTTTCTCTGGGATGACCAACTTGTCACAATCATCCAGAGTGGATAATACCTCCTTGAGCAGAATGCGGAGATGTTCCAATTTAAATTTAAACGTAATCACATCAGGTTCAGCTTGTTGAGAAATGTTCCCTGAATCAGTAATTTCTCCCTCAGACAAAACCTCCCTGGCCCCATCAGACTGGGTTAGGGGCCCTTCAGAACCATTATTATCAGCGTCGTCATGCTCTTCAGTATCTAAAACAGAGCAGTCACGCCTACGCTGGTAAGTGTTCATTTTGGCTAAAATGTTTTTGACAGAATTATCCATTACAGCCGTTAATTGTTGCATAGTAAGGGGTATTGGCGCGCTAGATGTACTAGGGGCCTCCTGAGTGGGCAAGACTCGTGTAGACGAAGGAGGGAATGATGCAGTACCATGCTTACTCCCCTCACTTGAGGAATCATCTTGGGCATCATTGTCATTGTCACATAAATCACATTTATTTAAATGAATAGGAATCCTGGCTTCCCCACATTCAGAACACAGTCTATCTGGTAGTTCAGACATGTTAAACAGGCATAAACTTGATAACAAAGTACAAAAAACGTTTTAAAATAAAACCGTTACTGTCACTTTAAATTTTAAACTGAACACACTTTATTACTGCAATTGCGAAAAAACATGAAGGAATTGTTCAAAATTCACCAAATTTTCACCACAGTGTCTTAAAGCCTTAAAAGTATTGCACACCAAATTTGGAAGCTTTAACCCTTAAAATAACGGAACCGGAGCCGTTTTTAACTTTAACCCCTTTACAGTCCCTGGTATCTGCTTTGCTGAGACCCAACCAAGCCCAAAGGGGAATACGATACCAAATGACGCCTTCAGAAAGTCTTTTCTAAGTATCAGAGCTCCTCTCACATGCGACTGCATGTCATGCCTCTCAAAAACAAGTGCGCAACACCGGCGCGAAAATGAGGCTCTGCCTATGATTTGGGAAAGCCCCTAAATAATAAGGAGTCTAAAACAGTGCCTGCCGATATTATTATATCAAAATACCCAGATAAAATGATTCCTCAAGGCTAAATATGTGTTAATAATGAATCGATTTAGCCCAGAAAAAGTCTAGTGTCTTAATAAGCCCTTGTGAAGCCCTTATTTACGATC